>NC_083443.1:26210044-26518794 GCF_020745735.1 Hemiscyllium ocellatum
TTGAAATTGATTGGAATCCTCCATATTTCTGCCTGCTCCGGATAATCTTTCACTCCCTTACTTGCCAAGAATTAATCTTTGTCCGTTTGCCTTTAAAAATATCCAAAGGCTGCCTCCACTATCTTTTGAGGCTGAGAGTTCCAAATATGTTCAGTCCTGAAACACATTCTTCTCATTCCATTTTAAATATGCAACTAATTTATTTTTAAAATGGTGGTCCCTCGTTCTAGATTCTCCCAAGAGAGTAAGTGTTCTGACTACATTACCGTGATAAGATCCTCCATCATCTTGAATGTTTCAATCAGGGTGACCTTTGGTCTGTCTTGGTAAGAAGATCAAGAGTGAGAAAGTGGGATAAGGCCAGATAGTTGCTTGTCAGCCAACGCATGCGCAAAGGAAACAAGTGGCCTCCTCCTGTGCTGTCCTTGATGATAATTCTTTGGACAACCTGTGTTAAAGTAGCAGGCAGAGCAGTACAATCGCAATGTGTTAAATTTATTGTCTGCTAATTCTGAGGTTTGTGTTTTTTAATACAATGCTGACTGCACTAATATGGAGCCTAATAGGGAATGACATGATACATTGACCAAGAAATATCATTGCATATTAGTGTTGTAATATGTGGGAGCCAAGATTATCTGTGACCACGTACTGAGGCATCAGACATAGGAGCTGATGAACCCTGGTTCACTTGTTTTCTTGAAAACGGGGTCCTTATCCCACATGACAGTGCGGGATACTATGTAACTAACTTATCTCAACATCACCTCCTTGTATATTCCTGGAGTGATTTAATCCAGTAATTGTTCCAAGAAATATGATATTTTATAACGTGCTGTTTGGAGGATAAATAAGTGAGGGCTGTTGTGCAATTGTAATGTCCCTGCCTTCGAAGTCCAGGTCTCTGCTCCAGAGGTGTGTAATATTTCCGAACAGGTTATTTGGAAAATTTCTGGATGACAATGAGCTGATATTTAAGCAGCATCTGCAAGGAGAGAGATTGTGGAGAGGTATAGAGGGGGACTTTCCGAGCCTAGATAGTTGAAGGAATGCTGTTCCATGGTAGATTGACGGAAATAATGTAGGTGCAAGATTCCAGAAATAAAGGGCTGCAGCGATTTTAAGGGGTTCCTCCTTTCATAGAAATGGATGATAATCAATGCCCCATCCCTCCCCCCTATAGTGCCCCCCTGTCACTCTGAGAAACATTTCCAGTCCCAATCACCCTGGCGGAGGAGGAGTACCCTTTAGCATGACCACTAGTAAAGAGGCCCAACAAGTCCACACCGACCCACCCAGACTTAGCGTGGCCAATTCACCTAACCTGCACATTTTTGGTTTGTGGGAGGAAACCGGAGCACCCGGAGGAAACCCACACAGACACAGGGAGAATGTGCAAACTCCACACAGACAGTCGCCTGAGGTGGGAATTGAACCCGTGTTTCTGGCGCTGTGAGGCAGCAGTGCTAGCCACCGTGCTGCCCCGATATCTTGAAGGAGGATTGAAACTTCTTATCAGACATCAATCCAGTATCCTTTTAAAAGTCATAAATCTTATATTTTCTTGGGCAATCTGCATGGTGTTCCTCTGCTGATTGGATGGCAGTATTCTTCTTAATCTCTTCCATGACCTTTGTGCGCTTTCTTAATTGATTAAAATTGCTTCTTGCAGAGTGTTTCTGGCATGTGGTTAAGGTGAGAAAACAGCAGTTAAAATATTTCAGGTATACAATGCAGTTTAGTCTCTAGTTGAAAGGCACAACTTCTGATCTTTCATCCATATTTAAAATGGAAACATTGCCTTAGCTGGAGTAAGGATGTCATTGCAAATGTCACCAGTTTATACATGCAGCTTCCTGTATTAATGTGTACACAGGAATGAGAAAATGGAATATATTATTGTACACATCCTTTTTTTTTAATGGGGGTTGGCTAGCTCAGTTGGTTTATGAGATGGTGTGATGCTTTCCTGCACTGGCGGAGGTTACCATAAAGGACTCTTCCCGACCTCTTTCCCCCTCTCCTGAGGCATGGTGATCCTCGGGTTAAACCACCACCCGTCTGTCCCTAATGAGAGAGCAAACCTATAGTCTGGGTGACTTTTAGTCCTCTTTTCATTGTCCAAATAGCTTCAGTTTTGCCAGTACCAAGCACTGTACCAACTGAACGGTCAGCTTTTCACCAGCAAGGCTGTGTGGATTGGGAGAAATCAATGGTTCAGATTTTTTGTTTAATTCACTCATGGCATGCAGTGTCTCTGGCTAGAGCCAGCATTTATTGTCCATCCCAGTTGCCGAGAGAGTAGATAAGAGTCAACCACATTGCTGGGGATCTGGAGTCACATGATGGCAGTTTCCTTCCCTAAATGGCATTCATGAATTGGATTGGGTTTTCCAACAATTGACAGTGATCACAACTCCAGATATTTATCAAAATGAAACCCCCAGCATCTGCCATGGCAGGACTGGAACCTGGATCCCCAAAACATTACCACTGTCTCGGGATTAATAGTCTTGCGATAATACCACTAGGCTGTCACCTCCCTTAAGTTCTCAAATGGTTAAAGCACAAAGGCATTTCTATTGATGTTGTTTGTTTTGGAAATTGCAAGTATTTATTTTTGGTCTTGGGTGGGGATCTGAGATGTGGTGCACTGTCACTTTCAATCTGTCATCTTCAGCATTTTGCAAAGTAGCTCAACCTGGATATTGGGCAGGCAAGAAATTGTTGTTGAGACTACAATTTTCTTTTTAATTCACTTGTGGGCGGTGGGTGTTGCTGTTGGGACCAGTATTTATTGCCTTTGAGAAGATGGTGGTGAGCTCCTTTTTTTGCACCACTGCAGTCAATGTGATCTAGGTAGACTCTCAATGCTGTTCGGGAGGAAATCTGGTCAGCCATGGTTTTATTGATCAGTATTGAGAGGCCGGATGGCCTACTCGTACTCCTAATTTACACATTCATATGCAGTATGGATTGTATTTGAGCATCTATGAATTTATTAGATCATACCTAAGCTGTTTGAAAATTGTTATTGTGGCATGAGCAATGGGTACTTCATAGGTTATTGTTGGATGTTCATTCAGTCATGTGTATGTGTGTACTTGCTACCTCAGAAATATTGTTATTGGAGTATTATTCCCAAGCACAAATGACTTGCCACCCTATTACTGCTCCATGCTCGGAGTGTGTACAACAAGTTGGATTGTTTAATCAACTGGTTGTATGTTTATATTTGCTTTGAGAAACTGCCATTCATTGTGTTGGTACAAAGGTTCTGCGGGCTTTCTTAAACTGCTTTGGACAAAATGGAAACTGAATCCATGTCGACATCCACCAACTAATGTCTGCTTGGGTAATGGCAACCAAGAGACAGAGAGAGTTTACAAATTCAGTTAGTTTGGTTAATTCCCTTCCACCACCTCCTACTTATCCTCTTCCTCCTCCACATCTCTAACAATACCCCAAGTGCTTCCACATAAACCTGTTGGACTATAATCTGGTGTTCTGTGATTTTTAACTTTGTCCAACACTGGCACCTCTAAATCATCATTACCCCTCCCATAACACGTCTCACTCTCTGTCTGTCTCACTCTCTGTCTGTCTCACTCTCTGTCTGTCTCACTCTCTCACCCCCCCCCCCCCCCCCCCCCCCCCAAACAGGGGAGTTCTGTGTTCTGTATTCCGTCAACATCAAAGTTATTTTTAGAAATGTTCACTGACTACCAGTTGCGAAAAGGCTTGTGAAAAATTAGAGATTTTGTTCTGTAAATTAGGTGCAAAAACAATCATGACCTACAAAACTATGCTCACAACTCATCTTACTGTTTTGGAAACAACACAAAGCAGTCAAAAGAAGGACAGCTGGTATACTTGTAATTGTCTATTAGAATGGGTGGAATCTGGGTGGTAACCATCATTGTCCCTGGGCGTGGACAGAGACATCCTGTCATAGTCACTGAGGTCTACAACCCAGAAAAATGCCCTACACCCTATCGACTCCTGCCATCAGTCAGACTGGAAAGGGTCCTTTCCAGCTGCCCTGCTACCTGGAGAAGGGCCCGTCCAGGAGCTTAGAGTCTGTGCCCAAGGCTATTTCCATCTCTGCCAATCCCACAGCTTCCTCTATCCATTGTCATTCCTTACTCCGTTTTACCCTTTCACCTAGTTCCTTCATCTCATGCAGAGACTAAAGTGTCTAATAAAGCACATAAATAGATGGGTCTGGGTGTGTCAGCCTGCCACGATACTGTGTTCTTGGGGGTCTGTTGCTGCAGGTGGATGAAACATCCAGAATAACTACGGTCTTGTTAAATGCATACAATTATTGGGTTGGTGAAGGCAGCCAATATCACCAATCGATTGTGCCTTGTCCTGAGATAACAGTGGTGATACTTTTCTAAATATCAGGTTTTATTGCAGCAGAAAAGGCCAAAAGAAAATATAGTCAGTGGACACGAAAACCAGAGTAGTGAGTTGTTATTAAAGAGTATGTTACATTGGGTTTTGTGAGCAGCATAGAGGGGATAAACAAAAAACAAAAATTGCTGGAGAAACTCAGCAGATCTGACAGCAGGTGTGGAAAGAAAGCAGAGTTCGTGTTTCCTGTGCAGTTGCTCCTCTTTGCCAGAATCCTATGATATGTGGAAAGAAGCGCAATTAAGTTCACGCTGACACTCTGAAAAGCATCCCACCCAGCCTCTCAAACCCTCCACATTTCCCATGGCTAGTCCACCTAGCCTGCACATGCCTGGATACTACGGCCAATTCACCTAACCTCCACATCTTTTGATTGTGGGAGGCAATCCGAGCACCCAGAGGAAACCCACACAGACACTGAGAGAATGGGCAAACTCCAGACAGGTAGTTGCCCGAAGAATGGAATCAAACTGTGAGGCAGCAGTGCTAACCACTGAGCTGCCATGCCATCCCCGATATTGGTCATCCCAATCTCTCCCTTCTCACAGCGCCCTCCTCTTTCTTCATCTGTTCACTTTTGACTTAGCCTGATGTTTCTGATAGAGCGAGCGAAATTTGCACAGCATAGGGTCTGTAATGTTTCACAAGAAGCTATGGATTTCTGATAGATGAAGGAGGCACAAACCTTGGGGCAATGTCAACTGATGTAAATTTTAAAAAATCTTGTTTGAGACCTCAAGTCTTGAGGAAGCCCTTGAGAGGAAGGGATAGAGCATTGAAAGGAGCATAGGGAAGCATTTCAGGAAGGATATTGTAGATAGTGTGACTCTGATAGCTGCAAGTGGCATTTAAAGGGGAGGCCATGGTCTAGTGATATTATGGCTGGACTGTTAATCCAGAAACTCAGGTAATGTTCTGTGGACCTGGGTTCAAATCCTGCCATGGCAGATGGTGGAATTTGAATTCAATAAAAAAAAATGGAATTAAGAGTGTAATGATGAATCCATAGTCGATTGTCAGGAAAAAAACAACTGGTTCACTAATGTTCTTCGGGGATGGAAACTGCCGTCCTTATCTGGTCTGGTCTACATGTGACTCCAGACCCACAGCAATGTGATTGACTCTTAACTGCCCTCTAGGCAATTAGGGGTGGGCAGTGTTGCCCTCAACCTGTGAATGTATTTTATTCCAATTCAATGACGGACTGCATGTTAGACCTGAGTTCTGTGAGCCCTTTGGAGTTAGGGCAAGACAAGGCCATGGGGAGAGGAACCTTATTTGTGTTAATCTCTACTGGAAGAAATTACTGCAATGGTGGTTGAAAACTAACCACTGGAATGTTGTTCTATAATCTATTCTCGAGGAATTTTCTCAAACAAAGATGACAGTTTAATTTACATGGATATTAATTTAAACATTTAGCTGAAAGGGTTTTGTTTCCCCTCTAATTTGTTAGTTATAATTTCCCCATGCATTTTTTTTTGTAGCTTTTTCCACCTCCGCGGTTGCCGTGCATCATTTCCGACTGAGAGTGTGGGAAGGTGATCTGTTGCCTCCTCCTCCTCCTCCTCCTCCTTCGCTAATCCATTGCACAATTAATCACGGTTGCCATGGTGTTCCTCATGACTACAGCAGAAAGCCCCTGGAGCTCCCTGAGTCTTGGGAAACAGTGGTGTCTGAAAGGTGGAGAGGACACAATATTTCCACAGGCTGAACTGGCCTCAACTCAACTCTTTGACGTGTTTGAGGAAGTAGGATATTTGAACTCCAAAGACAAATGAAAGAAAAGCCTCATTTCGGAGTCTGGTCTGCTCAGCTGTCCAAATGTGAAGAATGGTTGAATTCTTTTGGGAAGTTTGACTTGCTGCGCTCGGAAACATTGGCCGCAGGGACAGTAATGCTAAGGGAAAAAAAAACACAAAGCTGTTCTATTGAGTACCAACTGTAGAGGGCTGTATCTTGTAAAATGTGTTTTGTACTAGAATTGTCATTCCCTCATCCAGTTCTCTTTTTAATTCATGAGACATGGGCATCACTGGCTAGATGCTAACCCTCGCAGCATTTATTGCACATCTTCATAGGGCAGTAAAGAGTCAACCAGAGGCAGCTGTGGGTCCGGTGTCATATATATGTGATATGTATGCATGTCCCAGCTAAGGACAGCAGAGTTCCTTCTCTGAGGAACATTAGTGAGAAAAATGGGTTTTCAGGGCAATCAGTAGTGTTTCCAGGGGGGACTGGTCATCATGAGATTAGCTTTTAATTGAATTCAAATTTCACCATCTGCCGTGGTGGGATTCATGTTGAAATCCCTAGAGCATTGATCATAGAGTCGTAGAGATGTACAGCACGGAAACAGACCCTACCCTAAACCTAAGCCCTCCAGTTCTGGACTCCCCCCAACCCAGGGAAAATACCTGGTCCATTTACCCTACCAATGCCCCTCATGATTTTTGTAAACTTCTATAAGGTCACCCCTCAGCCTCCAATACTCCAGGGAAAACAGCCGCTGGGGTTCCGGATTACTATTCCGGTGGCGTTTTCACTACGCCATTGCATCTCCCTTTTTGGAAGGTGTGGGAAATCAGTTCTATTATTTGATGGAAGACACTACTTTTTTTCCCCAGTGTGAAGAGACGCTAATGTGCAGCAGAAGCTTGTGGCGTCATGTGTCAATCCCATAAATTGTGCTGGAGCTCACTGTATAACTGTTAGCACCAATCTTGAAATGCATGTATTGCACCTCCTTGAATGTAATTTTGTAGAATGTTTTCGTAGGAGCCCTACAGTGTGGAAGTAGGCCATTCAGCCCAATTGAATCCATTCTGCCCCTCTAAAGAGCATTCCACACAGCTCCATTCCATCCCTGTAACCCTGCATTTCCATGATTAATCTCTCTAGCCTGAATATCCCTGGACACTATGGACAATTGACCTAACCTGCATGTCTTTGGACAATGGGGAGAAACTGGAACACCCAGAGGGAACCCATGTAGACACAGTGAGAAAGGGTAAACTCCACACAGTTTGGAATTCTGAGAGTGGAATTGAACCTGGATCCCTGGTGCTGTGAGGCAGCATTGCTAACCACTGAGCCACCATCGTCTAGTGTCATCTTAAACAATATTTTAAAAACTTTGTTCCTTCAAGGCTGTTGGCATCACTAGTAAGGCTACAATTTGTTGCCCATCCCCTATTGCCCTTGAACCGAGTGACTTGTTTGGCCGTCCCAGAGAGCAGTTAAAAGTCAATTGCATTGTTGTGGGTTTGGAGTCACATGTAAACTAGACCAAGTAAGGACAGCAGCTTACCTTCCCTGAAAAGGACCTTCGTGAACTAGATGAGTTTTAATGGCAATTAATGTTGGGTTCATGATCACCACGACTGACGCTATTTTATATTCTGTGAATGTTGATCTTTTGGAATCACACCCATTTGCTCGAGCTATGCAGCACGTAATGTTGAACTCAACATGGATATAAATAGAGGGGGCAGCATTATCAAATTGGTCTGTATGTTTCTGTAAATCCTTCCCTTTCAAGAGTCGTAGAGGCGTACAGCATGGAAACAGACCCTTCAGGGCAACTTGTCCGTGCCGATTTCCAAGCTAAACTAGTCCCACTTGCCTGCATTTGGCCCATATTCCTCTTAAAACTTTGTTCATGTACCTATCCAAATGTCTTTTAAATGTTATAACTGTACCTGCCTGTACCATTTTTCCCGAAAGCTCATTCCATTTATGAACCACCCTCTGTGTGAAAGAGTTGCCCCTTGGGTCCCTTTTAAAATTATGTCCTGTAGTTTTGAACTCCTCAACCTGAGGGAAAAGACCTTTGCTATTCGCCTTATCTATGGCTCCCCCCCCCCCTCCATGATTTTATAAACTTTATAAGGTCACCCCTCAATATCCTACATTCCAGTGTGATAAGTCCCAGCTTATCCAGCCTCTCCTTTATAACTGAAATCTTCCAGCCCTGGTAACATTCTTGTAAATCTTTTCTGAACACTTTTCAATTTAATAACATCTTCCCTATAGCAGGGTGACCAGAACCTGAACCGTACTCCGAAAGTAGGCTTGCTGACATCCTGTACAATTGCAACATGATGTCCTAACTCCTATATTGAATGGTCTGGACAATGTGTGTGCTAGACTACACTGTCCACCTGTGATGCAACTTTCAGTGAGCTATGTACCTGCACCCCTCAGTTTCTCTGTTCTACAGTGTTCCTCACAGTTGTGTTTCTCACAGACCTGTGCTTTTGTTTTTTGGGAAGACTTCTACTTCAGGTTTGTAAGAGTGACAAAGAGCAGAAAGTGATAAAAACAAAATGCTTTGAAGCTGGAAAACTTAAAAAAAAGTGCTGGAGAAACTCATAAAAAAATCTGGTAATGTCTGTGGAGAGTGAAACTTAAGTTAATGTTTTCAAATCCAGTATGACTTTTTAGAAAATGATGATTGGATATGTTTACGAACGTTAGTCAGAGTCAGGAAAGGAGGTTGACTCATTCAGCACATAGTAGTTTAATTTCGGTCTCTGAATCAGGTTGTAATATTTTACAAGGATCTATCATCAGCCTTTGTTTCTCACATTTACCTTCTAATTCTCTGTGCATTGAGATACTGATTATTTGCATTTGTATCAAAGCTCTTTGTTTGCTGCTAACTCCTCCACATATACAGCATCACATTTGTGGAAAAATTGCCATCACCCCTTTCCTTCCACTGTCTATCCTTGCCTTACCACATATCCTCAAGGAAAAAGAAAGTCAGGATTGTTAGCTGTGCTTGAACACTGTAAATATTCTGACACTCTAGCCAAGCCTTCCTGCTGGATGTTTTTCTAACTTGAATGCATTCCCTGACTTATAGTCGGAGATGAGACTGAAGCAGTGTGTCATATTCTGCTTTTACGGGCTGGTTAAGTTGCATCATCTATGAAATGGTCTTGACCTGAAATTGATTTATGGATTCTGTGGTCCAACCCCTGAAATCTGGCTAGTGGAAATATATCTTGACAATGGCCATTCGGTAATCTTACTGGACTTGGAACGCGTTCAAAAAGTGTAGCAATGGAAAAGCACAGCCAGTCAGGCAGCATCTGAAGAGCAGGAGAGTTGACGTTTTAAGCATAAGTTCTTCCACAAGAATGTGGGGGGGGTGGGGGCGCGACCAAGGGCGTTGAGTGAGTGATAAATGGGAGGGAGGGGGGTGACTTGGGGGGATGGTAGCGAGGAATGCAGTAGGTGGATGAAGGTGGGGGAGGGGTGATGGTGATAGGAGCGGATAGGTGAGAGTGAAGGACAGAACCCCACCCATCCTCACCTTCCACCTCACCAACCTCCGGATAGAATGCATCATCCTCCTCCATTTCCGCCACCTACAGTCATACCCCACCACCAGCAATATATTTTCCTCCCCACCTCTTAAAGTATTCTGCAGAGACCATTCCCTCTGTGATTCCCTTATTAGGGCCACGCAACCCCCTGTCAACCCACCCTCCACTCCTGGCACCTTCCCCTGCCACTGCAGGAACTGTAAAACCTGTGCCCACTCCTCCCCCCTCACCTCCATCCAATGCCCTAAAGGATCCTTCCACATCCAACAGAGATTTTCTTGCATCTCCAAACACCTCATCTACTGTGGCGAAAGTGAGGACTGCAGTCGCTGAAGATCAGAGGCAAGTTTAGATTGGTACTGGAAAAGCACAGCAGGTCAGGCAGCATCTGAGGAGCGAGAAAATCGACACTTTTGCCTGAAGTGTCGATTTTCCGCTCCTCGGATGCTGCCTGACCTGCTGTGCTTTTCCAGCACCACTCTAATCCTGACCTCATTGATGTGGTCTCCTTTACATTGGGGAAACAGGACGCTGACTTGTGGGATGTTTCAGAGAACATCTCTGGGACATGCACTAAACAACCCCACTGCCCTGTGGCCGAACACTTTAACTCTCCCTCCCACTCTGCCAAGGACACACAGGTCCTCCTCCTCCACCGCCAAATCCTAGACACCCAATGCCTGAGGGAAGAACACCTCATCCTCCGCCTTGGAACCTTCCAACCACGCAGAATCAATGTCGATTTCACCAATTTCTCATCTCCCTTCCCCAGACCTTATCCCTTATCCCATATCCAACTCTACAGCTCAGAACTGCCCTCTTGAACTGTCCTACCCCTCCATTGTTCTTCCCTCCCATCTGCTCCACCCTCCACTCCAACCTATCACCACCACCTTCATCTACCTATCACATACCCAGCTACCTTCCCCCAGCCCCACCCCTTCCCATTTATCTCTCGGCTGCCTTGGGCATTCCCCACATTCCTGATGAAGTGCTTCAAAACATTGACTCTCCTGCTCCTCAGATGCTGCCTGACCAACTGTGCTTTTCCAGCACCACAAAGTTTTGTCTCTGATGTCCACATCTGCAGTCCTCACTTTTTTTTGGACTGGAACTTCCAAAGGGCTCTGGGACATTTTTCCTTGGAGCGTAGGAGGCTGAGGAGTGACCTCATAGAGATTTATAAAATCATGAGGGACATGGATAAGACGAAGAGTCAAGGTCTTTTCCCCAAGTTAGGAAGTCCAAACTAAAGGGCCTAGGTTTAAGATGAGAGGCAAAAGATTTAAAAGGGCCCCAAGGGGCAACTTTTCCACATAGATGGTGGTGTGTTTATGGAATGAGCTGCCAGACTAAGTAGGGTAGGTGAGCACAATTAAAACATTGAAAAGATATTTGGACAGGTACATGGATAGGAAAAGATTAGAGGGATAGAGGCCAAACCCAGGCAAATGGGAATAGTTTGGTTTAGGAAACCTGGTTGGCATGGACGAGTTGAGTCAAGAGGTTTATTTCTGTGCTGTATGCTTCTGTGACTGTAAATCCCACCACAGCAGCTGGGACCTTAATTCAGTTAACAATTCTGGAATTGCGAACTCATCTCCATAAAGTTGACTGTGAAACTATCAATTGTTGTAAAAAGCCATCTGGTTTGCTTAAGTGTTCTCAGTGAGGTCATGAGTGATTTGTCACTTAAATTAATTCTTTTGCCTTTGTACCAGGTCCTTTAGCTTTTTTGTTAATCAAAAGTATGAGCAGTTCCAGATTTAAAATTTAACATTTAATTTACCCATTTACACTAGAGAATTCCAAGCTTCAGTTTTATTTTATGTTTACAGTGTCTGATAGTTTCATAAAATCCTACAGTGCAGAAAGAGGCCACTTGGCCCATTGAGTAAGCATTGACCCTCCAAAGAATATCTGACTTAGACCTAACCCCTGACTCTATTCCCCACAAGTGTACATTTAACTTGGATAATCCATTTTGCCTACATGTCCTTGGAGGAGAAAGTGAGGACTACAGATGCTGAAGATCAGAGCTGAAAATGTGTTGCTGGAAAAGCGCAGCAGGTCAGGCAGCATCCAAGGAGCAGGAGAATCGACGTTTCGGGCATGAGCCTAAAGAACCCTTCCTGAAGAAGGGCTCATGCCCGAAACGTCACTTCTCCTGCTCCTTGGATGCTGCCTGACCTGCTGCGCTTTTCCAGCAACACATTTTCAGCTCTACATGTCCATGGCCACAATGGGGCAATAAAACACGGCAAATCCACCCTAACCTGCACATCTTTGGACAGTGGGAGGACACAATGCAGACACTTGGAGAATGTGCAAACTTCACACAGACAGTCACCTGAGGGTGGACTCGAACCCAGGTCCCTGGTGCTATGAGGCAGCAGTGCTAACCACTGAACTGCTTTAACTTCTGAAAGCTCCCTAGTCTAGGTAGTACAAGAATTATGAGCAGAAGTTGACCATTCAACCATTGAACCTGCTTTCCTATTCATTACCTTTATGACTAATCTGTTTGTGTTTCAAATTTCATATTCCCCTTTACCTACCCCATCAAGCTTTCTTAATAAAACATCTATGTACCACCTTAAATGACTCTAATCCACCCTCCTCTGTGTACAGTATTCCAAAGTTGTACAAACCTCAGAAAAAATGTTATCATCTTGGTCCTAAAATGGTGACCCCTAATTTTAAATGTGACCCCTAGTTCTAGACTCACTCATAAGAAGAAATTCCTTTCTATGTCCATCTTGGGAAGACAGTTCAGGGTCTTATAAACTTTAATCCAGTCACCCTTCACTCTTCTGAACTTCAGTCGATATCCTACTAAGTCGAGAGTGTGATGTTGGAAAGGCACAGCAGGTCAGGCAGCATCTGAGAAGCACAGGAATCAGTGTTTCTGACAAAAGCCCTCCTACTAAGGCAACCCATTTATTCCAGGTATTAATCTAGGGCACCTCCTGTTAATGACCTCCAACACCGGTTAGATTGAGAGGCACTCTACCTATCTTGATATCATGAAAACCTTGATTACACTTTTGACTTCTGAACTCGTTCTTGTTCAGGTTGGTAACAAATCAGTTTGTACTGCTATAATTTAAACACTGTTCCAGAGTCGCTCAAATAAATTTAAAATCTAAATTGTTGAATCATGTTGTATGTTGCACGTGAACAGTTGTAAAAGATTTGGACTGATGGGTATTTTACAGCTGTCAAATCTGATTTAAATTTGAAATAAAGTGACGGGTTAAAACCTGCTGCCATTTTGTTCCAGATTATATTCTTGGGGAATGATAAGAGTCTAATTGAAGCAGTTGTGTTTGAATGACTAATTTTTATTTTATAGGACTTCTGTGAGCTATATATGGAAAAAAAAAATTTCTGGAGATGCAGTGCCAATCAGATTTAATTTTAGTTGGCCATAAAAGTCAATCGGTGGCTGTTATAGGAAGGATATTATGAAACTAAGAGGGTTCAGAAAAGATTTACCATGATGTTGCCAGGAATGGAGGGTTTCAGATCTAAAAATAGACTGGGACTTTTTCATTGGAGCATAGGAGGTTGAGGGGTGACTTTATTGAGGTTTGTAAAATCATGAGGGGCATAGACAAGGTGATGGTCTTTTCTCTAGGGTGAGGGAATTCAAAACTAAAGGGCATATTTTTAAGTTGAGAGGGGAAAGTTTTATAAAGGACATGGGGAACTTTTTTTTTACAAAGAGTGGTTCGTGCATGGAATGAACTGCCAGAGAAAGTGATGGCTGCAGGTGCATTTACAAAGTGTAAAAGACATTTGATAAGTTCATGAACTGAAAAGGTTTGGAGGGATATGGGCCAAGCACAGATAGGTGGGACTAGTTTAGTTTGGGAACATGGTCAGTGTCGAATGGTTGGATCGAAGCGTCTGGTTCCATTCTGTATGACTCTGACTTACGTGATTCTATTGTTGGTCTGTGAATTGACAACCATTTACAAAATGACCGAAATAAATTTCCGTCAACAGGTGGGATCAGCACCGATGGTGGAAAGATGCAATTAGAAAGTGACATTTTTCTAAGGGAAATGTGTAAATGGGAAATTATGAAGCAAACTTCAATACCAGGATCATGTATGATTTTAAAACGTGAGCGGTGTGATTTATGTGATAATTCACTTTTTTGCAATCTCCCACCAGGTTCCATCTCGCTGTATAATGCCTCACGAATGAGTGACTGTATTTTGGTTATTTCTTTTTGACCAGTCCTTTATTACTGAGGTCTGTGTAAACTCGGGTGAGAACTGCAGCGATCACTTCGGTGCAGTGACAGCAACCTGAAATCCCACAGGTATCCCATGTGGTGCTTATTGCACCACAGGAATTAAGTCATTTCAGAGCAGCACATGGCTGTTTTGTACTCTGTAACATTGCAATTCCTCAGTTGGTGTGGCTGTCTTATAGCTCTCTGTGATGGTTATTGTGTGCAGTCTGTTGACACACTTTGAACTAGTGGAGGCCAACAGTACATTGCTGTTAGCCCAGGGCAGCACTGGTAACACTTAAATCCTTTTCTAGGGATATTGGAAACAGTGATAAGGCTACAATTATTGTCTGTCCAGTTTTCCTTTAGGGAACTAGAAGCCTACCGGTGTTGCATGGTGGTGAAATTACATGCCGGACAGCCTGGGTGTGAAAACTTCCTCCCTTTAGATACGTTAGTGAATCAGTTGGGATTTTATGAGCGTCTTGCAGCTTCATTGGCCAACATTATCTGAGCTAGAGAAGCCTTCGTGAGTCAGTGACTGTATTCAAGTGCGAGATCAACAGAAAAATGAAGGCTATAGGATTTGTGGTTAGTTTGGGTGGATATAGATGAGCTAGAAGATCAGTCATGACCTTGCTGAATGGTAGTGCAGGTTTGAAGAGATGAAGTAAGATATTAGTGGTAAAGTCACTGGGCTAGTAACACAGAAGACCAGGTTAATCCTCAGCGGAAATACAGAAATTGTTGGAGAAACTGAGCAAATTTGGCAGCATTTGTAGAGAGACAGAAAAACACAGTTAATATTTTGGGTCCAGTGACCCTCCTTCAGAAACATTAACTCTGCTTTCTTTCCACAGATGCTGAATTTCTTCAGCTGTTAGTTTTTGTTTTAGATTTCCAGCATCCACAATTCTTTGTTTATTTGAACACTCGTCAGATATGAATTCAAATCCGATCACAGCAACTGGTCAAATTTAAATTTCATTACTAAATCTGGAATATCGAGCTATATTTGGTGATGGAGCCGAGGGAACTGCATTGATTGCTGTAAAAACCCATCTGGTTCACTCATGTCCTTCGAGGCTGGAAATCTGCTCTCCTTACCTGGTCTGGCCTACTTGTGAATCCAGACCCACAGCAATCTATTCTTAACTACGCTTTGAAATGGTCGAGCAAGTTACTGAGTTCACAGGCAATTGAGAATGAGTAACAAATGGGGGCTTTAACAGTGTTGTCCACTTTCTTAAAAATATGCTAATTTATTGACTTATTTTATCAGTTAGAGGTGCAGGGTAATCAGGAAGATGGTGGTCTTCCTGTTTTATGGCTTCTGATAGACTTCTGCAATGTCAATTACTTAAACTTAAATTAATTACTTTCTACTCAAGTTTTTAAAGTTTGTTCATGGGATCCATAAGTTGGTAGCTTGATTAGCATTTATTGATCATTTCTAAGCCTCAACAAAATTGAGGTGGCTCTGGAATCACATGAAGGCCACACCAGGTAAGGATAGCAGATTTCCTTCCCTGAAAGAATTTTTTTTTGCTCTTCTGTATTTTTTGATTCTGGACTGAAATTTGAAAAGGATTGTTTGAAAAACCAGGGATTATGGAAGGGGTTGCTGTATGTTTTAAGAGAAATCTGCCACCCCCACCACCCACACACAGTCTGTAAATTGTTTAACAAGTGGGGGATGTTTAGTTGCAGATGAACTGGCCCCAGGGAGTGTGTCAGAATGGGATTGGCCAGTTGGTCTGTTGAGTGATGACCAGCTGTTGATGACAAATCCTTCTGCCTACCAACATTTATGTGATCAGCTTCCATGTACGAGTGTGACTGAAATAGTCAGAAGGAATCAGACCTCCAGGAAGGAGGTGTGGTACTCTTTTATGCAGTTTTAAACAAAATCACCTAATGTGCCAGTTTATTTTCCCTCATCAGTTGATGTAAGCTTCTAACTAATAAGCCCGATCTGATAATTTTGACCTAATTACTCTGTGCCCTACAAGGAAGTGAAAAAACACTTTGGGGGAGAGAGAGACAAATAGTAAGTCTAAAGAAACATATCTCAGTAAACCTTGTGAACAGGGACCATTGAGCTGCCTTCAGTTTTTTCCTCCAACCAGAACATCAATGTTTTTTGTGTCTGTCTGTACATGTTTAGAGGGGGAGTTGTATAAAGGGTTAGTGTTTCATAATAAGTCAATGGCTCATACTTGTTTAATTGAAGCTAGTATCTATTTATTTGTTATAAATAGTGCATGCAGAAGCCTGCTTTCTGTCAACCTGGTCTAAAGAAACAGGTAAGTTGGGGAAATTTACATAATTTTATTAAAAAGAAAACTTGAATGTTTGTGATGACTGTGGGAATAATAGCTGAAAATGTGTTGCTGGTCAAAGCACAGCAGGCCAGGCAGCATCTCAGGAATAGGGAATTCGACGTTTCGAGCATGAGCCCTTCATCAGGAAACAAAGGGCTTATGCTCGAAACGTCGAATTCCCTATTCCTGAGATGCTGCCTGGCCTGCTGTGCTTTGACCAGCAACACATTTTCAGCTGTGATCTCCAGCATCTGCAGACCTCATTTTTTACTGTGGGAATAATAGAGCTTGATTTCCTACTGCAATGAAATGTAACAGACATTGCAGAACCAGAAGGGGTTTTGATACTGGCTTCTAAGTGGCAAGTGTATTTTTCTCCCCAGATTTTCATTGAAGTTTAACACCTGCTGTGGTGGGATATCCAAATAATTTCCCCAGAACATTAAGCTGGGGTTCTGGGATTTATAATCCAGTGATAACACTGTGACACTGTCTTTCCCCCCCGAACCCCCCACTAAGTTGTGCTTATTTCCCTGTTAAAAGGCTGTTTCTCTTTGCCTTGAAAGTGAATGTTATTGAGAGTAGACCCTACTGGCAAGCCTATGTTTTTGAGCATGAAATAGTGAACATATCTCGTTAACTAGTCAGATCTATGCTTTTAAAATGCGACACACGATCACTGAGCATCTCTCACTAGGTTTATCATTAGGTGAGTAGGAAACTATGTCCGTAGGCAACAAGGTAAGAGCTTTGTTTTAACTTTGATCACTTTTACAAGTGGCAGCTTTCTGATCAAAAATCCAATTTGTTCAGAAATCATCACAGTGGAAAGTTTTTGTAAGAAGCTGATCACTGCATGATAATATGATTTATGCACTGAGGCTCATGCAAAAGACATGTCCAAGAATAGAGCATACTTTTCATTGGTGGTAAAAATGTAAAGGGAGGTGATAGCCTTAGTGGCATTATCACTGGGCTGCTAATCTAGACACCTAGATAATGTTCTGTGGCCTCGAGTTTAAATCCTGCTAAGGCAAATTGAATTCAATGAAAACAAAATCTGGATATAAAAGTCTAACGATGACCATGAACCCATTGCCAATTATTAGGAAAAATCCATCTGGTTCACTAATGTCCCTTAGGGAGGGAAACTGTCATCCTTACCTACGCTGACCTACATGTGACTCCACACCCACAGCAAGGTGGCTGACTCTCATCTGGCCTCTGGGCAATGAGGGATGGGTAATAAATGATGTCTGACCAATGTTGCTCTCGTCCCATGAAAGAATTTTAAGAAGAGACAAATGGCATATTTTAGAAAATTTATCATTTCCAGCATTAGGGATATTGCCAAAAATACCTTACCACTGTGTCAGCATCTGAAATGAGAAGATGAGTTAGTATTTCAGCAGAAAACATTTCAAATGTATCTGTCTTCTAGAGCCATAGAGATATACAGCATGGAAACAGACCCTTTGGTCCAACTTGTCCATGCTGACCAGAAATCCTAAACTAAGTGGTGGACTCTCCCTCTTTATGGGTATTTTAAACGAGCATTGGATAGGCATATGGAGGATAGTGGGCTAGTGTAGGTTAGGGAGGCTTGGATCGGCGCAACATCGAGGACCAAAGGGCCTGTACTGCGCTGTATTTTTCTATGATCTATGTTCTAATCTAGTCCCATTTGCCAGCACTTGGCCCATATCCCCCTCAACTCTTCCTATTCATATACCCATCTAGATAAGTTTTAAATATTGTAATTGTACCAATCTCCACCAATTCATTGGCAGCTCATTCCACACGCACACCACCCTCTGCGTGAAAAAGTTGCCCCTTAGGTCTCTTTAAATTTTTTCCCTGTGTCTTCTAGTTCTGGGCTCCCTCACGCCAGGAAAAGACCTTGTCTATTTACCTTATCCATGCCCATCATGATTTTATAAACCTCTGAGGTTTTTCTGCCATTCCAATTTTATCTTTCAAATTGTTCTTCAGCTTGGTTTTCCCAATTTGGCGCTATTTTAATGTATCTGTTGTGTGCCTGTGTGACTGCAGATGGGAAAGTCTGGGATTTCGAGTTGGTTTTCTGATTGTTTATAAATACCTTAATTTGAAAGGAGAATTTTTCTGAACATTGTTTTCAAAAATATCAGAAACCTTTTTTTGTAATTTTTTAAAAATTGTGTTGACTTCTTGTACCTTTTAAAAAGGAGTCATTAATTGGTATTTGTTATGTGAATGCAAGCCAGGTCAGAGGCTAGGAATATTGCAGCGAATGACTCCCCTCCTGACTCCCAAATGCCAATCCACCATATACAAGACATGAGTCAGGAGTGTGATGGAATACTCCCCATTGTCTGGATAGCTATAGCTCCAAAAATGCTCAAGAAGCTTGAAGCCATCCAGGACAAAGCTTGATTGACACATTCACAAACATTCAGTCCCTCATCCACCAATGCTCAGTAGCAGCAGTGTGCACTACAGAAATTCACCAAAGACCCTTAGACAGCACCTTCAAAACCACAACCCCTTCCATCTAGAAAGGCAACGGCAGCAGAAGTTTGGGAACACCACTGTCTGCAAGTTCCCCTCCAAGCCTGACTTGGAAGTATAGAGTCATAGAATCCCTATAGTGTGGGAGCAGGCCATTTGGTTCATCGCATTTACACCGACAATCTGAAGAGCATCCGCTCAGGCCCACCCTATCCCTGTAAATCTGCATTTGCCATGGCTAAACCACCTAGCATGCACATCCCTGGACACTATGGGCAATTTGGCATGGCCAATTTACCATCTGTGCACATCTTTGGATTGTGGGAGGGAACTGGAGCACCTGGAGAGGATCCACTCAGATATGAGGAGACCATGCAAACTCCACACAGGCAGTCGCCTGAGGCTGGATTTGAACCTGGCTCCTTGGCTGTATGAGGCAATAGTGCTAACCACTGTGTCACCATGCCCACCGAAGCATATATTGCAGTCCCTTCATAATCGTTGGGTCAATTCTTGGAATTCCCTCCCTAATGTCCTTTTGGGGTCTACCTACATGGACATGCAGCAGTTCAAGAAGGCAGCTCCCCACCACCTTTTCAAGGGCAATTAGGGACAGGCAATAAATGCTGGTCCAGCCAGCAATGCCCACATTCCAAGAGTGAATGAGAAAAAAGAACTAAAGCTCATCCCTCCCTCGTAAATGAGGAGACTAACAGCCATGAGACAGAAAAACAGTACTTCCTCAACCTCTGTATTATTAATTTGATAGTTATTAATATCGCATGCAAACTTTTTGGTAAAGTCTAGCAAGTTTTTAGCTGTGATTCAAAGTGATAATGATAGCATTTTATTTTACTGTGAAACAACCAGAAAAGTAGGAATAATCTTTGGCCAACCGCAAAGTACTGTGGAAGAGCCACCAAAATAATTTGTTTGCAAGCAGTCGAAGTTGCTGGCAAGACTGGCATTCATTTGCCCAACCCTGGTTGCCCAGAGAGGGTGGTTGTGAGTTATCTCCTTGAACCATTGTAGTCTATATTTCATGTACAGGGGTGGTAGGGACTGCACTGCTGAGAGAGAGTCTATGACCAGAGGGCATAATCTCCATAAGGAATCATCCACTTGAGACCCAAATGAGGATTTTTCTTTTCACCGAAGGTGGTGAATCCGTGGAAGTTTTGTTTAACCACAGAGGGCTGTTGAGGCTGGATTGTTGAGTATATTCAAGGCTGAGATACAGATTTTTTAATCAGTAAAGAAATCGAGGCATATGGGGAAAAACAGGAAAGCAGAGTTGAGGATTATAAGATCAGACACGATTTGGAGATGCCGGTGTTGGACTGGGATGTACAAAGACACGATTGCTTTAAATAGTGGAACAGACTTGTTGGTCAGATTGACCTCTTTAATTCACTTGGACGTGGGCATCACTGGCTTGGCCAGCATTTATTGCCCATCTCTAGGGCCTGTTTGCTCCTATGTCTTATGTTTACAGGAGTCAATCACGCTGGTGTGGGACTGAATTTGCATGTCTGACTCGCTTATGAGGGTCCATGTAGCACCCTCGGTACAGGAGGAATGCTGTCTTGTTTTTACTGTATCTGATGCAAATGGTAGAAATGACAAATAAAAAGTGACACTACTCTACTTAACAATGTAGAGCATCTTTTTCAAACAGAGTGAAATGTCCTGATACCCTTGGTGGGAGCATTTTAATGCGATACTTGACACTGATAATGCCACATATCTGGCATTTCTTAAAGGAGGAGAATGAGGCATTCCCAAGAATGGGAAAAAAAAATCACATTTTGTTTATAAAGTAATGCTCCATACTGCACCATGGGCAAGGTTACATGTTACTGTTGTGGTCTTATCAGAAAAACAATCAGTCATCACTTGAGTGTCATATCTTTGTCCATTATTTCAAGTACTTATTTTTGTGGGTGACTGCCCAGTGTTAACACAATGGACAAAGGAGGAGTGTCTAACATTCTTGGCATCAATCTCTAGGCTGTGAAGCTTTTCTTATTTGAAATTACCTTCATCAAATCATTCACTGTGCCAAACCAGTGTAATTCTTATGATAACATTAGGCACAGAAGAAATGAAAGCATAAGTGTGGGAGATGAGGCCCCACTCCTAATATGACATTGCTTACATTGCACTGTAGACCACAGGCACTGCATGTTTTTATTAATCACTGTCAACTCCCTGTTTGAATACTTGTAATAAAAGGTTTATCTTCTGTTATGTACAAATACAAATGGTGACCTTCTTTGACCACCTATGAACTTGTTACTTTAATAGATGAATCGTAGAATCACACATTACAAATTTAGGCCATTCAGTCTATCCAGCGCATCCTGGTTTGCTGGAGAAACAACCCAATTAAACCCACAGCCCCACTCCTTCCCCCTAGCTAGCCTTCAAGTATAGATCATGTTCTGCTTTAAAAGTTAAATGTGAATTTGCTTCTACCAAATAGGGTCAGACATACAATCTCAAATATATTTAGGGCATTCTTTACTTATTCACAGGGCGAGGTGGTCCATAAGGGCTAGAATAGTTAAAAGATTTAAGGGAAAAATAAATTGGTAGCAGGGTCCTAAGTTGCCTTATATGTTATGTGCTCATGTCAGAGTAAGATGAACTCCAATTTTCTTTTTTATGCTTACATCTGAAAATTATCAGGTAGAGCTTTCATTCATTACTGAGAACATGGGGAGGGGAGCCTGAGGAAATCACCATCTGTAATGAACTGAATGGTTGATAGTAATGACTTTATAAATTACTTGCACTAGAACTACACCTGGGCCAGTTCTTAGTTTCAGTAGAAAATGCTTGCCTTTGATATTGGTGTTCCGAGACCTGAAGAAATTGGAATCCATCTCTCCCTAAATTAAACTCACGAAAGAACATTATTAAGTTGGAATGTACAGTGTTTCCAGTTTATCTTTGCATTTAAAAGAGGCAGATTCCATATCTGCAATCCACACTAGAAGTGCATTTCAAGGATGCAGTGAAATAATTGGCATATTAGTAGGAAATGTCAATTAAAGCCTCCTGCAATCACTTTGTGTGATGTCAATCATCTTTGTTCTCTTGCATGTCAGCTTAGACAATAGTTTTCCTTAAATGAGGTAAGATTCTCATTTTGCATAAACCTCACATAGGGGGGAGGTCAGAATCAGTGTTTGAAGCACACCACTGTCCTTTAATACTCACAGTACATGCTTCCTTCTCTGGAGAATCTGTTTCTGAAAACTGACAGCATTCTCCACATCCCTCTTCCAAGTCCTGACCTGGAGGCTGCCAGTCCTTCTAATTCACAGCTGTAGAGTATAGCCGAGAGTGGCTAGGTACCTGATGCTGCAAATATGTCCCAAATTGCAAAGTCAAAAATTTTAAAATCTACAATCATTCACTTGGGAGCAATAGGTAATATTGTTAATTAACAATGCACTAGAGCATATAAAACATTTAACTGATAATCGACATCTACAATGATATTCCAAAGAC
This sequence comes from Hemiscyllium ocellatum, assembly GCF_020745735.1. Classification (NCBI taxonomy): domain Eukaryota; kingdom Metazoa; phylum Chordata; class Chondrichthyes; order Orectolobiformes; family Hemiscylliidae; genus Hemiscyllium; species Hemiscyllium ocellatum. Next base: position 26,232,379 of record NC_083443.1, read on the forward strand.
GTGGATAGTCCCCTCTAACCACTAACATGAAAGCTGACTTGCAAATTCAAAGTTAAAAACCACACACCAGGTTATAGTCCAAGCGGTTTATTTGGAAGCACAAGTTTTCAGATCACTCCTAAATTGTCAGGTAGCTAGTGGGGCTTTAAATTTATTATAAATTCTGAGTCCTATGATCTGGCTACACTAGCTACCTGACAAAGGGGCAGTGCTCAGAAAGCTTGTACTTCCAATTAAACCTGTTGGATAATAACCTGACGTTTTTAACTTTGTCCACCCCAGTCCAACACCGGCACCTCCACGTCATTGCAAGTTCAAGGCAGGTGGTGACTTCTCTTGCCCTGGTTTGCCCCTTATTCCAGAGTTTAATGCTGATTTTAATCTATTTTTAGATGCAGTGAAATGTTGTTGTTTCATGTCTTTTGGAATCGCACCCATTAACTGTTGCCAATTATTCTCATGTTTTCTGATCATGTTAGGGTAACTGGCAAAAGGTCAAAGCAGGAATTAATTTTTTTTTATACATTGAGTTGTGAACTAAAGTGCACACGAGAGAAGTGGTAAAAGCAGGCTCATGATAACACTCGCAACTGAATTGGATAAATTTGTGAAGGGGTAGAAGTTGTGGGTGATCAGGGGAAAGGTAGTGCAGCAGGATTAATAGGAAGGCACTCTCAAAGAGCCAGCACGAAGACAATAGAGAGAATGGCCTCTTTTGTACTTTCTCATTATCCTGTAGTCACTCATTGATGAATCATCAGAAGCCAGATGCTCTTAAGTTTGAGAGGTAATGATTCATAGCAAAGCTGACCATTGAGCTAGTTAACCCCAATGAGGCTCAGCTGTTGGTACTGTGAAGAGTAACAAGGCATTTTCCGAAGAATTTACTTGACTTTTGTAACCCAAGTTCTATTTGTTGTTACCAGGCCTGCTGAAACTTTATCTTGTCGTAATACTACAGTACTTCTGCTGTGGTATAGACTTTTTTCCAGCAATATTGCTCTTTGTGCTTGGGGGTTATTTAAAGCATTGCTCGGCTTTTTATGTTTATTATTCTGAAGGGTTGAGTGCTAAGGTCATTCTGAAGTGGTTTCTACGATCCATTTATATTGATCACATCAACAGCATTTTTAACACTACAGTCTGAATGCCGGGGGGAAGGAGTTTATATTTACAAAGTGTCTTTAATGTCACAAAAAAATCCTTGAGTGTTTTGAAATATGTTTGGGCAATGACTCTTGAGCCATCAGGAGAGAGAATACTTTTTTTTTTCAAGGAGGTACGGTTTTTAAGAAGAACCTAAAAGTTCAGAGTTGGCTGTTGCATGTCTTGATAGAATCCCTACAGTGTGGGGTCAGCAGGTCATTTGGTCCACTGAGTCCTTACTGACCCTCCGATGGGTATCCTACTCAGACAAATCCCCCTATCTTATTTCTACAACCCTGCATTTCCCATGGTTAGTCCATCGAACCTGCACATCTCTAAACTGTGGGACGAAACCGGAACACTATGAAGGGAACCTACGCAGACACAAGGGTGGAATTGAATCCGGATTCCTGCCGCTGTGAGGCAGCAGTGCTAACCACTGAGCCACAGTGCTGCCCTGCATTATTGTCTTACATTATAATAGTTGGTCATGAAGCCCTTGGGGGCATCGTAAACTTGTGAAAGGCACAGCATTAAATGCAGTCTATCTTTTTTTAAATCTACTGTACCGTTCTCACATTTTATCCTTTTGTTTAAAAACAAAATTGATGGGTTGCATGCTTTTTGGGTGCAGCTCCATGTGAGTACATTGCCTTTGCCACTCTCTCTGTGCCACACTCTGTGCTGCTGACCTATAAAAACGTTGCCTTTAGGCTCTGCAATTTCTAATCAGTCAGCACTTGCCAACATTGAAACGGAGTCTTCTGGACATGCAGGCATGATGCCCAAGGCAGCCTATTCTGTTTCCTGCAGTGTCGTCCTGCTGCCAGTTGGAATTTGAGATGGTTTAGACCTTGGACAGCCATGGCATCTGTTTGACTGCTGGGACTGAAATTGGACAGCTTTAGTGAGATGATGTGCTGCCATAAACACCCTCGGTGCTCACTGTTCTTGACGTTTTGTATTTGGAACTTCCACCAGCCCTTTTTAAAATTCAGTTACATCTGAGATTTCTGCCTAATTAATCACCTCCGAGTAAAGCAGGTACTTGATCATTAGCCTCAATCTGTTCTGGCTCACTGCTGCTTTCACTGTCTCTGTGCTGTAGCAATAGAGTCACATAGAATCGACAGCACAGGAACAGACCATTTTATAGATGAACCATAGAAAGCATCCAGTCTGGGTGCAACACAGCATGGTATGGCAACTGCTCTTCCCCAGACTGCAAGAAGCTATAAACAGTTGTAAACACAGCCTCCCATCCATTGACTTCATCTATAGTTTTCGCTCCCTCGGGAAAGCAACCAACCCAATCAAAGACTCCTCCCAGCCCAGTTATAGTTATAGGGACAGTTTGCAGTGGGAAGGCACACATCATGGGGAAGGCTAATTCAAGAAGGAATTGCATCGAAAGCCTGTTCTGCACATCTCTAAACTGACTGTGGAGACATTTTGGAGAAAGTGAGGACCGCAAGTGCTGGAGATCAGAGTCAAGAGTGTGGCGCAGGAAAAGCGCAGCAGGTCAGGCAGCATCCGAGGAGCAGGAGAATCAACATTTCGGGCATAAGGAATCCTGCTGAAGGGCTTGTGCTCGAAGCATTGATTCTCCTGCTCCTCGGATGCTGCCTAACCTGCTTTTCCAGAACCACACTCTTGACTGTAGAGACATTTTGATGAGTAACAAAAGTTTAGAACAATGGAATGAGCTTTTTTTAAAACTATGTTTGCTCTGTTCCACTCCCTTATTTCCGGCAGAAGATATAGAAGTTTGAATATATGAATAAACAAGAACAACTTCTTTCCCCACTTTCAGACTTTTGAATGGCCCTCTTTAATGTTAATATTGATCTCTGCATCTTCTCGACAGCTGTAATGTTGTATCCTGCACTCTCTGTTCTGTTACCTTGATGTACTTGTATAATACGACCTGCCTGTAAAGCACATAAGACAATATTTTTCACTGTACCTCAGTGCACGTGACAGTAATAAGTCAAATCATTCAGCCTAAATGCCCTGTATTGTTATTTAAGCTCTTTCTGATCCTTGTTCCATTCTTTATCTTCCAATCCTGAGCAATTTCTATTCCTTTCTGCATTGGACATTTAGCATGCTCCCTGTTAAATGCATATTTATTTGTGGAATGGTTTGCAATTTTTAAATATCTTTTTGTGTCTCTGAAATTACTCCACAACAAACACCTACACTTACATACAACAAGTCTATGACACTGAGTGCATTGTCTTCCAATTCCTTTTCTCTGAAGTGTCCCCAGTAATTTTGTTATCAAGTCAGCACCTTTTTTTAAAAAAAAGCCAGTTAGACAATTTGATTTGTGTTGCTTTGTTTGGCTATCTTTAAAAATGTGTAAGGGAGGAACTGAATTTCCATTTGTGCAGGTTTTTCCTCTCTCTGGCAATGAGGGTCTGTGCTCCATTTAGTTGTTCATCCTGCAACCTTGTGGAGAGCCACCTGCTAAGGCTGGGGAGTCATTTCCAATCCAGAGTTTTCTCACATCTCCATCTACTGTAACATCCAGGCAACAAGTTATATTTTTGGATTCTTCTCCCCACCCCAACCTCTAACAAACCAACAATTAATATGCAACTGTGTTAAATGAAAATGAATCATGAACTCCGCATATTGTGATGTTCCCTATGATGTTCGTGGTATTTAGTGAGATTGATTCTTTAACTTCAAAAGGGACCAAGGCCAATCCTCTGGTAGTTCCAAGGGTAGCTGAATTGGAATGTTCAAATATATGGGACATTTCATCATATGGGGCTTAGCCTACTTTTTGTAAGAGCTGTTAGGAAACACTTTGAAACAAAGTTTTCTCACACAGCTTGATGCCACATTGTAAGTTAGGTTTTGAGACTGATTGACTGGTCAGGTAAAGTCAAAGAATAGCATTATCAGAATCCCTACAGTGCGGAAAGAGGCCATTTGACCCATCAACACTACACCACTCCTCCAAAGAGCATCTTGTCCTGATTAAACCCCCACCCTGTCCTAGTAATCCTGCACTTCCCATGGCTAATACACCTAACCTGCCCGTCTTTGGACTGTGGGAGGAAACTGGAGCACCTGGTGAAAACCCACGCAGTCACAGGGAGAACATGTAAATTCCGCAGACGGTCGCTTGAGACTGGAATAGAACCTGAGTCTCTGGTGCAATGAGGCAGCAGTTCTACCCACTGAGCCACCTTATATTCATGTTTAGGCACCAAAGTAAGTACTTATTATCCATACCAAATAGCACTGGACTTGGTAAATATAGATATACCAAGCTTGGACTTTTGTTATATTAGCTGAGGAGTAAACTATATTTTTCTGTTTTTGTCCAAGTGCTCTTGAGACGCACTCATTCTGGAGTGTAATTCTGTCCACGATATACTAGTCATGCTTACTGATATACAATATGGAGATATCATCGTGACATTACTCCAGGGTCCTGATGCCCTTGCAGAACAAAAACACACTGCATGTTGGAGGCACTGTTGTGATTTTGTTGGTTTTTCAGTTCTTGCGCTGAGGTGCAGACCAGAAGCCTCCAGGGTAAAGTGATTAATTGGGCAGAAAAGGTGTTTCAGCAACCGCTGGATCGAAAGAAATGTGAAAAGACAATGACAGCTGGCTTTGTGATGAGAAAAAAAAAGCTCAGCCTTTCAAAACCATTTCCAATGCAAATTTACATGTAGTTTCCTGAGATCTGACATTTAAACAAAAAGCTGTTGGTTGAATACCTTTGAGTATTGTGGAGAAGAAAGAACTTTGCTTAGCTCTATCCGCGAGAAAGTAAGTTGTAGTTACGGAGTCAATGCACGGTGTTTGGTAACGTCACTGGCCACTAAGTAACACATAGCAAAGTGCAGTCTGGTCAACAAGGAAGGGGTCTTGTGGGGCAATAACAATTTCCGTACCTCTAAGCTGGAAGGCTCTAGTTCAGTGGATTGCCATAAAACTTCTGAACAGATTGATTAAAAACTATGGTGGTAAAAACACTGACTGCAGATGCTGGAAACCAGATTCTGGATCAGTGGTGCTGGAAGAGCACAGCAGTTCAGGCTGCATCCAAATTGCAGCCCAAAACGTCGATTTCACTGCACTTTGGATGCTGCCTGAACTGCTGTGCTCTTCCAGCACCACTGATCCAGAACTTTACCACTATGCCAATTTTGAGCTCTGTCTAATGTGCAAGTAAATAATTACTGCCAAGCAATTAAAAATACAGCATTAGGCACTCACGAAGGTTAATCCAATTAAATTTGAAAATTTGTTTTACGGATGGGGATGTCAACTGATGAGGTCAACGTTTTTTGCTCATCTCTAAGTGATTGAGAAGCACGGAAACAGACCCTGTGGTCCAACCAATCAATGCTGAATATAACCCCAGAGTAAACCTGTCCCACCTGCCTGCTCCTGGCCCATATCCCGTAAACCTTTCCTGTTTATATACTTATCCAAAAGTCTCTTAAATGTTGTAATTGTTCCAACGTCTACCACTTCCTCAGGAAGTTCATTCCACACGTGAACCACGATGTGTGTGAAGAATTTGCCCCTCGTCTTTTTTTAAAATCTCTATCCTCTCATCTTAAAAAAAAGTACACCCGAGTCATGAAATCCCCCTCCTAATGAAAAGAGAACTACCGTTAACCCTGTCTATGGTGTTGAGCTGCCTTTTTGAACCGCTGCAGTGCAGGGATGTCCACAATGCTGTTGGGGAGGTAACTCCAGGATTTTGACCCAGCAACAACAAAGGAACACTGATGTATTTCCCAGTCAGGATGGTGAGTGGCCTGTACAGAAACTGGCAGTTGTGGAGCCCTCCCACATAGGCTGTGCTTGTCTTTCTGGATAGCGGGTTTGGAGCTGCTATTGACAGTGCCTTGGTGAGTTCTGTAGATGGGATGGACTGCTCCCATTGGGCAATGCCTTTGGAGAGAGTGAAATGTTTCAAGTTGGTATTTCAGGTGCAGAGAAAGTGGGCTGGTTCATCCTGGATTCCATTGAGTTTGAGCGCTATTGGAGCCACTTTCATCCAACCTGTCTTGTGAGCCCAGTGCCACAGTTGGGTCAGGTCTTGTTGCTGCTGGCTGAGATTGCTCTGTCCAATACCTTCTCTACAACTTTGGGAATGTTTGTCAATCTCAAATCGGTTTTAGCGGAAGATGCCTTCGGTGCATTCTTACAGCCTGGCAACCATGCAGTCCGTCCATTGCAACTTTCAGTTGTGACTTAAGTACGGCCAAATTTTTGCCATGTACTTAATCCAAACATAATGGTGCTTACAGTACTTGAAGGATAATATGCTAACTTTAGCTGTGTTGCAGGCAACAGAATGTTCTAGAAACTAATGACTGTAACAAGGTGGCTGAACAGAGGTCATGCTGCATCCTGATGTGAGAACAAAATGGAAATGTGGACATATGTGGACAAGTTCGTAGAACTTGTACCATTTCTTTCAAGAGAATCAGTGATTAAACTTCTGCTTATAATTTGTACGTGTTTGTATTTTCATGCATTCTATATGTATTTGGTGAAATTAGTAGAGAAACTCAATTTATCTTTCTATTGGCTGAACCAGATTTAAATTACACGGGTTGTGGTATGAAATATAAAAATTATACAAATATAATTTCTGTAATAGTAACTTATCATCAGCAATGAACCGGTGAAATATTACAATGGAAATTTTAAAGACAAGTGTCTGTAAATGTTCCATCAAAGCCCTGTCAATGTCGAAGATGCACACTTGTGCATGATCAGACATGTCTGTTTCAATGCTGCTGAAGTGGGACTGTCATTGACGAGCATCTTGCGCTAAACCTGGGAATTGATTTCTTTCAAGTTCTTTTTTGGGTTTATTAAGTTATATTATACAATATGGTGTTTTCTCACAGTTCCAAGATTAGACTCAATTTTGGAACCCTGAGGGACCTTTATTGTGGATAAGTCGCTGGTCAGATTCTGAGGAGTGGGGGACTGAGTTTTGGATGCATGAGTTCACACCCTGGACCAGTTGCCTATGGAGTAGCTTATGTCTTGTGAAAGCCTTCTCTAAGGCATTGCCTCTTTTCTTTCCAATAATGAAGAAGGTATTAAATTAACTGCTATTGCTGGTTAACATGTAGTATAGAATTTGGGTATGACTGCAAAAAAAGAGCTTTTCAACTTGTCTCATCAGGACAGACATGAGAGCATTAAATTTCGAATGGAGCAATAATTTATACTACATGGGGAAAAAGGGTGCGGATTAGTTGACAAGTGAAGCTTAGTTGAGGCACTAACTTGGAGAATGCAAAACTAGGAAATTCTTGTTCCCAAGCCTTTGTTTGAGGTATTTTTCAAACAATCTCTCCAGAGAAACTATTATATACCTCTGTAGCAAGTGGGATTTGAACCCGACCCTCCTTGCTCAGAGGTAGGGGCATTACCATTGTGATACAGGAATGTATACCTTTATTTAATTGAATGAATAAGGTCCAATGCTTAGACATATGCATCAGATCTCTTGCCAATCATATAACACTTTCCTTTCCATGCAGTGTAAATTGTTGTTTCCTTTGAAATTTGCATTTTTGCATGTGTCCTGAGGAACACAAGATGAACAGTTCTAACTGCATGTATCCTGTGAAATGCAGTGTATCTAACATAAGTGTATAATTTGAGAAAAATTAATATTGCTTTCACAGAGAGGTAACTGGATAACACTTCAGGTAGCACTGTTGCCATTTTTTGTGTCAGCTGATATGCACATTGAATCATGCTGTGGTTCAGTCCCATTTAACTCATTGAATTTCACAGGTTCCTTACAAGTCCCAAATTAAAGAGTAGTAGCATTTCAGGAGTAGTAAGCCAGACGGAGTCAAAAAGGTTGTTTTTTTTTCACAGTTGCACTCAAGAGATACAACCACACAGCCTAGGTTTGGCGAACATACGTTACTGAGGGAGGAGTGTTTTTTACTTTGAATCAAAAGTTCTGTCCAATGAATGTTTTTAGTAAATAAAATGCAACAGTACAATTCCAGAAAGTGCATTCTGGAATATATCATCCCTACAGTGCAGAAAGAGCCATTTCGCTCGTTGAGACAGCACTGACCCTGCAAAGAACATCCTACCCACACCCAGCCCCCTCCACCTATCCCCGAAATCACACATTTCCCATGGCTAATGTATCTGGTCTGTACATCCCCGAACACTGAGGTAATTAAGCATGGCTAGCCCAGCTAACCCACACATCTTTATACTATGGGAGGAAACTGGAGCACCCAGAGGAAACCCACATAGACATGGGGAGAATGCGCGAACCCGTGTCCCTGGTGCTATGAGACAGCAGTGCTAACCAGTGAACTACTGTGCTAGCCAAACCCAAGTCAATGCGGCCAAAACTGAAAATCTGGCTGTTGCTGTATTTCCGGTTCTGGGATCTTGCTGCCCTCAAATTGAGTATCTCATTTCCTATGACAACACTAAAACATTTCACAAGCAAATTATTTTCATTTTGCAAATGCTTTGGAATGTAGACCATGAAAGCATAAACTGCAGGGCTGTTTATTCTTTTTACATCAATACCTTGCGACAAAAATAAGATGTTGTTTCCCATCTTGAATACTTTGACCAGCCTGGCACCTCTCCTCTCTGTGTTCCTCTGAGTCTGAGTTAATCTGCATATCCATCCTTTACCATTGGTGATTGTGTCTTCAGTTCCTTGGGCTGTAAGCTCTCTACTCCTCTACCTTTCTCTCTTCAAAGGACTCCTTAAAACCTATCTCTGACCCATTTGTCCTAATGTTCCTTAGTTTGACTCAGTGTGAAATGCTTATGTGATTCTGTAACCACATTGCAATGGCTTATTACATTGAAGGTGATATTTATATATAAGTTGTTGTTGGCCACAATGATGGAATAGTTCAAATTGCTCTTATGATTGCTTTACCACTCCCATCTTCATTGTGGCAATTAAATCAATGGTTAAGTAAACCAATTAAGATATAGTATAATCATCTGTGAAGAGAGGGAAAACCCAGTTAATGTTTCACTCAGGTACTACCTACACTGTTTCCAGCATGTTGTGTTTCCCTTTCAGATTCCTAGCATCTGCACTATTTTGCTTTTGTTTAAGCTACATAATATTTGCTGTTAGAACCAGTGTTGGTGGGCGAAGGTGTTGTTAATCTGCTATATGAGTAAGTGCTGTGTACGATGCTTGTAAAACTCCACACTGAAGGTTATGCTAAAATGTTCATGTTAACTGAAAAGGAGTTCACTGCAGTAAGCAGCAAGATCAAGTAAAAACAATTATTCTTAACTGTAACACACTCAAAGAATTTGTATACTTTTGTTTGTTTTGCCAGCAATACTTATGCAGCACTGTATTTTGGTGGTTAGTATTAGATTAGATTGCTTAGTGTGGAAACAGGCCCTTCGGCCCAACAAGTCCACACCGACCGGCCGAAGCGCAACCCAGCCATACCCCTACATTTACCCCTTTACCTAACACTACGGGCAATTTAGCATGGCCAATTCACCTGGCCTGCACATCTTTGGACTGTGGGAGGAAACCAGAGCACCCGGAGGAAACCCTCGCAGACACGGGAAGAATGTGCAACCTCCACACAGTCAGTTGCCTGAGGCGGGAATTGACCCTGGTCTCTGGCGTTGTGAGGCAGCAGTGCTAACCACTGTGCCACCATGCCGCCCATTAGTATGAGGAGTGGATGTTGTTGAATTGTTTGGGTCAAATCTGCCACTTTACACGTGTAGAGTATGGAAAAGTGTCAGGCTTATATGATAATATCAGACTAGGCGCAACGTTTGCCAAGCAGCCTGGATTTACCTGGCAGCCTCCTCAGTGAAGAGATGCAGTGTGTGCTTGCAAGGAGATTTGGTACTGTACTTAAGTGTTGATAAAAATGCTCCACAATGCTTCTGGTCTCTGGAGCCAGGCAATAAAATGAATCTTTGCTGGACACCTTTTTAATAAAGGGTAAATCCAGCAGAGCTCGTAACTGGCTCTCTGACACCTTGTTGCTGTGCTGAATTTAACAGAACAATCGAAGCACATGATGACATCCTCAAATGAACATAAGACAGGAACACAAAGGAAAGGCTATCTTCTTCACTGTCCTTGAGTTTGTTTCTCCAGCTGTGCTCATGCAATCACTTGCTTTTAGTTTATTTGTTTACATTTTGTGGGCATTGCTGGGTAGGCCAACATTATTTGCCTGTCCCAAATTGCCCAGAGGGCAGATAAGAGCCAATCACATTGCTGTGGGACTGGAATTGCAAATAAGCTCCTACTAGGTATGGATGGCAGATTTCCTTCCCTAAGGGGCGTTAGTGAGCCAGATGGGATTTTATGACAACATCCCCCTCCCTCCCCCCGTCTCCATTAGACTAACTTTTGTTGTTGTTCCAGATTTTCTGTAGAGTGCAAATTGACCATGGTGGGATTTGAGCCCTTGGACCCGGATCATAAGACAGGGTCTCTGAGGTATGAGGGCAGTGCTATTACCCATATGCCATGACCTCTTTCCTAACTAATCTCCTACCTTTTGGATTTCCCCTGCTCCCTGAATGTGGCATGAACGTCTCCTTGAGAATCATAACTTGTACTTCATCATTCCCCTCTAATCTTAGGAGACCGCTGCAGGTTTCCGGCTCTGGATCTAGAAAGGGTGAGGTTAGACCACCACAAACAGTGCATTTAAGACATGGTCGCTGGTCAGCTTGACTGATGACAAAAGTAATTTTTGTGTTTCCAAGCAGCATAAGAATGAGTTTTTTTTTAAAGAATGTCTTATTTTTGTCAGGAGAAAGTTTAGAAATGGCTGATCAGTGCAAGTAAGATAACGCTGCACTGATCAAAATGAGATACCTGGCAATGCTTATACTGTGTATTGCCTTCTCCACTTACAAATTTTGTTTTTGTAAGATTGTGCGTCTATTCTGCATTGGCTGTGGGCAAGTCAGTATTTATAACACCATCAGGCGAGAGCTCTATTCAAAAGACAGACTCCTGTTGATGTCAATTAGGCCTCAGTGGGAAAATCTGTTACATTTCTTGCATATGGCGATTCTGAGGCTAACCTCATTAGTGCTTCAATCCAAGGGCATAATATAATGTGTTTGCAGATACAAATTTTTCACAGGGGAATGACTGTCTCTCCTTCATTACACAATGTCATTATGATCTCAAGCCTACGCCTCCTCCATTTCTTGACAATAACTCCTTGGAGGAAGAACGCCTCAACAGGTTTGTGTTATATTGGGCTGTTTTTTTTAAAAGAAATATATATAAATGGCAGTGTGCCAAACATGAGCTGAGGATGTGGCACAAATTGATGTTGCTTAGATTTCCAACTTGGACTTTTTTTTTCTGCGCAGCTGAGTGTGTTTTTCAACTGCCAGGCAAGCAATTGTTCAACACGATATAAGCATATAAGAGCTCAAGGAAGGTTAGTGGGCTGTGTAAAAATGACTCTCCTCCATGTAAAACCCATATTGAGAGCCTACTAAAATGCTGAACATTATATAACAGGAAGTAGGTAAACAGGTTCAGGTTGCAGATACGCAATGGCATTTTAGACAGGATGTTGTTAGTTATGATATCAGTGATATTGTATTATTGATACTAATGATTGATATGAAGATAGAGTTTTGTAACCATGTTTATCTCTCAATCCCTGCAGTGTGCAAGCAGACCATTCAGCCTATCGAGTCCACACTGCTGCTCTGAAGAGCATCCCATCCAGACCCAACCCCCTACTCTATCCTTGTATTTCCAATGGCCCAACCTGCGCATCCATGGACACTATGAGCAATTTAGCATGGTCAATCCACCTAACCTGTGCATCTTTGGACTGGGGGAGGGAACTGGAGCACCTGGAGGAAACCCACACAGCCACTGCAAGGACATGCAAACTCCACACAGACAGTCACTCAAGGGTGGAATCTAATCAAGGTCCCTGGGACAATGAGGCAGCAGTGCTAACCACAGAACCACTGTGCTGCCTATATAGAATGGGTAGTGATGGTGTTTTGTACCATTTCTGAGTTGAGCAGGGAGCTATGATCTTTGTGATGTGGTGACACAGAAATGTAGAAAATAGGAGCAGGATTAGGCCATTCAGCCCTTCAAACCTGCTTTCCTGTTCAATATGATCATGGCTGAACACCCAAGTCTGTACCCTCTTCCTGCTTTCTCCACATAGCCTTTGATCCCTTGAACCTTAAGTGCTATCTTGAAAATGAATAAACTGAGATTATTATATAAAATAGAAAGATGAAGCATGTCTTATCTAAGGTGATTTTTCACAATGCAGGATCGTAGACCATTCAGGTTAGATCACTTAAATTGGTCCCAACTCCTCATCCCATTCTGTTGTGCTGTTTTCCAACAGGTAACTCTTCAGACAGATCAACCCTAACCTGATGGGTTAGTACAGCTTAACTGAGGGTTGGAATGGCCTACTTTGGCTCCCACACTTGCCTATCAACAAAACAAAAATAACTAGTTAAATACGAGCCCAGTATGAAGAGGAATATACTGTAAAGTATGAGGTTACCAACAGGTTAATGCAACCTCAAAGCGAAGTACTTCCCATTTTTTTTCCCCTGGTTATCAACTGACCTAGAAAGGTCAGATAAACCATTTTGTATTTCAGCACAGCTGGAGGAGCAATCTACCTTCTTCTGTGTTACATTTGTAAAAGTTAACATGAAATGTCATATGTTTATAAAGTGCAGAGGAAGTTGTCTGCAACACGTGAAATATTTCATCTTTCAGTGAGAGTGACTGTCTGGAAATCTAGAAAAAGATATAGTGTAGAAAGAGGCCATTCGGCCCATATTGTTCTGCCTACAGCCACCCCATTCTATCTGATACTTGTTAATCATTGTGTTGCATTCTTAGAATTGTAGAATCCCTACAGGGTAAAAGCAGGCCATTTAGCCCATCGAGTCCATATTCTATGAATTCTTCACTTTGATCGATATTCCACTTTTGAATCCCTACACCAAACATCATGGTCAATGATCCAAGTGTTTATTATCTAAAAGCACTTGAACGTGATTCTGAGCATTGGGATCATCAAAGAGTGATTGTAAAGCCAAGCGTTTTTCTTTATCATTTAGTCTTTACAGTTCATTTGATGTAATTTTATGTAGAGAATTTGCCTGGTTTTCAATGATTTCAGAAATAATGAGCAAAGACGATCACATTGGACTCGCAATGACCTTCTGAGTTTCCCCAGTATTTTACTTTTGTAAGGGTGAGATGCTTCCCTGTTTGTGAATCTGGAACCAGGGACACATTCTCATGATAAAAGGAAGCAAATGAGATGAGAAATGTCTTCACCCAGATGATATTTTATCTTTAGAATTTTCTACCATGGGAAGCTCAATCAGTGAGCAATCCAAGACAGAAATCCATAAGTTTCTGGAGTCTGTTACCATCAAGGCAGAATGAGATGCTATGGGAAAGTATCATTGAGATAAACTATCAGCCTTGAATAGTATAGCAGGCTCGACAGGCTGAATGGCCTACTCTGACTCCGATGTCCCTATGCTTTGTTACTTTGCTCAAATAGAGTCAAACAGCATGGAAATGCATCCTTCAGTCCAACGTGTCCCTGCTGATCAGGTTTCCCAAACTAAGGTCGTCTCATTTGCCTGGTTTTGTCCCACATCTCTTTCCTATTCATGTACGTGTCCAAATATCTTTTAAATGTCATAACTCTACTTGCATCTACCACTTGCTCTCGTAGTTCATTCCATTTGTGCACCACCCTCTGTGTGAAAATGTTGCCCCTCAAATGGAACAGTACTATTAACTGAATGTAGATCCTCTCACTTTATGATGGAGGCTAAATCTTTGGATCATCTATTACAATTTTATCCTTCCATAAAAATAGCTTGCTGATCCACCTTGGCTCCCAGTTCTCCATTGCAATGTCTTGTGATTCCTGGAAATTTAAAATCATCACACTTTGTTACACAGACAGCAGCTAATGTTGGAACGTATTTCCCAGATCTCACTGGCATTGTTAGTTTGGTGAAAAGACTACAGCGCAAAGTAGCATTTTGGGTACTTTTATGTATACATGTATCTTACTACATAGTTCCCTACGGGGTGAGTTAGCTCAGTTGGCTGGTTTGCAATGCCAGCTGCATGGGTTCAAATCCTGCACCAGCTTAGGTTATAATGAAGGTCCCAGCTTCTCAACTGTGCCCTTGGACTGAGGCATGGTGACCCCAGGTTAAGCCACCACCCATCTCTGTCTCTCTGTCTCTCTGTCTCTCTGTCTCTCTGTCTCTCTGTCTCTCTGTCTCTCTGTCTCTCTGTCTCTCTGTCTCTTTCTGTCTCTTTCTGTCTCTTTCTTTCTCTTCCTTTCTTTCTTCCTTTCTCTCTTTCTTTCTCTCTTTCTTTCTCTCTTTCTTTCTCTCTTTCTTTCTCTCTTTCTCTCTTTCTCTCTTTCTTTCTCTCTTTCTTTCTCTCTTTCTTTCTCTCTTTCTCTCTCTCTTTCTCTCTCTCTTTCTCTCTCTCTTTCTCTCTCTCTCTCTTTCTCTCTCTCATGAGAGAGCAGCCATGGCCTCATTCTTTCATATCTATTAAACCTCCTCCCAGCCCTAAGACTCTTTGAGAACTCTGTGTTGCTCCAACCCTGGCTTCTTATGATTCTTTTCACACTATCACTCATGTCTGTTCTTTAGCCACCCAGGAATAAGTTTTCAAAGTCCTCCCTTTAGCCTTTCCACCTGTCATCTCCTTTTTTGGATGCACCTTAAAATCTGCCTCTTTGATCAAGGCTTTAGTGACTCATCCTAATATCTCTTTAAGCTCTGTGTCAATTTCTGTCTGCTTTATACTACTAAAATGCACTTTGAGGTATCTTTAATATGTTAAAAGGACAGTATAAATGGCTGTTGTAGAATTCTGCGGTTGGATAGCACCCAAAACTATATCTCGGCACTTTATGACTTTTGTACAGGCTATAACAAATAATTGATCTTGTCTGAAAGGCTGCCTTATTTCTTTGAAGCAGCGTGTCTTTTCCTATTAGACTCCTATTCAATGTGATTAACAACTAATAAGTTTGTACTGTTTAAGTGCATCTGGCAAGCTATAGGAGTGATTTGCTCCAAGAACACTGCATCGCTAATTTAAGCTAATGAACTGCGGCTGCCTGACAGAATAGTTGTTGTTGCTCCTGGGTTTCTTGTTTCGCTCTGGGAGCTTGAGGCGAGATGCATTTACCAAAATCTTAGAGAAATAGTTCACTGAAGAAACAAACCTTGAATGCATGACCGAGATCTGCCCACCGGCCAGTGCTCCAAGTATGCGGCAGTGGTGGGTTTCACTGTGAGGAGTCGTCGATGCAAGTGAGGCTGAGAGATGCTCCAGCATTTCCGAAAGTAATTCTGCAGACACTGCAGCAAAAAAAATAAAGCTGACCTCAAGCAAGCTCCTGTCTGGAGCAACTCCAGATACATTTCAATAAACGTGTATCAGAAGGTGCAGTTAATACCTCTTTTCTGCATGCTAACACGGTTGCTACTATTTAAAGGATATTTTCCTCCTCGCCCACTTTTAAGGATATTCTGTCTGGTATCAGCAGTGGATACCATGCTCACTTCTGACTCTCAACTTCCCAGGTTCAAAACTCATTTAAGGGTGTGAACTCAAATGTCAAGGCTACCACTCCCGTGCTCCACTCAGGGAGGATGACCCTGCCAGATGAGATTATAACACAATGTCCCAGTATATTACTGGAGGAGATGGCGCTATCTCCAGAGAGAGCAGCGAAGCTGGCCTGGCCAAATATTTATCGTTGGAATCAACTTCAGAAGAATGTAGGCCATCATATCAAATCTTCATTATCTGCGGGTGGTAGAGACATGCCTTCCCATGGATAACAAGAAACACGGTACTGTAACATTCCTATGTGCTACAATCATAGGGATGGGTCAATGAGGGAAAAAAGATGGTGTCTGGGGATAGCTTCATAATTACAGGGATCTACGGGTATGGATCCATGGAGAACGAGGATTAGGTATGCTGAAAACAAAAAATACTGGAAATCACAGCGGGTCAGGCAGCATCCATGGAGAGAGCAAGCCAACATTTTGAATTGTGATGTATAAGGCATTAAATCTGCGCAATATGCTACTGAGATGCAATATACATTGTAACAGGAAGTGATGCAATATGTATTGAGATCTCTCTCTCTCTCTCTCTTCTCCCCCCCCTGCCCCCCGTCCCTACAGCCTGATGTTATGATGAAAATACAGTAAGAAGTTTCTTCCCTTAGCAAACTCTGTACATGTTTTTCAACACAATAAGACCAGAATATTATGTAATCATATTGTTGTACATTCAAATTGTCTGGCCATTTTATTTTGCAGACAATGAAGTGTTTTTTTTTGAAGTGTAGTCACCATTTTATCATCAGAAATACAGCAACTAATTTGCACAAATTAAGCTCCCACAGTCAACTAATGGGAGAATGACCAGATATCTGTTTTATGTAATATCGAGCTAAGGGATAAATATCAGCCAAGCCATCAAGACTTAAAAATAGTGCTGTAGGAACTCTTATTTGAGCAGGTATGTGGGTCCCAGCTTAATGCTTCATCTGCACCTCTGACTGTGCTGTACTCCTTCCGTACTGCACTGGAGTCTCAACCTTGAGTTTTGTGCCTAAACCCTGGAGTGGGACTTGAATCCAGATCCTTTTGATTCTGAGATGATTGTGCTACCAACTGAGACACAGTTAATTGGGAAAGAAAGAGGAGAACAGAATCTGTCATTAAAATCCGGATTGTCATGTGGTGCCTGCCCTGAACATAACCTCAAGCCTGTGCTTTATCTTGGATTTTCCTTTGCAAGTCCATTATGTAAAAGAGCAGAATTAGGCCATTCAGCCGATTACATAAGCCTCAGTCCCACTATCACACTCGGTAGAGTTAAAACTGACTTCTTCACTCCTGTCCTTTTGTATTCTTCAAAGGGAAAAACACAAAATACACCTGCGGTTTCGGAGGTATTCTGCAGGGAGTGACGCTGTTGAGCAGAAGACCGTCAGTGCCTTTGTAATCACAAGAGATCACAGTCTGGTTTCAACTTGATGCTACTTCATTTGAAGGGTTCTAGTTTTGAAGTTTCCTTCGCATCTTTAAATGTGACATTCTGGGGGCTGACTGTGTGATTTGCTCATTTTCTTGCGCGCGCTCTCTCTCACACACATACTCTCTCACACATTCTCACTTGCTCTCTCCTGCTTTCTGTAGTCCACCATCACTCACCCTAGCTCGTCCTCTCGCTCTTACTTGCTGTAACTTGTTCTAGCTCGCACTCTCGCTTGTTCTCTCGTCCTCACTTGTTCTGTCGCTCATTATCTTCCTCTCGCTGTAGTTCATTCTCTCGCAGTTTCTTGCTCTATCTTGTACTAGCTCACGCTCTAACTCTATTTCACTCTAGTGTTAGGACATGGGTAACACCCCCCACCCTCCTCCTGCACCCCAGCTAATTTAAACCAGCAACACAAGAAAGATTTAATCTGTGCGGTAATCTGTGAAAATTTGAGAGGCCAAGAACTTCCCCAAAAGGCACTATTTAAAGTAAAAATTAACTACTTTTTTTTGAAGGTCTAACAGAGAATAATTAACTAGCAACTACTTTTCCTTCTACCTGCTGAAAAAGTCCCAATTACATTCTACCCAAAAAAAATTATCACGTATCAAAACCAGTCAGCTTGCTGAGTGTCTTCTGTTATCGTTACTTCTTAGGGATTTTTGTTTCACTGGTTATTGATAGATAAAGGTACCTTTTAAGAGAGCTGTTTTGCGGCAGTCTGTATATATTGGTGGCTTGGCCGTTCTCCCTCAACTGTTCAATTTTTTTCTGGTTTTATACCCCAAAACATTGGATTATTTCATTGGTTTTAATATTGTCAAAATGCGAAATTCAAACTTGTTTGGAGTTTGGTATCTTGGGGTATAATTTAAACTGGCCAAATTCGAATTTGTTTTTGTGTTCAGGCAACCCAGCTAATCTAGTTGTTCAACCAAAAGCTACGTTTTAAATTTTCCAGTACTCTGTGTGCTTGCTAAATCCTTCAACTCTCTTAAAGGTACAGCACACCTTCATAACACTAGTTTGCTCTCTCCCTCGAGCTCATGCTGTCATTCTATCTCACTCTAGCTTGTTCTCTCGCTCTTAATTGCTTTATCTCACTCTAGCTTGCTCTCTCCTTCTTGAATGCGCTCTAGCTCCCACTCTCACTCTTATCTCACTCTAGCTTGTGCTCTCTATTTCACTTTCTCTTGCTCTCTGTAGTTCAGTCTCTTGCTCTCGCTCTGACTCGTCTCACGTATCTTGAAACGCGGCCACCTGCTAGCTCTCCTCTCACCATTCTGACTTGGAATTATCGCAGCTCTTCCTTCGTTGTTTCTGGATCAAAACCCTGGAACCTCCTTCTGAACAGTGCAAGGCTGTACCCCAAAGGCTGCAGCAGGTCAGAAAGGTGGTTCATCTTCGCCAAGGTAATTAGGAATGGGCAATAAATGCTGGCTCAGACAGTGGCACTCACATCTCACAAATAAACTTTTAAGAAATTATGCAGTGGTTTTCGCTATTTCTAGCATTTCTTCAAATAAAAGAACTCTGGAGTTCAGTCACTGATGTAATGTAGGAAGCACAGCAGACAATACATGTACAGAATGAACAAAATAATCATGACTAAATAATCTGTTTGTGTGTTGCGTTTTGGGTAAGTACTGGGCAGGACTCCCCCGCTCTCCTTAGAAATAGTTGTATGGGATCTTTGAGCCCCGATCTGAGGAGAGATTGAGCCCAGCACAGGAGTGAGAGCAAGCATTTATGGGGAAGCCCAGATTGGAGCCTTTTTTGTCTTTCTACTGAGAAGGACTGTAACGTTTAAATTTTACCTTATTTCTTTATTTTTCTACTTTATGCCTAAAGTTTTGTACCTAGGTACCTTTGTACCTAAGATGGTTCTGGGAAAGGCGACATTGCAAACTTCTCACTATACTCCTGCCTGCCTGTACTTGTGTACATGTGACAATAAATTTAATTCTAAAATTCTAATTTTGTTGCCGCCTGGGGGAGGAGACAGGGTCCCTATTCAACGGAAAAACGGAAGGTTTGTCTAAGTGTGTCATCCTGGATTCTGCGACAAAAGTGTCGAAGGTCGGATTTGAACTCTCGGCCTTCTGACCCAAAGGTGTCAGTGCAATCTCCACTGGGCCACAGCTGGCTCAAAATTGAAAAGTTAAGAAGGCCTTCAGGACAGAGGGAAACTGTGCACCGTTTAACGCTGCATTATCAATCTGTTCCACTGCTCCCAGTTAAACTTCAGCTGTGTGAAACCCAATAGGCAAGAGACTGGCTAGTCACCTCAAATGGATAGACGGATAGCTGGTAATCGCAGGCTTTGCCCCCATTTCCAAATGTCACCTGCAAGAATTAAAAACCAGGAACTCCGCAAACATTCTCCCTGAGACTTGTGCTGTCACTGTAATCAGATTATTTATTTTCGTTTGCTTTTGATTCAGCTGACACTGGTGAAACTGTATGTTATTTTCTCCCCAAACATTGCTGCCCTAAAGCAGTCCTGAATCCTCCCGTCCTGACTTGTCAGTACAAATTACTGAATTGAAAGTCAGTGTAATAGTGTCACATGAGGCCAGATACGTCTGATTACTGAAAGGGAAACAACTGAGTCTTTCAAAAAAACCAAACCAGGCCGTGCACAAATTACCATATTTATTGAATTTGGTTATTATTGGTTTTTGAAGAAGCCTTGAGAGTGGAGATTTATTGTCTGAAAAAGCAGACATTTTATTATATCCCAAAGCTCAAGGCTGTGACAAAATGTGAAGCGGATTTGCTGCTGTTGTTTAAAGGAAATGAAAGGTGTCATTACAAATCCAGCCAACTGTGTGTCAAGGCCGCACACGTTACTTTTGATCAAACCTGTCACCAGATCAGAAATGTATCTGGGTTGATCCAATATTTTGTCCGGCATTGAACGCGGACGCTCCTCTCCCTAGGAGAGGCCAACAGCACATCGGCAAGGACATTAGCTGCTTGTTTAGCTGATTTCAAAGGTGGCATAATGGACAGCTTGTGAAATATGTTCCATTGAACACAGTCCCTAGACCTGCACGCTGCATTGTGTTGATCTTAGCTACAAAAAGAGCTTGCATTTTGTCAGGGCTGCATTAACCTCTTGAATTCTTAGGTCCTCAGCCTTTCTGAAATACAATTGGCTTCACTATAATTAAACATTGCATGTAACAATAAATAAGTGTGATGCAACCTTTTGTCCTTGCTCATAACTTGTTTGGGATTTCTCCTTTTCACCCTTCTATTGGCTATCTGCTTTCTGACCTATACTACACCGATGTGTTTGTCATTTAAAACTGAAACAACTTAGTGATATTTCTGACTTTGTACTGTTTTTGCTTGTAATCATCAAATTAAATTCGCATTTTCTTTGCTTCTGGTCAAAATGACCAAAGTGAATCATCTGGTGAGCTGCAGTGTATTAGGATGTGAAACAGGAAACTCACACAGCCCAGGACAGGGATTCCATGGTAATATTTTCCCATCCCAACCGATTTTCCAACCTATGAGATTGAGGAGAGAGATTTTATAGATTTTTAAAAAAAAAAAATTTTGAGTGGTTTAAATCTTGAAAGCACTGCCTGAGAAAGTGGTCGGGGAGCTGATTCGGTTGTGGTTGTGCATTTCAAAGGAATTGGATGCAGAGAGAATTTCTAGTGTGTTGAGGAACTAAATAGCTTTTTGCAGAAAATGGTGTGGAGGAGATGAATATATGGACCCTTTCGGAGCTGTGACCATTCTATAAATCACATTTTTGGAATAAATCCCCATGAAAACTAATTTGATCATTAATGATTGGTGGGGCAGCACAGTGGCTCAATGGTTAGCACTGCTGCCTCACAGTACCAGGGACTCAGGTTTGATTCCACCCTCAGGCGACTGTCTGTGTGGAGTTTGCACATTCTCCCTGTATCTGCGTGGGTTTCCTCCAGCTGCTCTGGTTTCCTCACACAGCCCGAAGATGTGCAGGGTAGGTGAATTGGCCGTGCTAAATTGCCCATAGTGTCCAGGGATGTGCAGGCTAGGTGGAGTAGCTATGGGAAATGCAGCCTTAAAGGGATGGGTCTGGGTGGGATGCTCTTTGGAGGATCGGTGAAGACTCAATGGGTCAAACGGCCTCCTTCCACACTAGAGGGATTCTATGGTCTATTTTCTAGAATGCATCTAGTCTTTGAACCAAAGGCATTTTTTTTTCCTCATCGAGTACTTTGAATGATGGAACCTTTAGTTACCTGGTGAAAATAATTGTCTCGTATGAAAATTTGTCAGGCACATCACGAGTCGTTCCTAATCTGTAGATTTTGATGTATTTTTAGCCATTAGGTTTCCCATGACCTATATGTCTTTGCAAACTAAGTCTCTTAAGTGCACAGATGACCACCGTAATCTTTGTAAATCTTTCTGATCATCTGCTGCCTGTTTTTCTCCCATCAGAGTGAAGGGGATTATGGGTATAGTCATGGTGCAGATCCAGCTTTGTTGAGGTCATTTTCCACAGTCCCTTCTACCTTCTTTGTTTTCAGGTTTAGTTCCTGTCGCACGCAGTTGTTTCCCGTTACTGCTAACGCAAATAAAATCTCAGCAGAATGAGAAAAGAAAACTTTATGTTGCTCTGAAACCTTTCACTTCATCAGAGTGCGCCAGTTGTGCAGAGTATGTTCGAGTGTAGTCACTGCAAGGCCATAAGGACAGCATTGTGATAAATGAAAACTCTTTGCCTTTGTTTGTGTTATTAGCTTGTGATTCAAGTTACCTGTAGGCCAGAAGACTGGGGGAGTTCCTCTGTAGTTCTGTGCGTGTTGCTGTAGGTCTTGGACGTCCAGTCCAAAAGGTCACTGAGGCCTCAGATTAAGATCTTCTCCCTGATGTAGAGGTTAGCTGGCTGGTTAAAGTTAAGCACTAAGTGTTGGAAGTAGTGCAGACTGGGTGCTGTCTCTATACCTGGCACTATTCCTACCCAGCAAAGCTGTGTGCTGGAAACTGAGTTTGATAGGGTTTACGGTTGCACCATTCAGTGTGATGCAATGTTTAATTTGATTTAATTTATTATTGTCATGTGTACCTTGGTACAGGTTGTCCTGCTATAATGCATGTTTCGTTAATGCAAATTGGCTGTAATGATTGAAGAATTGAGGACACTTTTAAAGTGCAAACGTTGAAACCGTACGTTGGTTATAACCGCCAATGCTTTAAGTGCTGTTTCTAAAGTGTGCATTTTCTATAATGCAGGGTTGCACAAGTACGCAACCATCACGTTATAGAAAAACTAGCCGTACAGTTAAGTGTTATCTTACGTGCAGTACAGGCAGATTGTACAGTATGATCATTGGACCATGCAGATTTCTTGTTGCAAGGGACTAACACTCACTCATCCTTTTTACACTTGTCTTCTCTTGACTTTCATTCTTAAATACCAATTGCTGATCTAAGCAGAGAGATTAGAAAGCTCTGTGATACAAAGAGATTATCCGTTTTTCTTGCCCTTCCTGCCTTCATTCAGTCATAACAGCTTTGCACAGCGGTACCTGCGTCACTGTGCACTTGTTTTTAATTTATGTTTCGATCCCTTTCCTTACTATTTTAATCCTTTCGAGCTCCTTACCCACAAAAAACTTCAGTAGCGTGCAGATTTGTTTTGGGATCATCAACTCGTGACTTACACACTATAGCTGCTGTACCTACTCATAGAGTCATAGAGATGTACAGCATGGATCCAGACCAGATATCCTAACCTAATCTAGTTGCATTTGCGAGCACTTGGCCCATATCCCTCTAAACTCTTCCTAATCATTTACTCATCCAGTTGCCTTTTTAAATGTTGTAATTGTACCAGCCTCCTCCACTTCCTTTTGGCAGCTCATTCCATACGTGCACCAACCTTTTATGTCAAAAAATTGCCCCTTAGGTCCCTTTTAAATCTCTCACCTCTCACCCTAAACCTATGCCCTCTAATTCTGGACCCCCATCCCACCCCCTCTACACCCAGGGAAAACACCTCGACTGTTTACTCTCTCTATGCCCCTCATGATTTTATAAACCTCTACAAGGTCACCCATCAGCATTCAACGCTCCAGGGAAAATAGCACTGGCCTATTCAGTTTCACCCTATAGGTCAAATCCTCCTATAGGTCAACCCTGGCAACATCCTTGTAAATCTTTTCTGAACCCTTTCAAGTTTCACAACATCCTCCCTATAACATGGCGATAAGAATTGCACACAATATGCCAAAAGTGACCTAACCAATGTCCTGTACAGCTGCAATGTGACTTCTCAACTCCTATACTCAATGCTCTGACCGATGAAGGAAAACCTACTAAACACCGCCTTCTCTATCCTGTTTATCTAAGACATCTTTTTTAAAGTTTATCCTATTTTCCGAATAAACTTGTTCTGGGATGTTATTACACACCTCTGGACTTGAACCCGGGCCTCCTGGTGCAGGGGTAAGGACACTACTATAAGGGCCAGTATTGTCAACTCTTCAAGTTTGATAGAGTTGCTAATATTTGGAGACTGTTAAAGCTTTAACCAACATCAAGTTACCCTCTAATGTCAAGAACCCCCTGAGATGCGTAACTGGGAATGGAGCAGAAATAAAAAAAATATCTTGAAATGGATTGTTGGTTTAAAGGTGTGATCAGCCAAAACAGCTGGGGAAGCAAATCGAGATTTGAAGGGCATTTCTGCGTCAGGTCAAGGCTACATATTTGAGCGGAACTTGGATTGCGGTGTACAAGTTTGGTGTCTTTATTTGAAAATGTTAATTCTGCCAGACTATAGGGCTGATCTCTCATCAGGTCAGAAGATGCACCAAACCAGGTTAGAGTCCAACAAGTTTATTTGAAATCGCAAGCTTTCAGAGCACTTCCCTTTGGTCAGGTGGGTACCCCAGTCCAACACCAGCACCTCCACCTCAGTGCTCTCTCATTGGAAAGAGATGAGTGGTGGTAGGGTCCCCGCACCTTAGATGAGAGGAGAGGTTGAGAAGGAGAAGGCTTCATGATGACCTCAGTCAGTGCAAGAATAGAACCCGTGCTGTTGGCATCGTTCTGCATCGCAAACCAGCAGTCCAGCCAACTGAGCTAAACCTGCATGAGAATGTGCTATAAAAGAGTGACTAGTAAAGAGACTGGAATCAGTGGCAGAGAAGCAGAGTTTATGACTGTGATTAACCTCAACATCTTTATCCTTCTAAGTTATATTAAGGGATGTTTTGATATGGGCATGGAGAAATGCCTGAGATGGCTTCACAGATACACACCGAACTGAAAACCTGGGTCAAAATTGAACTCTTAATTTCTTCCCAACTACTGTGTTAATCCTTTATTTGGCCTTGATTTAATTTGTTAACATGCCTTGTCCATTTTGCCATTGACATCTTCAGGAATTGTTCAATATGTAACTGTTAACTGGAGTGCGTGTAATATTTGAAAACTGTGGCAGCTGAGGCTATTATGGTTGTTCATATGTTACCATGAAGTCTTAACAAGATATATCTCAAACAATAAGACACTCAATTTATAGATTGAAATATAATTAGGCTTGAATTGTGTACAATTAATCTCTGTTGCAGTAAAACATGATCTGCATCTGTAGCCCATGTAAAATAAATTAGCCTCAAATGATGAGCTTTAATTTGATTAATGTTTTGTAGAAAGTGTGTAAAATGTTTTCTCTATTAAAGTCCTACAAGTAGCCCATTGAGGCACTTTGTACAATCTGTCTGGACCACTGTTAAGAATGATCCTTCCAGGATTTATTTAAATTGTCTTCTCCCATCTGTGTATTAACAGTGCCTTTAATTTGTTATGAACTGCTGCGATTCTGGGAAAAGTCTCTAAATGGGTGAAGAGTGACATAGATGGCCTTTTTAAATCTTGTGGTGTGAAAGCTGTAGTGTATCAATATTCAACGAATCTTAAACCAGCGTGGCAGAAACCACACTGATTGATTGAATCAGTCTGTGCAGAGCTTGCAGTGTTCCAACACAATGGCCCAGATTTTGTGGTAATGATGGCAAAGCTATCAACATTCTCAGTCCTGATTGAACTGAGCTGACAGCAACTTCTGGAATCTGCACATGCGCATAATCATGTGGAAATGCAGAAGTGCTGCAAGTGAGATGACGCTACTTCTTAGGGTAAGCTCTTGGTGAACACACTACACCCCTGAGCCCAGACTGCTATTCAAAGGAAATCAATTGTATTGATGAGAATTTCAACTCTTCCATTGTTTGTCTTGCTGAAAATCCCCTTTAAAATAGTTTCATCCCTGTTTAATCTCTTTGTTTTTATATTTATCCCTGGGTTCTGAAAATCGCTGGCAGGCGGATAGCTGTTGTTCATTGTTTTGGTGGTGGTGAGCTGCCACCTTGATGTGTGTGGGGGTATAGGTGCACATGCAGTGCTGTTTGGTGAGGGAATAACTGATATCTAACACCATGATAATGAAGAAACGGCCACAAAATCTCTTAAGTCAGGATGCTGTATGGCTTGGACAAAGCTTGCAGCCTGTGGAGTTTGCAGGAATAGAACGTAGAACAGTACAGCACAGTACAGGCCCTTCAGTCCTCAATGTTGTGCCATCTGCTGTCATTGCCGGTACAAGTTTGGGAAGTGTGGTTGAACAAGGTTGAGTGAGCTGCTGTAATGCATCTTGGTGGTTGTGCACATTCCAACCACTCTGTATCAGTGATGGATGGGGTGCTTGCGTTCCTGACTTGTACCTTACAAATGGTGGACAGTCTTGAGGGGTGGTGGGGTGGGTGGTGCAGTAACTTAGTCTCCACAGAATTCCCAGTCTGTGACCAGTCTTTGTGGCCAGGAACATCACAATTGCTGCTAATTTTATAATTATCTTTTAGTTCTCACATCGTTATGGTGAATCTGAACTGTACCGCTTCCAAAGTCAGTGCAGTGGTTCAAATTAAACTGAGAACTCAGTTGAGGTTCAACTTTGAAGTATATGGTGAGGACTGCAGATGCTGGAGATCAGAGTCAAAATGTGTGGCGCTGGAAAAGCACAGCAAGTCAGGCAGCATCCGAGGAGCAGGAGAGTCGATATTTCGAGCATAAGCTCTTCATCAGGAATGTTCAAATGTGCAGCGTTGGTTTCTCCCTTTCAACAGTCTTTTTGTTGACATTTTTCACAAAATCACTCCTTTTAAAGTTTAAAACCATTCTTGTGTGGAATCTCATTCGTTTTCCTGTATCATGTTTTTAGGCAGATTATAAAAAAAATTCTCTGTTTTCCCACCCCCCCTTCTCTTAATTGAGTCCAACTCACTGATATTATTTATTTTTATGTGCCTGATCCTATATCTATCTTCTCTTTCCTTAAATCCCATTGATTAAAGAAAAAGGCAATTGATTCTGCTTTTGGTTCATCAAGGTTCCTGGTATCAAACATATTTGAAAGTGAAATTGTGACTGTAGCAAACAGAGCTTGCTGCAAGACATTCCAACGTTCTAGTGGAAATTGTTTTTTTGCACTGGTCACATTTTCTGTACAAAATGCTGCGCAATTTGTAGGTTTACAGAATGAGTTGAGTGACTTTCCAACCAAGCCTATTTTCCAAATCTGCAATTGATTTCCTGTTTAGAGGTGCCTTGATTCTAAATTGTACCTAATGTTGCTCTGAGAGGCAATTGTGTGAAAACCATCTGAGTTTTGCACTGGGAGGTATCTGGTTTCATAAAGATGTTGCCTGGGACTGAAGCCAGATTTTGGAGTGATTTTTAAAGTGGGGTCAGAGATTCAGAGGGCAAAGGGATCAGTCTTACTGGGTCACTAGGTAAAAAACAATGACTGCAGATGCTGGAAACCAGATTCTGGATTAGTGGTGCTGGATGAGCACAGCAGTTCAGGGCAGCATCCAAGGGGCTTACTGGGTCACTTGCAAGTCGAAATTGGACCCTTGGAGACTCCTGTGTAGTCAGCTTCAAGCTGTGTTACCAGCTGGTGGAGGAAATTTACGTGGCTATGAGAGCTTTTCTAACAGTGATTTGCAATCAGACCTATTGCTGATTTTTTTTTTACCGCTGTGTATGTAATCACCAGAAATTTTCTTATAAAGTGTGTTTCCATGGCCACGCTGCCCATTACTGCTGTTCTTGTCATCTGCACTTGTTTAGCAAATACGTGAACAGCAAATTAGTGATTTTGTTGTTTCCTTAGACTGTTGGTTAAGATGGGGCATGTTTCTATAAGACCAGAAGAGACAGGAACAGAAGTAGGCCAGTCAGCCCATCAAATCTGCCAAGTTGATCTCCTAATCATTTCCATTTTCCTGCTCTTTCCCCAAAACCTTGTCCCTGATTGATTGATTAAAAATCCTCTGTCTCTGCCTTGAATATGCTAAATGACAGTCTCTCAACCCCTCAACGGTAAAGCATTTCATGTAACCCTCTGACAGAAGAAATTCCTCCTCATCTCTTTCTTAAATATGCGACCCCTTATTATGAGCTTGTGCCCTCTGGTCCTAGACAGTCCCCGAGGAAAGATGATCTTTCTTCATCTGCTATGTAAAGACTTCTAAGGATTTCAAGAAATTTAATTCTTATTGTGCTATATGTGAACAAGTACAGACCTTGTCTACTCGATCTTCCCTCCGTCCGTAGTATAAGCTGAGTGGACCATCTCCGGACTGCCTCCGATGCCGTATATCCATCCTGAGATCAGGGACACAGAACTGCACAGTATTCCAACTGTGGTCTGATGAGTACCTTCTTATAGTTTTAGCAAATCCTTTCTATTTTTAAATTCCATTCCCTTTGATTCAGTTAATAATATATTTTGTCGACTTCTGCTCTGACATCCTATGGTCTTATCGACAATCCTACCTTGATGTTGAAGGACTGTGTCACTGTTGGAGGTACATATTCCAGATGAGGCATTAAACTGAGGCCTTATCCACCCTCTTACCCTTAATGGATGTAAGGAATCCTATTCCAAGGAAAACAGAGGATTTGTCATGGTGATCAGGCCAAGCTTTAAATACTTACCCTGAACCAACAGCTGTTCTGCTTATTATTGTTTCTGGGAGCTTGTGTGTAAATCAGTTGTTTTTCTTCCTATATTGTGACTAGGTTTCAAAGGCTGCAATTGGAGTGTTTTCCTTTGTTTGAGAAGTGGTACTGTATTATGAATAGGTCATGACAGATTTTGTATCTTTGTGCAGTTCAGAGATTGAAAAATTGCCCCTTCGGAGCTTCCTCTTTTCAGATTCTATTGTTTAGTCGAAATGGCCTCCTTTCTCCAAAGTGCCAATTTCTTCCATTGAATTTCCCATTCATCTTCATCTGAAACTGCCATTTTGTATTGTCACTCCCAGAAAAACCCTAACGTGCATGTTCAGTTTGTCATTTTCTTGTCAAATCACTCAAGACCAATGCTTGTGCTTCCGAGCAAATTGACAACTCAATCAAACTTCCCCCAAGGACAGCAGTAGCAGTGGAGTGTTTTAGATGTATTGGATGGTAAAGTTAAGGCCTTGCCACTTCACATTTTAGTCGAGCAGTTGTTTGCCTTGAACTTCTAGATGGCAAATGACACATTCATCCATTTTGCTTTAAAACTCTTCAGTGTCATTTCAAGGGTTAATATCTGAATCATGTACAGTGTATCCTCTGTATCCATTAAATCACGAATTGTGAATTGGCCTATCCATGCCAAAAGATAGGTAGCAATGAAAATCAATGTTCGTGGGCATCAGTTGGGTACCCATGATATTTTTGACCATTTTAGCCTATTTTTAACAAGCTCCATGCATGATTTTCATCATTTGTGGGTTACTCCGGAACAGATCCTCGTGGATATGGAGGAATGACTATGTAAAGATCCTATTGGTATCTGCAAATAGCTTCAGGACATGAGGGGTCAGTGTATTTGTCCTTTGCTCTTGTAGGGAGTTATCCTGCTTAGAAGTGGATTCTGCTACAATTAAAGGTGCATGTAATTGCATTTTGGAACTGCGCATTTAAGGTAAAAGATCATGTGACCTGTATTATGGTCTATATGTCTGGGTTTTTGTTGTCAATAAAGATCAAAGAAAAAATAGCTTGTTTTGGTAAGTATAAGATATTTATGTTGGAGATACTAGCAGTAACTTTAATGTTATTGGTGGGTAGAGTGAGAGTCTGTAAAAGACATGGAAAAGACCGTTGAGTATAGGAGTTGGGACATCCTGTTGCAGCTGCACAGTACATTAGTGAGCCACTTGTAGCATACTATTTTGGTTGCTATTCCAAAGGAAGAATTTTGTTAAACTTGAGGATGCAGAAAAGATTTACAAGGATGTTGTTGAGACTGGTGGGTTTGAGCTATAGGGAGAGCCTGGGGCTGCTTTCCCTAGAACGTTGGAAGCTGGGAGGTGACCTTATAGAAGTTTATGAAAGTGAGGGGCATGGATAGAGTAAATAGACAAGGTCTTTTCCTTGGGGTGAGGGAGTCTAAAACTAGAGGGCATCGGTTTAAGGTGGGAGGGGAAAGGGTGCTGAGGGAGAACTTCTTCATGCAGAAGATGGCGCATGTATGGAGGAAATGGTAGGGGAGGGTACATTGCAACACTTAAAAGGTATCTGAATAGGAAGAGTTTAGAGGGAGATGGGCCAAATGCTGTCTATAGGACCAGGTTAGATTAGGATGTCAAGATGGCGCAGATGAGTTGGACCGTAGAGTCTGTTTCCGTGCTATGTGACTAAGAGTTGAGAATGTCAAGTTGTAAAGAGCTTTGCTTCAATCTTTACATTTTAGTTCTGGAATGACAGAGATTTGGGGTCAGGAATAATTATTCAGCATTTCCATCTGGATGCAAAGCTAATGTGTTTCATATCACCATGGGCAAGAGGCTAGAGGAAGCCATTTTGAGATCAGGCATCCCTACAGATCATTATGAATGGACAGTATGGATTCATGGGAGAGAGAGTAATTAGAGGACATAAAAGCCTTTACAGTTAACTGCACTGGAATGAGGATGCATTGGAAAGACAAATTCATCAGGGATTGAAATAAAGCTGGAGAAGATGCTAAACTCTGGCTTGATGGAGACTCTCTGGAAGAATAAAAGATCCTCACTATGAACGATGTTTATGATTTGCAGGTTACCAAGCTAAGAGAAAGAGGAAAGAATAGGGATAAACTCATGAGAATTAGTAATCACTTTGATTTGATACTGGGGAAAATTAAAAGCCAACCTAAAGTATATGTACAAAGTGTTTTTTTTAATTGGACTTGAGAATAAGAAATAGGTGTTCAGTTTTTTGGTTTTGAAGGATAAATCACCTACAAAGTTGCTGTTGAGTTAAATATTTAAATCATTTGTTACAGTAAACATCTTAAAATGTGAAATTGTGGAAGTTCGGATTGCTTTTTAAAAGTCATCGGTCTTGACAGGAATTGTGACAAAATGTACTTAAGATAAATTGTGATAATGAGTAGGTATATTCATGGAAGAGTTTTTCAAATAATTAAGTGTTACAATTGTTGGCCATGCTTTGGAAACCAACTCAGGATCTGTTTGTCAAAATGTGGTCGTATTGCAAATCACAAAGTTGAACATGTGGTAAGAAATTGGTGCCAGTGATGCCTGTGCAACTTGTGGAACCTGATTTCAGGTTTCAAATCTCTTCCCATCTTGCTCTTTGAGGAAACAAAAATCTTTTGTTTGTCCTTTGCAATAAAGAATTTCAAAAATTCTCAATGCTTCAGTGAAGAAATTTCTCCTCATCTCAGTCTAAATGATCGGCCTCTTATCTTAAACTGTGATGCTGTGTTCAGTATTCTCCAGTTAGAGGAAACATATCTTTGTATTCAACCTGTCGAGTTCCTTCATATTTGTGCATGTTTCAACTGAATCATTCTTTTATTCTGCAAAGAATATAGATCCAGTTTACTCACTTATTAGAGGGCCCTCATCCATGGAACCAATCCAGTGAATTTCACTGTACTGAATCCAATGCAAGTATCTTTTTCCTTATGTGCAGATACTAAAACTATTTTATAAATACTGAAACAGTATATCTGATGTTTGGAGATTATGGTGACACTATGACTTTAGCAAGGCTTACTTGTTTATCTACTTGCAATCAAGGCCAGCGTGCCATTTGCTGTGCTAATGGCATGTTATACTGGCATGCTAATCTCTCTGATTCATTGTACCGGGACACTCAAGTCTCTCTGAGCGCCAGCATTTACAAGTTTCACAGCTGTTTTTAAAAAAAACTTCTGCTTTTCTATTCTTACAATCAAAGTGAATAATCTCATACTTCCCACATTAGACTCTATCTGCCACCTTGTTGCTCAATTGTCTCTACCTCTTTGCCGTCTCTGTAATTTCCTCATAGTTTGCATTTCCTCCCACCTTTGTATCTGTATTTGCAGGTAATTCAATGCTCTCTGTCTCTTCATCTAAGCTGTTATTTTAGATGGTAAATATGTGAGGCTCCAATGCTCAATATTTGCAGCAGTCAAACTAGTCACAGCCTGGTTACTTGAAAATATCTATTTACTCCAATTCTTTGCTTCCTGTCCATTCACATATTTGTTAACATATCACCCTCTTTCCCCCAAAGTCCACAAGCCCTTATCTTGTTTACTAACCTTCTGTGCCGCACTTGAATGCCTTTGGCAAATCCAAATATTATGTTAAAATGATAATATTAATGAGTGACACGGTAGCTCAGTGGCTGCCAGGGACCTGGTCTCTGTCTCTCGCTGTCTCTCTCTCTCGGTCTCTCTCGGTCTCTCTCTGTCTCTCTCTGTCTCTCTCTCTCTGTCTGTCTCTCTCTTCCCTCACCTCCCCACCCCATTTGTTTCTCACGAATACCAACAATCAGAGTCAAGTGTGACGAAAATGTTCAGTGGCTATGCCAGATGTCTGTTAGAGGACAACTATTAAAATAGCTCTAGCAGATTTGAACTCTGGAGATGAAGAAGAAGGATTTAGTGGGCATACTTGGATCTGATGCTGAGCTTCAATTGGTTCCTACTTTTTTAGGATAGTTTGCATCCACATTTTTCAATAGATACTTCTGCAGAGGGTCAGTTGGAGGCTATGCGAAGATCCAAAACGGAAGACAACTTTTCATCATGAGTTCTACACTTTACAATCCGAATGCAATCATTAAATGTGTGTCAGCGTCACTTCTGTGTCAGAAAAATTCCATTCCACCCAGAGACTTGGGTCCAAATTGATGGCTGGTTGGTGCCTCTGTGCATGGCTGAAGGAGTGCTGCACTGACTGAGGGTAACCTGCTAAATAGAGACCCTGGCTGCAAGTGATAGGCCAATGCAAGAGGTTCCATGGCATTATTTTGAAGAGGATTTGGAATGTGCTTTCTGGGAGAGTGGTGGAGGTGGATTCCATGGGAGGTTTCAAAAGAGAGCTGGATATATATTTGAATTTAGAGGGCTGGAAAGTGAGACTAGCTGGACAGCTCTTTCAGGAGCCGGTACAGATATGATGGCATGAATGGCCTCCTTCTGTACTGTAACATTCTATGATAAGAGCGGGGACAAACCCCTCATGCCGTTGCCAATATATAACCCTCAGACTCGTAGGTCTAAGTTGAATGGACCTATTGTCATTGTGTCGTTGTGTCTGGGAGTTTGCTGTGCACAAATTGGCTGTCACGTTTCGTTCAGCTAGCTGCACATCTAAAAGTAACTGGTTGACTGAAAAGAGCATTGGGAAATTCTGGATTATTTAAATAAACATCTCATTTTGTTTTAGAACTCGGAATGTTTCCCAATCCCTAACTTGAAAAAGGAAGAAAAAGAGCAGTTTGAATGTTAAGTGAGTGTAAAGTTGACTGTACTGTAATCCTTGATTTAGTATCTTAATTCCTTGAGTCTGATGAAGAGTTGTCACTTTAATTTCCATTTATATTGTTCCCTTACGTTTTGGTGGGTGACCCCAGATTATGTCTTTCAACTGTACCAATATTTCCATTGACACCATGATTCCAGTGCTCTTCCTCAGAACAGGAGGAATCATAATGGACTCGACGTTAACTGTTTCTCACTCCATGGATGCTGCCAGATTTTGAATTTCGCCAGAATTTTCTGTTCTTATTTTAGATTTTCAGTATCTGCAGTATTTTGCCAATATCTGCTTATTTATTGCCAAGAAATCAAATACAAAATCTTTGCTCCTGTCTTTTAGTTCACTGATTGTATTGTATTTCCTTCCAATTAGGAAGGCAGTCAAGTAAAACTTTACAAGACTGTGGCTTAAGCTGCAAACTGTGGCATTGATTTAATAAGCAGTGTATGGCTAAGTCAAAGTAACATTGACGCGATATAGATTTCAATTAGTCACACACTTAGCTACTCTCAAAAGTAGAAAATAATAGACTGCTGCAATGAGACCTGACCCAAACACCCAATTCAAAATACTAACTGTTTCTGATCATCTGCAGAATCTCCATCTTTATCTATATCTACCTCTCAATTATTCTGTCTTTATTCTCTATCTCTTGCCCCAAACTAACTCTCTGCCTTTCCATCTACCTCCCTCTTATCTTGCTCGCTCCCCCATAATATTATCTCTTCTGTTTCACTGCTCTCCCTTCTCAATCTCTGTCTGCCTTCTGTGTGTGTGTGTGTTGGTCTGTCTCTAGCCCCTGTGCCTCTCTCTCTCTCTCTTTTTTCCCTCTGTCCCTCTCTCTCTCTCCCCCTCTCTCTCTCTCCCCCTCTCTCTCTCTCCCCCTCTCTCTCTCCCCTCTCTCTCTCTCTCCCCCCCTCTCTCTCTCTCTCTCTCTCTCTCTCTCTCTCTCCCTCCCTCCCTCCCTCTCTCTCTCTCTCTCTCTCTCTCTCTCTCTCCCCCTCTCTCTCTCTCTCTCTCTCCCCCTCTCTCTCTCTCTCTCTCTCTCTCCCCCTCTCTCTCTCTCTCTCTCTCCCCCCTCTCTCTCTCTCTCTCTCTCTCTCCCCCTCTCTCTCTCTCTCTCTCCCCCCCTCTCTCTCTCTCTCTCTCCCCTCTCTCTCTCTCTCCCTCTCTCTCAACGTAGTGAACAATGGATTTTAGGACACTGAGGAATCTGAACTATGGGTATCAGTCAGGGACATTGGTTAGAGGTAGATGATCAGTCACAATATAAATGAACTGAGATGCAGCCCGTGAAGTTGCATGGCCTACTCTTACACCTATTTCTTGTACTTGCACATTTTTTGCATAGTTACTTTAAAGTGCAGTTTTTGTTTTTTAGGTAAAACAGTTTGTGCACAGCATGAGACATTAGGTGAAGTTGAAGAGATTCATATAGTGCCAGGATCCCTCTGAAAACGAGAGAGCCTCACCCAAAGGGTGGCACCTCTGACCACATCTCAGTGTTGTGCCAAAGTGCTCAGCCTGTAGTTAGGGTCGACGTCCTGAGGAGGGTTTTGAATCTGTGTGGTGAGAGGTGTGATCTGTACCCTGCTGAGACACCACATTGGAAAGCAGCAGAACAATTTTGAACTCATCTCAATTATTCCTACTTCACAGTGATGTTTTAGTATTGTTATGAAGCTGTTTAATTCATATTGTTTTCCAGGACTCCATTCTGAAGGGTTGGGTCTATTTGGAATGCTGAGAAGATGCCTGAACCAAACTAAAAGGACATTAGAAACATGTCAAGACATTTCACAGTACTAACATAGCCTAAGCTAATAGCTTGGACTTGTTTACTAGAAATCCCATGCCTGGGTTAATGGCTGTCAGGGGTTGAGATTGTATTTTGGATATTGTTTGCAGTTCAGTTTGGGTATCAGCCTAATGAGAGAGAAAAGTTAGGAGCTCATCCTTGACCTTCCAATGTGAGACCAGGAAAAACTGACACAGCATTTCTCCTGGACAATATCTGCATTGCTGCTCATGCCTGAATGAAGGTCCTTGTGATAGTTGAGCTTTTATTCAGTGAAGCATATTCACAAAAGTCATCTTGGACCTTTCACACTTTTGTTTCCTTCAAAAACTACCAATTATTGGCCAAAGTGTTCTTTCAGAATTAATTTCTGCAAAATAGGTTCTCTATTTTTCTGTGTGTTGGGGAAGTTATTTAGAAGGATACATTGCTACTTCACATGATGTTAATCAGTGTTACACCTTTGACAAATAAGTCCAGTTTTAACAATAAGTCAATAATTTTATTCATTAAAGAAACCTGGTTATTGAATTATTTTGTTCTAAAACTAGCATAAGCAAAGTACATAATTGGCCATATCAGTAACTGATAAAGCATTTAAATTTGTGAGTAGTGTAATGGGACTAGAGAGAGAGAGAGTACATTGCTCTAACTTCACAATAGAAGGTTTACATATCGCATTCCTAACAAGTAAAAATTGAGTAATCGACACCCTTATCAGGCAAGTGATTTGATAATCACCTGCATGAGTTTTAGCATTGTGCAGTGGTTTGTAAAATGCTTAGATAGAGAACTGTGTGTGCAAGCATTTTCTGGTCGTGTGCCCCAGATTGTGTGTCTCATTTTCTGCAATGTGGAACTGTTTAAAGCATCGCATCTTCAAAATGTCTAGTTCCATTTACGTGTTGTAAAAGTTAATATTTTTGTGTATGTATTTTTGAATAATTGCTTTGAATAACAAAGCTGAATGATGATATTAAAAAATGTTTGAGGTCTGTAATTAAATGAGATTAAATTTTGTGCTCATTAATGCAGGTTTCATTCAGGTATGTATTCATTAAAGTAACATTTGGGTGCTGTCAGCTGATGCTTATGTAACATAGCCTCATTGACATTCTCTGATTCGAGTAAGTGAAGTGTTGCTTTCCTAAACCGCAAAGCCCTTAAATTTTTTTGCATTCCTTTTGCATCAAAGTAATTATTTTTTAAAATAAATTTTATTAAAGGAATTGTGGTGGATTGTAAATACTGGAGTGTAAATCAATGGATTATTTTTCCTTATGAAGGTTGCTTTGCTCCTGAAAGAGGTATCATGTCTGGAGTGTAATAGCCTGTCTGAGATACTGGGCTTGAACGTCTGTTTTCAATGAAGGTTATTTATTGGTGTAGAGATTTTGTTTTTACTTGAATCACTGTGAGAACTACACTTGGCATTGCACTGCTATTCCTTTTTAAAGATTTGTTTTGTAAAGGAGCAGACAGGAGGGTACATTGATATCTTTCAAATAGCACAATTCTATCCGGAAATCATGCATTCATAATCTGAAGGATGTTGGACAGGGAAACAGAACCCTATACATTTCAACCACTCAGTGCTTGTATAAATCATTGCCAGTCAGCAAGATTAAAATAATAGCTCCCTCTACTCTGTCCCAAACAGTTTCAGGCCCAAATCCAAAGATTCTGCTGCACTATTGTAACTTCCCCTTTCAGCTTCCCCCTGGCCTCGAGGTTAATCATTTAGCATTGGATTCAGGACAGTAATGCACCATAGACCTGTAGTGATTGGAACGAGGGCCAGGTGGATCTCATTGATTATGAGATCCTTGATTGGCTCAGGTTAACAATCCTAATCAGGGAGCCCTAACTGATATAAACAGGGGATTATATGTGGGTACCGCACGGAGTGGAGTGCATTATTTTCCCCTCCAATTTTGATTTAACCCTTGCCCTCGCCTTCACTGTTTGATCACGCAGCATTGCCCTTTGATGTGAAGGGCACTGGTTGTCACTGGCCACTTGGGTGTTTCCTTTCTTCCTGGTGGTGGGAATTGAATAAAGATTTGTACACCTTGTGTCTTTCACTGTGTGGCTCACACCTGCACTCACGCAACATGGGTGCTGGGGAAATAATAAAAATAAATAAACAGGGGATTCAGAAGGTCTTCTTAGTTTAGGCACTGGCTCTGATCTGGCTGGGCAGAGCCCATGTACTGTCCCCATGTAAGTAAAGGGTGATTTGGTAATGGGATACTGGTCTCTCTGCAGTTTTTTCACATCCAAGCTCCAGAAAACCAACTGAAAACTGTCTTAGTGTAAATTTTCACCAACAATCGGTTGTAGTGATGGATCTGTAGTTTAAATCACTATTTGACCAATCATTGGCAACTTATTAACCTGTCTTCACTTGAAATGTCAGAAACCTAAGGCAAATTATTTGTTGCATTTACCTGTATAACTTTAGTTAGAGACAAAAAAATCTGGAATCCTAAGTAGACAAGCGGGAGTCTGGAAGAGCACAGTAGGCCAGGCAACATCAGGAGTTGGAGAAGTCAATATGTTGGGTGTAACCTTTCTTCAGGATTGGCAGAGAGCTTCTTCAAAGTGGGCATCCTTTGGAGAGACTTTGCAGCGGTACAAACTTAGAGACAAACAAACTGCAAATGCCGGAATCCAAGGTAGACAGTATTTTCCTGTATAAGTAGCAACAACCATCGACCAGAAACTGAACTGGACTTCTCTTCTAAATATGGCGACTGCAAGGCTAGCTCAGAGGCTAGGATTTCAACAGCGAGCCAGTCGCCTCCTGATGCCCCAAAACCATTGACTACTTGCAAGTGTGCAGTTAACAATGCCATCTCCGCGCTCTCAGAAGTGAATCTTCAAGCCTCATTTAACACCTTCGCAGAAGTGTACCAAAAATTGATCTCAGCCTCAACCTCAACAAGGCTCCAGTCCTTTTGCCAACCTGCCACAGGCAGGCTCTAGCCTATCCTTCCATTAAGGTCAACAGAGAATTCCTGCCAAACTTAGAATGTTTCTCTTAACCAAGGATCCATCTTCTGTCTAAGGCTGACATTGGGTGTGGTGTTGGCTCTCATCAATCGAATCTGTGAGTAATGCCTTTTGATACCAAAACGTGTGAGTCTTTAATAGTCATGATGTCTGTGCTGATACCAAGATCCTTGTGTATAAGACGGTCGTCCTTCTGACTCTTCTGTATAGCTCTAACACTTGGATCATGTGTAGATGCCACCTCTCGGCCCTGGAGGAATACCATCACTGCTGTTTGAGATGGATTCTTCACATCAGCTGGGAGGACAGGCGAACTAACATCAATGTCCTTGCAGGAGCTAACAACATCCGCATCGAGGCCATGATCATCTGAAACCAACTCCACTGGCCCAACCACGTGCTTAGGATGCCTGAGTTCTGACTGCCGAATCAGAACATCTTCATCCACTTCTAGGAAGGCGCTCAAACAAGTTGGGGACAAAAGAAGTATTTCACAGACTCCGTGAAG
This sequence comes from Hemiscyllium ocellatum, assembly GCF_020745735.1. Lineage (NCBI taxonomy): Eukaryota > Metazoa > Chordata > Chondrichthyes > Orectolobiformes > Hemiscylliidae > Hemiscyllium > Hemiscyllium ocellatum. The sequence goes on from NC_083443.1 coordinate 26,270,820, forward strand.
ACTTCCTCAAGAAATACAGCATAAATGTCAATGCATGGGGGGGGCCCTCATTCAGAAGAAACTGATTTGGAAGGAATTCCTGCATGGAGGGACACAACTTTTTAAGACCACTAATCTTAAGAAGAAGTATGGAAAAGGAATCCGAGGGAGGGATGCTAGCGATCTTGAGGCCAAGACCAGTTTCACCTGCTGGAGGCACCTGCCAAATGGGTGGTCAGCGATGCATCTGTAGGATTAGGCTAATCAGACATAAAGAAACCATGATGAGCGACATGGAGTTTCCTAGGTAGTCAATCATGATCATTAGCAAGTGATTGTCAATGATGACAAGTCAGAAGAGTGGTGGAATACTTCCCACTTGCCTGGATGGGTGCAACACTCAAGAAGCTTGACACCATCCCAGACAAAGCAGCCCACTTGATTGGCACCGCATCCACTCCCTCTAGTACCAACGCCCGGCAGCAGCAGTGTGTGCTATCTACAAGATGCACTGCAGAAATTCAAAGATCCTTAGACAGCACCTTCCAAACTCACTAAACACTTCCATCTAGAAGGACGAGGGCAGAAGATAGATGAGTACCTCACCACCTGCTAGTTCTCCTCTAAGCCACACACCATTCACCGGGAAATATATTGCCGTTTCTTCAGTGTTGCTGGGCCAAAACCCTGGAACTCCTTTCTCTCTCTCTCTCCCCCCCCACTAGGCAATTGAGGGTCAATTGATGGCAAATGGACTGCAGAGGTTCAAGAAAGCAGCACACGGCCACCTTCTCCAAGACAACCAGGGATAGGTAATAAATGCTGGCCCAGCTAGTGATGTGCACATCCCAAGAGTACATTTGAAAAAAACACTTCAGTAGTCATATGAATTGTAAAGGGGTTTAGGATTTCCTGAGAGTGTCTTAACACGTTACATAAATATAATTTCTTAGCTTCTGGAGGTGCACTGGGGACTGGTTCTGATACTTCCTTCTGTGGATAATCACTTCCCCTTAATGGTACAGTGACAAAGGTATTTACCACCAGGGAAATCAGTCTGAACCAACATGAATCACTCCCAAATCGTACTTCTTCACCTGAGTATATAATAGTAACACAGTAAAACATACTGCTAACAGCACAAGGTGGCCACCCAGCCCCACCAGTCTCTTCATTTATGTTTCGCAAGAGCCTCATCACCCTATTTTAGCTCACACCCTCCTTCATCCCTTCAGCTGTAAACCCCTGTCATCGAGTCAACGAGATGTACAGCATGGAAACAGACTTTTTGGTCCAACTTGACCAGATATTGTAAATTAATCTAATTCTTCTAAACCCTTCCTATTCATTTACCCATCCAGATGCCTATTAAATATTGTAATTGTATCCCCCTTCATCACTTCCTCCGATAGCTCATTCCATACACACACCACTCTCTGCATGAAAACGTTGCCCCTTAGGTCCCTTTTAAATCTTTCCACCCTCACCCTAAACCTATGCCCTATAGTTTAGGACTCCTCTACCTTGGCGAAAAAGACCTTGGCTATTTTCCCTATCTATGCTCCTCACGATTTTATAAACTCCAAAAGGTCACCCCTCAGCCTCCAGTGTTGCATGGAAAATAGCCCCAGCCTATGGAGCCTCTTCCTGTAGCTCAGACCCCTTACTCTAAATTCATACCCCTTTGTCATTGACTCCTTTTACTAACGTGAGATGTTGGAATTTGGTCAAATACATCCCAATCCTCTTCCCTGATGTCTATATCTGCACTGTCCTTTTCTGTATTGAATTTAATGCAAAGTGCCCATTTAAAACCTCACCTATGTCTGCTGGTTCCTCTCTCAGATTGCCACTTTGATCCCTCATGGGTTATACTCTTTCCCTGGTTATCCTCTTGCCCTTAATGTACTTTTAAAATGCCTTTGGATTTTTGTTTATTTTACTTGCCTGTGTTTTCATCCCCATCTTCACTTTTCTTTTGGTTTAAAGAACTCCCTGCACTTTCTACACTCCTTTTGGGCTTCCATTGTTTGGAGCCCTCTGTATCTGCTGTTTTATCCTTATGCAATCCTGTACATTCCATGATATCTAAGGGTGTTGGGATTTGGTGCACCCACCCTTCACCTTTACAAGAATATGTTGACCGTGCACTCTCGGTATTTTCTCGTTTGAATGACTCCCACTGCTCTGACATAAATTTTCCTACAATAATCAGCTCCAAATCCATTTTGGCCAGTTCCTGTCTGATCATATTAATCATTTCCCTTGCCATGCCTTTTAATGAAATTACCCAGTCTGCTCCTGCCAACTCATACCTCCATAGATTCTTGTGTTTAGATTTAAGACCATAGTTTCAGATTGAACTACTATCTCTATCCCAATGGACAATTCCATCATGTAATGATCACCCTTTCCCAAACGACCTCTCTCTTTAACCCCATCTCATGCACAAAATCAAATCTAGGATAGCCTGTTCCCTGGTTTTGTTTCTCAACGTTATGGGTATAAAACAAATCTTGTACACCCTGCAGGAATTCATTCTCCCTATTTCCCAGTCTATATGTCAAGTCACCCATGATGACTGTAGCACCCTTAATGCACATGTTTTTAATTTCCTGCTTTAATGCCAGCCCCACCTCACTGTGATGGGGGTCTAGAGACCACTCGCACTAATGTTTCCAACCCCTTGTTGCTTCTTAGTTCAACCCAGATTGATTCCACATCAATGTCTTCTGTGCTAATATCCTTTCTCACCATTGCATTGATTTCACCTTTCAGAAACAACACCACCCATCTCCGTTTCCATTTTGCCTGTCATGCCTGATTATTTTATACCCTTGGATGTCCAGCTCCTAGCTTTGGTCACCCCTACAGCCATCTCTCCGGAATTTCACTTATATCCTACCGTACTTGCTTACACCTATTTGGGCTGTTAACACTTCTGCTGATGGCTGGGCAGCTGATGTGGAGTGATGCCAACAGCGTGGGTTCAATTCCTACACTGGCTGAGGTTACCATGAAGGTCCCACTCTCTCAGCCTCTCCCCTTGCCTTAGGAATGGTGACCTCTGGTCTCTAATGAGAGCACAGGCCCATGATCCTCTGGGACTTTAGTGACTTTACCTTATATCTGATTGGGAATGCTCTCGGGTACAGAGCTGTCATTTTAACAATTTTAACATTTTGTACCCTAGCTCTATTTGCTGCTGGCCCTTGGTTCTTCTGCCTTCCATTTCTGCATTCTAGTTTTCCAATTTTTCATTTCCATCCTCATTCTTATCTCCCTGCTCAGGTTCCTATCCTCTGACACTCAGTACCAACAAATGCCTCAGTGAGAGTATTGCTTCCAATCCTGTTTGGATGCAACCTGTCCAGCTTGTATAGAGCCCGCTTCCTCACAGTTGATCCCAGTTGCTCAAGTACCTAAATCCCTCCCTCCCTACATCATCCCTCCAGCCACACATTTAGTCTATACCTATATTCCTGACCTTGCGTGTGGCATTGGCAGTAACCCTGAGATTACAGCCTTTTTGAAATTGTGCTTTTTAACTAGTTTCCTAGCTCACTATGTTCTGCTTGCAGGATATCATCCCTAATTTTTCACCTATGTCATTAATACCAGAATCTCTAGCTGTTATCCTGCCCCATTCAGAATGCCCTGCAGTTCTCCCATCGCAGATGAGACAGAGGCTGGTGCACATTTTGAAGAGGAAATAAAAGTAATGAATATTTGAAGCAGGGAAGGACTCTGGGCTATGAAGAAGGGAGCTGGACAGTAGCAGTAGTTTCATTTTATCCTAGCAGGAGAGATGTAATGGGCAGAGTGATCTCCTTGTGTACCCTAAATTCAATAATTCCAGTCTTATTCCAGTAGCCAAATAAAAAGGAAAGCTTAACGATAAGAAATGGGTGTGCAGCTAATGTATGGTAATAGCAGCTGCTAGAGGGATTGAATTTTAGGTTCTTCATTAGAATGATCTGGAGCAGAAAGGGTGATTGATCGGCACCATTGTCTCTTCGGCAATCACTGGAGACAAACAGCTGGATTTTTTTGTAAGCTTTGTGTGAACCTATTCTAGTGGCCCACATGATTCTCCCTCTGATAGGAGTGGTGTCAACTTAGACAGTTTGCAGTGAGACAGTTCTGAAGGGAGTGCAGTGCAGTCTTCCATACACATTACTGTTCCCTCCCGTGCACATTTCAGTAATGGTAAGGTGTAGGCGCCGCAGATTGCTGGGTGCATGTGGCTCCTTGGTGCAGGCAGCAGCAAATGGCAGGCCCTGCTGTATGCAGCAGGTGACGTAACACCAACTAGTGCGAGACAGCGCAAAGCAGACCGCACTCCCAAGATTCTTGACCAGTTGTTCACGTGAACGGGAACAAACCATCTGAGAAAAAGAATATGTTTGCATTTGGGATTGGAAATGCAACTTGAACTCTGACACAGGAGCAGAAACAAAGCTGAATACTACTGTTAACACAGAAGCAAGACTAAAACCTTTGGCCCTTCAAGAGCTGTTCTGCAGTTTGTTATGATCATCCAACTCTATAACCAGTTCCTGCTTTCTTACCCTGCCACCCCACACCCCTTTTTTTAAAAAAACTTTTTTCTTTATTTTTCTATTTCTGTAACTAAGAGTTTATACCTAGAGACTTGGTCCCTAAGATAGCACTGTGTGGTGACATTGTACACTTTTCAATGTACTCCTGTACTCCAGTAATGATGCTTTGCCATACTTGCAAAGACAGAAGTCACACAAAAGCAGGTTATAGTCCAACAGATTTATTTGAAATCACAAGCTTTTGGACTATAACCAGGTTTTGTGTGACTTCTGACTTTGTCCACCCCAGTCCAACACCGGGCACTTCCACATCATAGTTAGAAAGAGAGAGATTTATTCCATATATTAGATATTATATGTATACTAGGTTGATGACACATGACTTTGAGACATGTTAACTAAAATCCTTTGCTAGGTCCATCAACGATTTATTAAATCGTACAGTTCAAAAGTAACCCTTTAGCCCACGGAGCCTATACTGCCAGAAATGTACCACTACCCTACTTCGGTCCCACTTCTCTGCACCACACCCATAATCTTGAATGTTGCGACGGATTTCAAGATAAATAATTTCAAACGGGCCAGTTAGAATACAGAAATAAAAGCAGAAAACACTGGAGAAACTTAGCTGGCCTGGCAGCATCTGCGGAGAGAGAAACCGAATTAATGTTTTGAGTCTAGTGTGGCTTTTCCTCAGTCATGTTGGACTGGAGATGTCAACTCTGCTTTTCTGTCTCCACAGATGCTGCCTGACCTGCTGAGTTTCTCCAGCAGTTTGTTTTGATTTCAGTGCTACAGTCTGTGAGAAAGGTGCCTCCGAAAAAGAACAAAATACAATTGCTGAAAATGAACATACCGACACATCAGCATGTAAAACCTAAAAACCCAAATTGAGGATTGAAAAAAGGCCACATTTATCAGCTCCACTGATGAGAATGTCTGTGGTCTTTTGACACACAACATACTGAGGCAGACAGAACATTTATAGTTCAGAATGAAAGCTTTCCAATTACTTTGTTTTTCACCTCTAGTTGTCCTTGTTTGACAAATGTCCAAGCAAACTACTCTGAACTCTTGCCACACACTGGTTGGTGTCTTTTGCGCACTGGAATAGTATCTAGAATTCAAGAAATACTTCTGTGGTTTTAAAGCATTTTGAGACATTTGGAGGTAGGGAATGGCACTACATAAATGCAGTCCTCTTTGCACAGGAGCAGAGATCTCTCGCTGAAATTGAGAGATCCCACCTGGAATAGTGTGCTCAGTTATGATTCCCTTATCAGAGGGGAAAATTGTTGCTATAGAGGGAGTGCAGAGAAGGATTAATAGACTGATACCGGGGGTTGACAGGACTGATGAATGTGGAGAGGTTGAATCAATTGGGATGATATTTGCTGGAGTTTCAAAACATGGGGAGGCATACCATAGAAGCCTATAAAATTTGAACAGGATGACACAGGGTAGATGCAGGAAGGATATTCCTGGTATGACTTGTCAGTCCAGAACTAGTGATCCCAGTCTAATGCAATGGGATAAACTATTTAGGACCAAGGTGAAGAGAAATCTCTTCATCCTGCATATGGTGAGCCTGTGGAATTTGTTACCACAGAATGCAGTTGAGGCCAAAATTGAGGAATTGAGTATCACACTTGGGGCAAATTGGATCAAAGATTTTTTTGGTTAGATTTAGATTCAGATTTTATTGTCACATGCATGATTTGGGTATTCTTTGATTAGTGTTTATTTTTCTTCTGAAGAAAACCAATTTGGATGACAGACTGTTGTGCCAACTGGTTGGCAATGGTTAAGAGAGTTTGTGCAGTTCCATTTGTTTTCCTCTAACCAGTGGGAACTTAAACCGTGAGAATTTCTCACTGTGAGTAGATACTGCTTTTCTTTAAAGAAAATACATTAACAGCCCAGCATGATTTTTATATTGAAATAAAATCGAAGTAAAATACTCTTCATTTAAATAAGTGGGTTATTGCAGTAAGATGCTGAGCTTGTATGGTGTTACCACTGTCCGTTTCCCAAGCTCTGATTGGGAGGCTGCAATCAAGGGATTGAAGCAAGTCTGCCAGTGAAGGACAATCCGAAAGAAACAGTCAAAAGGTCTCTGTTAATGGACCTCTTATTGAGATATTTGTAGCATTGATAGTCACAGGTGAGGTGATGGAAGATTGGAGGTTGGCTAACGTGGTGCCAGTGTTTATAAATGTGGTAAGAACAAGCCAGGGAACTATAGACCAGTGAGCCTGAGATCGGTGGTGGGCAAGTTGTTCAAGGGAATCCTGAGGGACAGGATGTGCATGTATTTAGAAAGACAACGTCTGATTAGGGATAGTCAACATGGCTTTGTGGGTGGGAAATCATGTCTCACAAACTTGATTGTGTTTTTTGACGAAGTAACAAAGAGGATTGATGAGGTCAGAGCAGTACATGTGATCTATATGGACTTCAGTAAAGCGTTCAACAAGGTTCCCCATGGGAAACTGGTTAGCAAGGTTAGATATCATGGAATACAGGGAGAACTAGCCATTTGCATACAGAGCTGGCTCAAAGGGCGAAGACACAGTGGAGGGTTGATTTTCAGACTGGAGGCCTGTGGCCAGTGGAGTACCATAAGGATCAGTGCTGGATCCACTCCTTTTCATCATTTATATAAATGATTTGGATGTGAGCAGAAGAGGTATAGTTAGTACGTTTGCAGATGACACCAAAATTAGGGATGTGGTGGACAGTGAAGAAGGTTACCTCAGATTACAACAGGATCTTGATCAGATAGGCCAATGGGTTGAGACATGGCAGATGGATTTTAATTTAGATAAATGCGAGGTGCTGCATTTTGGGAAAGCAAATCTTAACAGGACTTATACACTTAATGGTAAGGTCCTAGGGAATGTTGCTGAACAAAGAAACTTAGGAGTGCAGGTTCATAGCTCCTTGAAAGTCGAGTCACAGGTAGATAGGATAGTGAAGATGATGTTTGGTATGCTTTTCTTTATTGGTCAAAGTATTGAGTATAAGAGTTGGGAGGTGTGGCTGTACAGGACATTGTTTAGGCCACTGTTGGAATATTGCATGCAATTCTGGTCTCCTTCCTGTTGGAAAGATTTTGTGAAACTTGAAAGGGTTCAGAAAAGATTTACAAGGATATTGCCAGGAGGATTTGAGCTATAAGGAGAAGTTGAATAGGCTGGGGGTGTTTTCCCTGGAGCAATGGAGGCTATGGGGTGACCTTTTAGAGGCTTCTAAATCATGAGGGGCATGGATAGGATAAATAGACAAAGTCTTTTCCCTGGGTTGGGGGAGTCCAGACCTAGAGAGTATAAGTTTAGGGTGAGAGAGGAAAGATGTAAAAGGGATTTAAGGAGCACCTTTTTCACGCAGAGGTTGGTGTGTGTATGGAATGATCTGCCAGAGGAAGTGGTGGAAGCTGGTCCAATTGCAACATTTAAAAGGCATCTGGATGGGTATATGAACAGGAAGGATGTGGAGGGATCTGGGCCAGGTGCTGGCAGGTGGGACTAGATTGGGTTGTGGTCTCAGGTTGGCATGGAGAAGTTGGACCATAGGGTCTGTTTCCATGCTGTACATCTGTGACTTTCTGACTTTATGACTCTATGTTAGGCCTTAAGTCCTTTGATGATTACTGAGTGGGATGATGTACAATACTCCAACTCCAACATGCCTACCCAGTGGAAGGATTGAACAGAGAGAGTACTGTAAGGCCTGGTTTTATGGAGGTTTATGCCTTGTTATGCATCTGGCATAATTCACAATTGCTGCATTTAATACCCAATGATTTGAATTAATCTAGTATTTTTCAACAGAGAAAGAGGTCATTCATCCAGTCAAGGGTGTACTTATTGTCTTCTATAATACAATAGTCATGTTCCTGTGCGACCCCGCTGTACAAAAATTGCACAATACAATAACACTAAAAGTGTTGGCAATCTAACTGCGTTATAGCAAACACATGTTTTACAAGTTCACGTTGTAGAAACAGCATTCTATACTCACCAATCGTGTTACAGCCAATTCGTGTTGCCGAAGGATATGTTATAGCAGAACTGATTGTTTGTGTGTGTGTGTGTGTATGAAATGCCTCCCCACCCCTTTTCCCAAAGCCCTGCAGCTCTTCATTCCCCTCCTTGTATTTATCCAGTTCACCTTTTGAATGTTACTGTTGAACCCACTTTGCAATCCTTGTCATCATAAATCTACGGTGTTCATTTTTAAACTTAAGCGCAGCAGTGTGTTCTTTCCCTTCCTGCAGTGCAAGAATACGCTTTGTGTACAACACAATCCAAAATGTTTACTTCAGGAATTAAAGGGTATAACTGTCAGTTTTGCAGCTTGCAGTACACTTCTTTTGTAATATTTGTTTGTAATTAGGAAGTGAGACCCAGGATCCTGGACGCTACCACTAGAACACAGTAATTGCTTATTTAAAATCCTAATCCCCTTAGTTACAGTCATAAATCACGGAAACAGACAGTCAGTCCAACCAGTCCGTGCTGATCTTAATCCCAACTAAACTATTTCTACCTGCCTGCGCTTGGCCCATAACCCTCCAAACATTTCCTATTCATATACTTATCTAAATGTCTTTTAAACATTGTACTGTACCCACATCCACCACTTTCTGTGGAAGACCATTCCACACATGAACCACTCTCTGTGAAAAAATTGCCCCTCAGGTCCTTTTTTTTAATCTTTCTTCTCTCACCTTGAAAATATGCTGTCTAGTTTTGAACTCTCCCACCTTGGGGAAAAGACCTTTGCTTTTTGACTTATGACCCTCATGATTTTATAAATCTTTACAAGGTCATCAGTTCTGAGCAACCTTTAGTATTTAGGACATTTGTAAGCTCATTCTGACCAAATCTATCCTTCAAGGATCTTCTGGAATTGGGTGTAACTGAGTCTGACTTGGTGAGTAGCTATTTTTGCCGCTGAGTAGGGGGTTGCGGGTTCAAGTCCTTTCAGAAGTGGGAGCACGTAAATCTAGGCTGACGTGGTGCTGCTGTGTTGGACATGTGGTTTTTTTTTTCAGATGAAGCATTAAATTGAGAACTAACAGTTTCTTGGGTGACGCCTTTTGGGATCCCAGTTGATATTTAGCCCTCAAATTGACATCACTGACCTTGGAGTTACTTAAGTGAAAAACTGCGGATGCTGGAAATCTGAACCAAATTCTGGAATGCCCAGCAGGTCAGGCAGAAACTGTGGAGCGCTAAAGAGCCATGGTATTTCCGGCCAATGAACTTTTATCAGAATGTGGACTTGCTGAGTATTTTCAGAATTCTGTCTCCTTATTTCATATGTCTCGCATTTGCTATTATATCACTAAGTAAGTTATGATCATCTTATTGTAAGTGTGAGCTTGCTGTGTACCAAGCAGCTTCCTGTTGTTACAACAATAGGCAAGGTAAGGTCACCAGAGTCCGAGAGGGCTCGAGTGCTGCTGTTTCATTAGAGAGAGGCAAGTGGTGGACAGTTCAGTCTGGGGGTCACTGTACATTTGGCAGCAGGTAAGGACCTTCACAGTAACCTCAGCTGTTATCAAACTCTTAATGTTAGCATCACAGTGCGTCGCAAAACGCGGCACCCCACCAATTGAGCTAACTGACCCCCTATTACAACAGTGGCTACACTTCAAAATGACATGAGTGGCTGTGCCACACTCTGGGATGCGTCACATTCATGACAAGTGCTTTACAAATGGAAGTTGATATTTTTCCTTTGGGAGGTGGGGGGAGTATTTTGACCGAAATGACAGCATAGTTTTGCTGCTTGGTGAGTTGGGTTGGGATGATCCCATGGTTTTGACCAGACTAGGGTCAGATATAAAACTGTTGTTATTGAAATACATACAGCTAGACAGCAAGTCACATCAACAAACCATGCGGTTTTAAAGCCAACTTCAAGATTATTGCTGAGACAGTAGAGTTATGATGCTGAGGTTTAGTCATAATGAATATTAAAATCCTGCAGCTAAGCATGGCAACAAGAGGATGATGAACTCTGTATTTTTGCTGCATTCTAGCTTGAGTTTGTCTTTTATTTGCTCTCTGGATGTGGGCATCACTGGCAAAGTTGTCATAAATCACCCATCCTCAGTTGCCCTCGATGGGAATGGTGCATTAGCATCTTGAATCTTTTACAGTCTGTGTGGTGACTGGTGCTCTGGCCTTGCCAGTTCGCAGTTTGTGAGATATTAGCAACAGGAATTACAAAGCAAGAATTTATCCCACTAGAACCACGGGGCATAGCCTTAAAATAAAGGGGAACTGACTTAGGATTGAATTGAGGAGGAACATCTTCACCCAAACGGTTGTGATCGGTGGAATTCTCAGCCCAGTGAAGCATTTGAGCTCATTTATTTAATGTTTTTAAGGCAAAGATAGATTTTTGAACTGGAAAGGAATTAAGGGTATGGTGAGTGGGCAGGGAATTGGAGGTGAGTCCACGAATTGATCAGCCATGATCTTATTGAATGGTGGAGCAGGCTCAATGGGCCAGGTGGTTTAGTCCTGTTACTATTTCTTATGAACTTGATGGGACGTAAACTGGAGGAACCCAGTTGATTAGATTAGATTTCTTACAGTGTGGAAACAGGCCCTTCGGCCCAAAAATTCAGCACTGACCCGCTGAAGTGCACCCCACCCATACCCCTACATTTACCCCTTACCTAACACTACAGGCAATTTAGCATGGCCAATTCACCTGACCCGCACATCTTTGGACTGTGGGAGCACCCGGAGGAAACCGACACGGACGCAGGGAGAACATGCAAACTCCACACAGTCAGTCGCCTGAGGAGGTGGGAACTGAACCCGGGTCCCTGGCGCTGTGAGGCAGCAGTGCTAACCACTGTGCCACCGTGCCGCCCACATCTGCTTTACTCTGTGATTCTTACATCTTCTGGGTGAGGCGAAGAAGGAGAAATGAACTCTGCTATTTTGGGCAATTAATTGAAAAAATTAGCCCCCCCCTCCCCCTCCCAAACTCCAATCCTCTGAACCAATGGGGCTAGAACTCAGGAAAACTCCTGTCACTAGTTCCATTTGTGGAGGTGGAGAAGGAGCAGTGCTCCGAAAGCTTGTGATCTCAAATGAATCTGTTGGACTATAACCTGATGTTGTGTGGCTTCTGACCTAGTTCCATTGGGTGTCAATTCCTTTTGCCGTTGAGATATAGCCCGGTCCTGGGAGCTTGTCCAGCTCATGTTTTGAAGTGTAGCTGCAATAGGGTTAGGGTTAGGGTTAGGGTTGTGGCTGCATATTCGGCCCATCCATTCCATCAAGCAGGTTTCAGTTGACACAATTACCACAGGGGCACATTTCCATGAGTTAAACCTCAAGAAAACCAAGTTTAGTAACTTGTTCATCACTACTGTTGCACAGAGGTGTTTATCATCTGAGGTGTGTTGCAACCACTCACCAAGGCTCATCCAGCAGCACTTTCCAAACCCTTAATCTCCACAACCTGGAAAAAGAGAGGCAGCAAATACAAGGGAACACCAACGCCAAATCGTCCTGACTTAGAGATATCATAGAATCATGCAATGTGGAAACAGGCCGTTTGGCCCAATAAATCCACACTGACCTACCAAATAGTATCTCGGGAGAAAGTGAGGACTGCAGATGCTGGAGATCAGAATGAAGAGTGTGTTGCTGGGAAAGTACAGCAGGTCAGGTAGCATCCGAGGAGCAGGAGAATTGATGTTTCAGGCATAAGCTCTTCATCAGGAATCGGGAATCTTCTGCTCCTCGGATGCTGGCTGACCTGCTGTGTTTTCCCAGCAACGCACTCTCGACGAAGAGTATCTCACCTAGACCCATTCCCCTACCCTAATATTGAAATTTCCCCTAACTAGTGCACCTGGCCTACACATCCCTGAACACTATGGGCAATTTGGCTTGGCCAATTCACCTAACCTGCACATCTTTCAATTGTGGAAGGAAACTGGGGTACCCAGAGGAAACCCATGCAGACACTGGGAGAAAGTGCAAACTCCACACAGACAGTCGATCAAGGCTGGAAAGAAACCCGGTTCCTGGCGCTGAGGCAGCACTGCTAACCACTGAGTCAACGTGCTGCCTTTACATATCACTGTTCCTTCCATCTAATTGTATAAAGCTCCCTCAGTAACAGCATTGCCAATGCACCTACACCACAAAAACTGTAGCAATTCAAGAAAGCAGCTCACCACCGTCTTGTCAAGAGCAATTAAGAATGGGCAGTAAATTTTGATCTGACCAGGGATGCCTACGTCTCAGCAATTTAAAAAAACTACTGCCAATTTGGTTTTGCCTTCCAGCTAGTACTTTTGCAATGTAATCACTGTTCTTCACTGTTGTAATGTAGGAAATGCAAAAGACAATTTGTATGCACCAAGTCTCAAATAGCGATGTGATAATGACCAGTTAATTTACTTTAGTAATGTTGATTGCAGTATAAATACTAGGCACTGCAAATATCTCCTCTGGTTTTCTTCAGAATAATGCCGTGCAATCTCTTACATCTTCCTAAAAGGGGAGTTGGAATCTTGGTTTAATGTCTCATCCAAAAGATGCAGTCTTCAACACTGGTGCTGTTAGCCTCGGTCCTGGGCTCAAGTATCTGGAATGGTCCTTGAACCAGTGACCTTCTGACTTGGGTGAGAGTGCTGTCGACTGATATGCAATTGATACCCTGTGAGGCTATTGCTGTAGGATATCTGGCTAAGACTCTATAGATTATCAAAGAGAACACTCAGCAGCATCATTGCTGAAGAGCAGAGCGTTTGCCCATTGGGAGCTGACGTCCAAAGGAGTTTTGTGATCCAGTCTGGATAAGTGAGGGTACTCTTTGGTAATCTCTAGAGTCTTAGCTGGATACCCTACAGCAATAGCCTCAAAGGGTTTCAATTGCATATCAATACCACAGAATTAGAAACGGGGGAGAATATGTGTCAGTTTGGGGCAGAGTCAGGGGATCATGTGACAAAACCTCCAGGCATAGGTTTAACCAGAGTTGGCCGCACACTTGTTGGTCCGGGGTTGGAGAGGGGGGGAGGCGATCGTGGTATCCTTAGGATCCCAACGGGGCGACTGCTTGTGAGCAGTGAGAGGGAAGGAGTTTTCTATCCTTGAATTTGTATAAGCACCAAAACTCTTTAGGCATTGGCTTCCAGGAATACCTGGAGCCTCTACTGGCTCCTTTATTTCTGCAGCATTCATAAGAGGTTGTCTTACTCTGTGGTTGATAGCTCTGATTGCTGAGGCAGTTGCAGAGATTTCTCTCCGTTCCAAATACTCATTTACTGAACAAACTTTATCTTAAGGTTCAGTCTGTCAGCTTAATGCAGAACGGTATACCCTTGTAAATGGTTAAACTGGACTCAGTGGGCATTGTTTTAGATAAAATCTCACATTATGATCGATTCTGGAATCGATTAGAGTTGGGATTCCTGTAGCAGTGTCTCTGTGTCCTTACCTCTGGGCAAGAAGATTCAGGTTCAAGTCCCACCTATCCTGAGGTGTGTCATAACCTCCAAAATCACTATAAAGTCTGGGTTCTTGTGACTGTGATAGTCAATATGTATAGAAATATGAAGAAAATACAGATTTTCCAATGTTAACATTTAATAAAACTCAATTAAAGTTTGAGATAGTTGCTTTATTGAACATAAGCGCAATAATTTTCTAAAAAAAACAAAATGATCCAGTCTGTTATGGGTAAGATTAGATTTGGTGTTCATCTCTGTCAATTTCATTGATAGGTGCCTGAATATGAATTAACACTTGGGTGTGATAAGCTGATGATTATCCAGCTCAGAGTTTCATTGACATTACTTCTTCTTGGATTGTGCAGATGATGGTTGTTGCCCTGGGAAAAGAGGCCACCTTTTTCACTACACTAACAAAATTCATGAGGGTGCTTGTGATGCATTGGTGGTGTCTCTACCTCTGGGTCAGAAAGCCCACCCACTCCAGAGGTGTGTCATTACACGTCAGAAGAGTTTGATTACAAATATCTACCAAGGGAATTCAAATACGAGGACTGAATCTTTCATTTTCCGTTGGGTTTCAATGTCCCTGTCCAGTCTGATGGGGGTGTGTTGTTGGAACCCGTGTGTAGCTCCTTGGCCAGTTGTTGGAGCGTCCTACAGTCACCTCCCCAGATCAACAATGTTGCCCAGCTCCTTGAGATTTGTACATGTGACCTTCTGTCTCTGCTCCACTCAGTGATACAAGTATTTATTCTCTCTCTGATGGTCATGGTCCTGAGTCGAAAAAGTGCAGTGCTGGAAAAGCACAGCAGATCAGGAAACCATAGTCCTGTTGAATGACAGAGCAGACTCTACTCCACCGTGCCACCCAAAGTCCCACTGCGTGACCCACACAAGGTAAGGTTAGAGGAGGAGTGTGTGTTGGTATAACACACATCATGCTGATGTTCACACAATGATGGAGCAGCTGATTGTGATGTCCCCCTGTGATTATGATTCACAGGGGGACTAAAGTAGGGCTCTTAAATAAATAGCTTATTCAAAAAATGATGTAGTTCATTTCTGATAATGTTGTATAGGCTGGGCAAGAACGGCAGCATACAGCCTGCAGCCATTGTAAGTTATTATCCACAAATTGCTGTCATTTCTACCTAAAATAATGAGCTTTCTGCTCTTTGACTGAGCAAGTACATGTTTTGTTTTGGTAACAACTGCAGAGCCAGTGCTGTGTGTTGTGCATTTTTGGTGCGATTTATGCAAGCTTTTGGTTTTCCTTACTTTTACCTCCTTTTGATAAAAGTGCCTTGGGGCATTCCTTCTTGGGAAGCCATTGAGGACCGCATGTAGTGTGAAACCTCCCAATAATGTATTGCAAAGTCACTCTGTGTCTTTGGCTTTCACTACCAGAGTCTAACAGCTGATTTTCACAAGCATCCATGTTTTGTGTATGAGTAGCATTATTTTTGTTTTAATATTCTCCATACAATTTGTCATTGCTATGTTTTATCTTCTGGTTATCTGTACTTGAAAACATGAATTGAAACCTGGAAGAGTGCCATTAGGTCCAGCCAATAAATCTTGGTTGTAAAGCTAAATAAAATCTTTTCTTGGATGGAAGCTTGGCAGGAGAAGGCAGGGAAGGTAAGTGCATCCTACCTGAATCCAGGCTACATTGTAATGCCACTTGAATCTTGAGGTAGGATCAAGGCTTGGGAGAAGAAAGGGGGATTTGCACTATTGGGCATGTTTGACTTAGTACACACAATCATGTCTATGGGTGAGACAGGCCGCCTACTTGCAGAACGCTTCAGGGAACACCTCTGGGACGCCCGAACCAACCAATCCAACCACTCCGTGGCTCAACTCTCCCTCCCACTCCACCGAAGACATGCAGGTCCTTGGACTCCTCCATCGCCAGAACATAACAACACGACGGTTGGAGGAAGAGCGTCTCATCTTCCGCCTGGGAACCCTCCAGCCACAAGGGATGAACTCGGATTTCTCCAGTTTCCTCATTTCCCCTCCCCCCACCTTGTCTCAGTCGATTCCCTTGGACTCAGCACCGCCCTCCTAACCTGCAATCCTCTTCCTAACCTCTCCACCTCCACCCCCTCTCCAGCCTATCACCCTCACCTTGACCTCCTTCCACCTATCACATCTCCATCGCCCCTCCCCCAAGTCCCTCCTCCCTACCTTTTTATCTGAGCCTGCCTGGCACCCTCTCCTCATTCCTGATGAAGGGCTCTGGCCCGAAATGTCGAATTTCCTGTTCCTTGGATGCTGCCTAACCTGCTGTGCTTTAACCAGCAACACATTTTCAGCCATGGTAACTATGAAAGCCAAGATGGCTGCCTGCACATGCACACACACTGAGCAAAGCTAGCCACCTCCAGTGCACATCCAGGTGGCACCATTGATTGTGTTTGTAGCCTTCATCAACGCAGTGAATTAGCACTGCGTTTGTGCCGAGTTACGTTGACTGCAAGGGGATGACCCTGGTTTCAATAGAGTGTCTCAGCTGATGATGGGGTTAATATGGAGAATCTCCCGTCCCAGCTCACCATTGGGCCACCAAGTACCAAGTGGAAGGTTGGGGAAAGAAAAATCGCAGATTTGCAGGAAACCCAGTGGGAAGTGGTGACGAAGGTGAAGAAAGCCAGAAATAAAAAGGCAGAAGTGTAAATATCTGAAGCTAAAGCCTCCATTTTAGAACTACCAGCTCGCTATCTAAACAGAGCTGTATCTGCAATAAAATGATGGCTAAGCCTCATTATCGACAGAGATCATTTCAAATTAATTCCGCAACCAAATATTGCAGATGCTGAACTTCACTTGAATTTAACATTTGCTAAATGTCTAGTAAATATTCCATGCCACCTTTTTGTGCATGCACATTCTTTGCAGGTACTATTCATATGATTCAGAGCCATTTCCATGATCCACAAATTGAAAGTATCCCCAACAAATTGGAGATGGGGGAATGGATCTCCTTAGAACATGTGACTGGTGTTTATGAAATACTTAGATTATGGATCAACTTTCACCTCTTTTTCAGATCATGTTAGAAAAAAAAAAGCCCTTCAACATTCAGATCATAGCAATTACGTCTCTGCAATATTGTACCGTCATGAATTGTGACTGCATCTCTGGCATTCATCATTGATAGCCATTCCAGTAATGTATCTTCCATTATTCAGCATCGTAAACTCTGCTTTCAGCTGTAAAGTGAACCCAACCAAGACAGTGTGACTAAATTTTATTTTATAAAAAATTTTCAAATGTTGCCGCATCAGTTACACAATGTAACAGTTGGCAGGAAATTGACTGTCACGTGCATTTCCAAATGCGAGTCCACAAGATGCTGAAGTTGATGTCTTTCTTGAGTTGTTAATGAGTCATTTATTTACTAGATGGTAGTCAATAATAGTGGGAGTGAGTCAGTTAGCTCAGTTGGTTAGGTGTCTAGAATGTGGCACACAATGATGCCAATGGCTGGGTTATAGTCTGGCTGTGGTTGCTCATGGAGGGCTGTCTACTTGCCATGTCCCAGGCTATATAATCACTTGTTCCTCTCTAATAAAGAGAGATACTAATGGTCCCTTATGAATTTTGGCTCATTTCAATCTAGTTGACCATAATTTTTGTGATGGCATTTCTTATTTGGGAAGCCGAACGGGGAGTATTAGAATAGGACTCAAAATAAAACAAAGAACTGTGAATATTGGAAATCCGACACAGAAATTAAGATTGCTGAAGAGACTCAGCAGGAATGGCAGCATCTGTGGAGAGAAAGCAGAGTTAATGTGGCATGATGGCTCAGTGGTTAGCACTGCTGCCTCACAGTGCCTGGGACCTGGGTTCAATTCCAGTCTTGGGTGTCTTTGTGGAGTTTGGACATTCTCCCTGTGTCTTCGTGGGTTTCCTCCAGGTGCTCCGGTTTCCTCCCACAGTCCAAAGATGTGCAGGCCAGGTAAATTGGCCACGCTAAATTGCCCGTAGTGTTAGGTATATTAGTCAAAGGGAAATGGTCTGGATGGGTTATTCTTTGGAAGGTCAGTGTGGACTGGTTGGGCCTTAGGGCCTGTTTCTTCACTTTAGGGAATCTAATCTAATCTAATCTAGATTGTCCACAGAGTTAGGTGCATTAGCCAGGGGTAGATATGGGGAATGGTTCTGGTTGGGTTATGTTTTGGAGGGTCGGTGTGGACTAGTTGGGCCGAAGGGCCTGCGTCCACACTGTAGGGAATCTAATCATCTAATATAATCCAGTCACCCTTCGTAACCTTTTGAGTGTTAAAGTGAGTTTGTCATCCAGGTTGGTTTAGAAACTAGTGAACTGGAGATGTTTTGTCCTTGACGCTATGCACATTAGCATTGCAGCCCTCCATAAAGAATTACAGGGATCGTTGAGGGAAATTCTTGTCTTTGGAGTTAGAAGCACAATTGATGCCAATAAATAGCAGTACGTGCGTACACAGTCACACCGTTTTTCCATCAGTAGTTGCGATGCAATTGTGCCCCAACCATACTAAAGCATATTCGGACCATTTGTCACTGCTCAGAGTCCAGATTCTCAAAATATTCTGAGCATACTCCCTGACTACTTGTTCCAGTACAAACCCAATGGGCTCTGGTGGTGTGTCTGGGACACAAGGCGCAGGTTCAAGTCCCATCTCCGGGTGTGATGACCACGTGTCACAAAAAATCCAAAGAGACGTTTTAAAAAATTTACTTATTCATTCTGTGGGCTGTGGGTGTCCCAGGTTGGGCCACCATTTATTGCCCGTCCTTAGTTGCCCTTGAGAAGGTGGTTGTGAACTGCCTTCTTGCACTGCTGCAGTCCCCTTGCTGTGGGTTGACCCACTATGCTATTTAGGGAGTGAATTCCAGGATTTTGTCAGAGCAATAATGAAGGACAGCAATATATTTCCAAGTCAGGATGGTGAATGGCTTGGGGGGGGGAGAATCTTAAAGGTGTTGGTATTCCCACATATCCACTAACCTTGTCCATCCAGATGGAAGCAGTCGTGGGTTTGCAAGATGCTGTTTGAGGATCTTTGGTGAATTTATGCATTGAATCACGTAATACACACTGATAAATAAAACTACCGAATCGTATGGAGGGAGGCTATTCAGCTCACTGAGCTTGTTTGAGCTGTTTGAAAGATCTATCCAATTACTCCCATAACCCTTCTCATTCTCCACGGCTGTGAAAATTCTGGATGTAGGTTTGCTCACTGAGCTGGAAAGCTCATTTTCAGACATTTCGTCACCATACTAAGTAACCTCTTCAGTGAGCCTCTGAATGAAGCACTGCTGATTTATTTCTGCTTTCTGCTTCTATATTTAGGTTTCCTTGGGTTGGTAATGTCATTTCCTGTTCTTTTTCTCAGGAAGTGGTAGATGGGGTCTGACTTGATCTGTTTGTTGTTAGAGTTCCGGTTGGAATGCCGTGCTTCTAGGAATTCTTGTGTGTGTCTTTGTTTGGCTTGTCCTAGGGTGGATGTGTTGTCCCAGTCAAAGTGGTGTCCTTCCTCATCCGTATGTAAGGATACTAGTGAGAGTGGGTCATGTTGTTTTGTGGCTAGTTGATGTTCATGTATCCTGGTGGCTAGTTTTCTGCCTGTTTGTCTAACGTAGTGTTTGTTGCAGTCCTTGCATGGTATTTTGTAAATGACATTAGTTTATCTTGTTGTCTGTATAAGGTCTTTCAAGTTCTTTAGCTGCTCTTTTAGTGTGCTGGTGGGTTTGTGGGCTACCATGATGCCAAGGGGTCTGAGTATTTACCAACCAATTTACCACCCCCTGAGAGAAAGAACCGGAAATGACATCATCACAGGAAATGACATCACTAACCCAAGTACTCCCAAATATATGAATAGAAAGCAGAAATTATCAGCAGTGCTTTATCTGGAGGCTCACTGAAGATGCTACCTAGATGGTGATGAAACTTCTGAAAATGAACCTTCCAGCTCAGTGAGCAAACCTACATCCAGAACCTCAACTTGAGCTACAAATCTTCTCAAAACTCACTAGCTATGAAAATGTTTGATAGATTAATAGAAAGTGAGGGTACGAAGACAGAAAGGGAGTGTGGTGTTGAGACATAGGATCAGTCATAATCATGTTGAATGGCATAGTGACTTGATGGGCTGAATGGTCTACTCCTATTTTCAATGTTTATACCTAAATTTATATTAGAAACTGCAGTGTAATTTATCCTCTCACCAGTGGAAGCTGCTGGACTTTAAGATGATCCTTGAATGAGCTCTGGAAGTTCTGGCTGAATTAAATTTGACTGTTCTGTCCTCCTTAATTTGGTCTTGACTCCTTTTGTGTAAAGTCATGTGAGCATGTTACTATTCTATCAAGCAGTCTTGCCTACGTAAGTCACTTTCTTCTCTAAATATTTATCTGACAACGCTATATTTAAGTAAAATTTGTTGCCAGTTATTTCTCAGAAATAATTGATCTCAATTCCTGTGAACAACTGTCCAGTTAGTGACATTCTGCCATTTGCTCAGGGATTTAGATTTTGTACCAGAATTTTTATCACCTTCATTCTGCTTCAACTCTTCTCCTGAAGTACCACTAAGTTCTTAAGTTTGGAGGTTCTTGTGCCTGATCTTTACATATTGTATTTTTGTTTTCCTGCAGCTCCTCTCCTCTACCCTTGATTTTTTCTTAAAGTTATGTCACTTGAATGGCAATGAAGGGTGGACTGGGGTAGGCAAGGTCAGAAGTCACACAACACCAGGTTATAATCCAACAGGTTTATTTGAAATCACTGGTGACTTAACCTGACAAAGGAGCAGCGCTCCAAAAGTTTGTGATTTCAAATAAACGTGTTGGACCAGACCTGGTGCTGTGACTTCTGACCTTGTCCACCCCAGTCCAACACCGGCACTTCCACATCATGGCTACATAAAAATAGTCAGCTTCATTACCATGACCAAGCATTGTATGATCATAGGTGTTTTGTGTGCTGCTTGTCTAAGCCATCACGAATGATAGTTAACATGTTTATTTTCGTTTGTATTACAATATTCTCTTCAAAATTTAAATCTGTACATATTAATTCCAGGGTATTTGATTGCCTAGAGATGGGAGGCAGAGTGTTTTGAATCACTGCTGCTGTTGTGATGTATCATTGTTGTAATGCTGCATAATCAGGCCTGTAGTTTAAAGTGGCTGGTTTCACTTGGGCAAGTGTTAATTTTGTTTGTGTACTGTCCACCGCGATTATTTCTGGTTGCGTGTTAGCCTGACTGACATAGCTCTGTGTGTTTCAGTGGTGTGCTGATTTGATTGGCATCGTGCCTGTATAATCTGTTTCTCTCTGAGGCTGCCCTCTCTGGTTTTTTTTGCATTTTTTCACTTCCCTTTGCCCCAGTAACAGAGCCAGGCTTTCAGCAGCTTAAGTCCCTAAGCTCTAGAATCCCTTCATCTGAAAGCCTCCCCCTCACTCTCTGCTCCTTTCAGCTGTTTTTTATAAAGCCTAACAGTTTGACCAGGCCATCCTAGTATCCCCATCCTTGATTCTGTGCCAAATCTCCTGTTTTGTGCCTTGGGATATTTTTACCACATTAAAGGTGTTACAAGAAGGCAAGTTGTTGTTGCTCTGGTTTCCCAAGCAACCTACACTTGTTGGATGATGGAGAGTGAGCAATTGGCAGCGAACCACGCAAAAAGGTGGCAATGTAGCAAAATTTCTTTGCTTGAGAGAGTAGTTAATCTTCTTTTCCAGCTTCAGTCACTTTTCACATTGACTTTGCCAGTGCCAATTCCAAATGCTATGAGTTCCACTGTTAGTTATTTATAAACATGCAAAGAGAAAGAATTCATATAATACCTTTTTCACAGCAAAGGTACACCACAAAATCTTTCAAAGGTAGCCATTTGACTGTTATCTGTGCACAGTAGAGTCCTACAAGCCATAACTGAATGGTATAGACTGCTGATTGGTGTTTAGTCGTATGAGGGAGGGTGTTACATGAGGTACTGGGAGAACATCCATCTCTTCAAATGGTGCCTTTGGACTGTTTACATCCACCAGTCAGATTGATTGTGCTTTTGAGTAAACATGGTACCTCCCACCAGTGCTGCAATGAAATGTCAGTGTAGATTATACGCTCAGTATAATCATGAGAAATAGGAACAGGAGTAGGTCGTTCAGCCCTACACACTATTCAGTAAGATCATGGCTGGTTGTCATTCCTCACATTGACCCATCACCCTTGGTAAGCCCAGGACAAGCTGACTCAGATTAATTATGAATTCATTTCAAATTAGCTAACCTGTGTATCAACTTAGTAGTGTTGAGTACTCTGACAACAAGACGTTTGCAATTCTTGTTTAAACTGGATTACTTACATTGGATTATTTACATTTGCTGGACATAGCAAATCTACCCAGTGGCAGACAGGGAGTGTATGTATGACTGAGACCCTGACATCGATTCCTATTTACGTGTGGCAGGTCATAAGATTCAAGGTGAATATCACAGAATCTTGACAGTGCACACAGAGGCCATTCGGCCCATTGAGTCTGCACTGACTCTCCAAAAAACAACAATTTCATTCCAGGAATCAGCATAATGAACTGCTTCCAATGCAAGTATATCCGTTCTTAAATATGGGACTCAAAACTGTACAGAGTACTCCACATTTGGGTTGCACCTATAAGAAGACCTCCCTATTTTTAACCTCCAATTGGATCACCTTAGTTACTTGCTGCATGCTAACTTCTTGTTTTCATGCACAAAAACTCCTGGTTCCTTGGTGCAGCATGTTTTTGGAGAGTCTATTTAAATAATAGTCTGCATTTTAAATCTTAATATCTTATACTTTCTTACATTTAAAATGCATCTGTCAAGTTTTTGCCCATTCACTCATCCCATCAATATCGCCTTGTAGATTTCTTTAGTCCTCATCACAACATGCCCTCTCACCTATTTTTGTAGCATCAACAAATTTGGATACATTATACTCTTCATGTCATTAACAATAATCGATTAATTGAAGCCTGAGAACTGCTCCTCATGGCACTCACTAGTTATATCGTTCCAGCCTGAAAAAGACCTGTTGACCTTGATGTTTTATCACTTGTTGAATCCAGCAAGTTTTCCCTTTCCCTACTAAAGCCTCTTCGTTTTAGAAAACAAATATGGGTTCATCCAAATCCTTCCACGCACCCAAGCTCAATCCTATTCAACTGAGTGACAGACTTTACAAGAGTATATGCAGGTGAAAAATTTTCAAACTTTTGAGAAGAACTTTTCAAAATTGAGAAGATCAGGTGGGATATGAGTGAGCCTGGTTTCTAATGGCCTGTTCTGAATTGGTGATCACTCACTGCCAAACCTGTCATGCTGGATGAGGGTTTAACCAACCACAGTCAGTTACAACGATAAAGATAAGTGGAGGGACGGGTTGTGTTGAGGAAGCAGAGAGGTTGCAGAAGGACTTGGATGGGTTAGGAGAGTGAGCAAATAAGTGGCAGATGAAATACAGCGTGGGAAGGTTTGCGGTTATGCATTTTAGAAGGAAGAATGGAGACGTAGGCTATTTTCTAAATGGGTAAAGTCTTGATTGGTAAGGGGGATCAAGATTTAACAGCAGAAGGCAGGAGAATGGGGTTGAGAAACCCATCAGTCATGATCAAATGGTGGGCTAAACTTGATGGGCCAAATGGCCTAATGCTACTCCAGAATATTGTGGTCCTGTGGTTATAGTCTTTTAGTCTCAGTTAGCAATGGTTGACTACTCTTTCAGTTATGTTGTAGGGCTGTGGTATCTCACCATCCTGGCAATTTGTTCTCAGCACTTTGCTTTAAAGAAACTGGACAGCTGCAAGGTAGGGAATTAGGCTACTGGAAATGATGGTGGTGGACAAGGGAGTAGAGTTGATTTCTGTCAGTACCTCCTGTTCATCACCTTTCAACACAAAGGCAAAACATGACGAGGAAATCTGGTGACAAAGACCCTCAGTAAAAATTTGGATAGAGTTGGGTGAGCTAGGTACGGGAACTTGATCCAACTTGCCCTCTCACTAGGGTTACCCGCTATGATTTAAATGTGTTCAGTGTTTTCCTCCAATGACTTTGCTCCCACAATCTCGTTTTTCTCTGGCATGACATCAGTCCTTGTGATGCATTGTTTTTCTACATAAACCCAACAAAACTTATTACCCAATTCATTGGTGCTTGACTGTAAATTTAGAATATGTTGTTACTATTTGATGACTAGAATTTCAAGGTAGAGGTGTGTGGGTTTCTGATGCTCCGTTCTATGCAAGTGTCTTGTTTTAGTTTGAAGGGTCAAAGTCTCATTTGTTTTGAAGCAGTTGGTCAAACAACATTTCCAAGAAATCATGTGACCTTAAGCTAAATGATTGGGCATGCTGCCTGATGAAATGTTGCTAAAGTGTTTTAAGTTGTGCAGAGAGAGAGAGAGAGAGGGGTCACAGGCAGATTTAGATTAGAAGTAAAAGATCCAAACCAACATAAGAACAGTTTAGTTTTGACACTCTCGTCAGAAAGTTAGAGATAAAAAGAATTCTTGAACTGTTTTAACAGTCCAAGTAGATAGGGCTGGCAGAAAGCTAGAATTTTTCTTGGAGTTGATTAAGCGAGTTAGTCTGTGTCTTGGGGGTCTCAGTGAGACTTTAACAGAAAATCATATCTGATGAACATATAGAAAGTCACCAAGCAGAAATGTGATCTCATCAGTTGATTTTGAAACTAAAGTAAAGATAGATGTTGTTCTCCACTGAGATTAAGTGTACAGGTTGTTCCGTTATAACACGCGTTTCATTAATGCAAATTTACCGTAATGCGATTAACAAATTGGGGAAGCTGCTTTTAATTCGTGAACTTTTAAAACATGTATTGGGTGTAACGCGATTACGTCAGAAACAGTGCATAGCTGTTTCTAAAGCGCAATTTTTCTACAATGCTGGATTGCACAAGAGCCATCGTGTTATAGAAGAACTACATGCATGTAGGAAATGTTACAATGCTAAAGTATTAAAAGTTTGTTTCTGCTGTTAATGATAAAATCATCCCAAATTGCCTTCTGCATATGTGTTTTTTTTTAGATTAGATTAGATTCCCTACAGTGTGGAAACAGGCCCTTCGGCCCAACCAGTCCACACTGACCCTCCAAAGAGTGGACCCATTTCCCTCTGACTAATGTACCTTATGTGTTTTTCTTTCCCTCTGTATAATAAACTTAGATTTTTTTTTAAAAAAGTACATTAGCAGCTTCTTGTGAGTATATTCAGCAATTGACCACCACAATTGCCAAGTTGAAAAGTAAAGCCTATAATCTGTCAAGTCAGTCTGGTTTGTCTTGTGTTGTCATCAGCTGGGACTGTAACAGCTGTCAGCTGATCAGCCTTTTCATTCCTATTTTAAATGTTTTCAAATCAAGTTAAGAGAAATATTCAAAAAATGAAGAAGTCCTTTGAATGTGCCAGTGACTTCTCTGCAGGGTTGCGCACACAGCAGTGTACAGGAGATTGAGTTTCACTTGGTATCTTAGGGCAATCTTGGAAGCTTATTGACTCGATTTCTTGCCAAGTGTAATATGCAGGTGGCACAGAGAAGATGACATGGTGAGAGGCCTTTCGAACTCGCAGTCAGGACCCCTCAGTAATCAGTTTGGGGACAATGACCTGATTCTCTGTTTTTGTTAAGTCCTGAAGCTAAAGAGATTAAACTTGTCATAACATTGATTTTGTAGAGGGGATAAAAAGGTACCATTTCCAAAGTTAGAACTTAATGTGAATCTCCTCTGGGGAGCTAGAAAAGCATTTTCAGAGAAGTTGCTGATGGGACACAATTTCTGTTGGTGCTGCTGCAGTGCGGATGTTTCAGAACAAGCAGAATGTGAGGCATAATAAAGCACAATCAAGATCCTCTCAGGCTGTATCAGCTGACAGTGATGGCACAGGCTGGAGGATTTCTTCATCTCGCTTGCCACATTTCCATTTTGATGGTTTAAGAATTTTCATCAGCATTTAATTTTTTTGTGTATAATTCTGGACCACCAGGCTGAAAGGGATTTTTTTTATTTCTCAATAATGAATGAAAATCATGAATGTAAGATTTGCTAGTCACACTATCCATTCTAAATCTCAGCCAAGACACACTTGCAGAAGAAACATATTTGAGAAAAGAAAGCCATATTTCTGAGTTGCCTTTTATTTAAAGGGAGTGGACAATTCAGTTTAAGGATATTTTCTAAAACTTACTCCATGCAGCAGAGAATTCTTGGGAAAAGTACAAAAGGGCAAATGGGCAGCTGTCTCTGCACCAACAGCAGTCTTTAAAAGGGGTGTCAAATCTGATTGGATATATACCCAGAGATACCAGCACCAAATCCACAACGCCTCAGTTCCACCTTACATCTGTTTCTTCACTGACTGACTGGCTGCCTGACCCAACCATCTTTGCTGCCCGCTCACTTCTCCTGCCAATTCAAGACTCATTGGTATGTACAGCATGGAAACAGACCCTTCAGTCCAACTCGTCCATGCCATCCAGGTATCCTAAATTAATCTAGTTCCATTTGACAGTATTTGGCCTATACCCCTCTAAACCTTCTCTGTTCATATACCCATCTGGATGCCTTTTAAGTGTTGTAACTGACCCAGCCTTTACCACTTCCTCTGTCAGCTCATTCCACACAAGCATCACCCTCTGCATGAAGAAGTTTCCCCTTAGGTTTCCTTTATGTCTTTCCCCTCTCACCTTGAACCTATACCCACTAGTTTTGGACTCGCCTATCCTCAGAACAAGACCTTGGCTATTCACCCTATTAATGCCTCTCATGATTTTATAAACCTTCATAAGGTCACCCCTCAGTTCTGACACTTCAAGGAAAGTGACCCCAAGCCGACTCAGCCTCTCGCTCTAGCACACAACCTGGCAAAATCCTTGTGAATTATTTCTGCACCCTTTTTAGTTAAATAATATCCTTCCTATAGCAGGGAGACCAGAATTGAATGCAGTATACCAAAAGTAGACTAACCAATGTCTTGTACAGCCACAACCTGACCTCCCCAACTCCTTCGATTGAGGCTGGAGTATTCATTATTGGGTTCAGAGCTTGGTCACCTGTCAGTTAAACAAACTTTCTTCATCCCACCTCCCCCCTACCCTGACCTCCCTCCCAAATTCCAAGCAAATCTCCAGTATTTTAGTATTTTTGTACCTAATAAACAAGTTATATAAAAAAAACTAAACAGCGCTTTAGAATGTCCCTTCAATTGCCCTGTGAGTTGGTCATGGCAGTGTGTAGGAAATCCACCTTCAGTGATTGGCTAATTTTGCAGTTCAGCCAACTCCATTTAGAAAGCAGCCATAGGCCACACGCAGAGAGTACTAGAGAAACCCGGCAGGTCTGGCAATATCTGTGGAGACAGAAGCAGAACTAACATTGAGTTCAGTATGACTCTTCACCGCTTTTGCCAGACCTCCTGAGTTTCTCTAGCATCCTCTGTATTTGTTCCATATTTCCAGCATTGGCAGTATTTTACCTTTATGCAACCATGGATGCCTCCTTTTTATGCTTGTGTTGCTTTCATTTGGAAATAGCAACTGGAGGCACACCCAGGCGTGAGTTTCCTTCTGTCTCTGTAAGGTGTGCACGAGGTAAATCAAATCAATTAGGGATGGGTAGCTGATGGCTAAAGAGGCAGGTTCGGTTCAGAATTAAAAGATTTGTCCCAACATCAGGACAGCTTAATTTTGACTCTCTCTAGGCCATCAGAGCTAGAAAAAGTCTTAAACTGTTTTCACCGTCTAAATAGAGAGGGCTGGCAGAAACCCTGAACTTTTCTTGGAACTTAATGAGTAAAAGTCAATGGGTTAGCTTATGGATCTTTCAAAGAGACAGGAACAGAACCACATCTGAAGAATGTATGGAATCACTGAAAGATATTTTGATCTCATCAGTTGATTGTGAAATTAAAGAGTGAAGTTAACAATAATGCTTCACTGGGGTTGAGTGTCCCTGAAGGATATAGCTGGGAAAATAAAGGGTTGAGTCACTTTGCTGTTTATGATAAGAATTTTCCGAATTGTTTTGTTCATGCCTCTGTTATCTATATATACCCCAATCTTGCAAGCCTGACTTAAAGTGGAACTTTGGGTGTTGTATTGGGTTTTGCAGCTATAGACAGAAAATCTTTGAGTAGGTGACAGTTTCCCACCCCACTGAACCATTGAAGTTACCTCAGCTTATTGAGTGCCTACATGTTTGGGAACTTTGCCTTAGAGAGCACTGCCATGATTATCCTGACAAGAATGGGCTGCCAGAGAAGGTGAAAATTGATGACCTTCCTCTCTTGACAGCTAAATCATCCATATTTTACAGCCGAGCAACACCCTCTGGCGTTAATCAGCAGGACTGAAACACTTGAACAAGATTTTGCCTCACATTTCCTGTAATGTAGCTGGGGCAATGGAGCCACATCAGATGTGAAAGTTAGCTGTTCTTCTGTGACTTTACATCTTTTTCTTGCACTCAGCAGCGCAGAGGCTCCCAAAGGCTGGTCCATATTTTATGTGTAATCTTTCATGTTCAGAAAGGCACAGTTTTGGAGCTTGTGAAGCAAAGGAGGATTTGGAGGCACTGCACTAACCACAAGCACACAGAACCGGACATTGAGAACCCGGAAGATATTTGAGTAGATAGTGACTCGAGCAGGATACTAGAAAGCAGAAATGCACTGAGAAGAGTAAGAAGCTAATCTTGTATTTGGACAGTGCCTTCCTGCTCACTCAAATGACATGGAATATACAGCAAATGAACAGGCCATTCAGCCCAGCTGTCTGGGCTGGTGTTTATTCTCTATTCAGGGCTCCAATCATCTGTTCTCACCCCACCCCATCTGTATCTCCGTGTAGGTGTTCCTCCACCACATGTTTACCTAGCTACCCCTTAAATACAAGGTGGTAGGAAGTTCCACGTACTCTAAGCTCTGGTCAACAGTGTTTTTTTGAATCCCCACTGCATTTATCAGAAACTGTCTTATATTATGCCCCTCATGTTTTAGTCTTCTTTGCTTTTGGAATCACTTTCTCTGCAGTTTGCTGATCAATCCTTTCGTGTTTTTAAAGATTGTCTCCATATAGAGCTCAGATGATTAATTGGTCATTATTGGACTATGTAAGGACCTCAGTGAGGGGCTGTCGTGCTGCAGTAACAGTGTCCGTACCTCTGGGCCAGGAGGCCCAGGTTCCACTTGCATAGGAGGTATGTGGTAACCTGTCTGAGGAAGCTGAATGGAAGTATCTGGAAGGATCTCAACTGGTGGAAAATTGGCATTTCAGCTGCATTGACTCATAGAATAGAATAAAATATCCTTTATTGTCATGTGTATTTCAGTATGGGAGTACAGTGAAATGTTTTCACAATGGCTGCCTTGAATGGCGCCATCTTAGGTACAAGTACCCAGGTACAAATCTTAGAGTTAAAAAGAAAGTGTTGCTACAGAGTTTTAAAAAAAAGATAAGCATGAAGCAGTGGAAAAATCCACTATGATACTAAGTGACCATAAGAACTTCAGTTCCAGTCCTTGCCTGTAGGCACCAGACCTCAAAACCACACTGCTCCATGTGCCAGCCTCCATCCAGGACTAGCTCCACTACCATGCTGGGAATCGTCCGTTTCCTCTGCTGCAGGACATGGCCTGAGAGGTACAGCACAGAAATAGATCCTTCAATCCAACTCGTTCATGCCGACCAGATATCCTAACGTAATCTAGTCCCATTTGCCAGCATTTGGTCCATATTCCCCTCAACCCTTTCTATTCATAAACCCATCCAGATGCCTTTTAGATGTTGCAATTGTACCAGTGTCCACTGGCAACTTATTCCAAACACACATCACCCTCTGTGTGAAAAAGTTATCCCTTGGGTCCCTTTTAAGTGTTTCCTCTCTCACCTTAAACCATTGTCCTCTGGTTTTGGACCCCCTTACCATAGGGAAACCAGCCCAGAATTTATTTTGGGTGGAGATGGGAAGTTGAAGGGATTCCAGAATGCTGCCACATGCCTAATCCCTCTGGAACTGGAAGAATCCCGCTGGTGAAAAACTGAGAATGAATTGTCACCTGAAAAGCACTTCATATTTCAAAAGACACCTTAATGGAAAGGCAACCTTTAGACTTCACACTGATTAATGGCTCTTTTCATCAGTCAGATTCCCAGCTCTCAAGCATATAATTACAAAATAGAAAAGACGGAAGTCTTGACTACTTGACGTGCCATTTTGAGGTTTACAGTGACAGACAAAGTCTGCATTTACATTAGAT
This sequence comes from Hemiscyllium ocellatum, assembly GCF_020745735.1. Taxonomy (NCBI): domain Eukaryota; kingdom Metazoa; phylum Chordata; class Chondrichthyes; order Orectolobiformes; family Hemiscylliidae; genus Hemiscyllium; species Hemiscyllium ocellatum. The sequence continues at coordinate 26,301,186 of NC_083443.1, forward strand.
CACACTTCCTCACGCCATGTAGTAGTACCTCGAGGGGTGTAAATCATCCTGGAAAAATAAGCGCAACCACTTCAGATGGTATGAGCTGGCATCCATACCTATAGTATCACCACTGTTCAGAGCCAGAATGGAGATGATTATCAGTCACACTGGAGCCTGCCCTGCTATAATTGACTGGAATTGTGCACGTAAAATCAATGTGTCTCATTTAACTGGGAGAATACTAATTAGGAGCAGGGATTAGACCACTTCAGCCCTCAGGCTTGCTCTGCCATTCATGAAGATTGTGGCTGACCTAGTAATTCCACGTGCCTATCTACCCCCCCTTCACCCCCTGGTAACCTTTCACCCCTCCTTGCTTATCAAAACTCTATACCTACTTCTGCCTTATAAATATTCAAGATCTCTGCTGCTACCACTGTATGCAGAAGAGGGTTACAAAGACCCAGAATCCTCTGAGGAAAAAAAAGATATTCCTCATCTTTACAAATGGCTGATCATTTATTCTTAACAGAGACCCCTTGTACTAGTTTCCCCCACATTTCCGTCCTCTTGTGGCAGGTGGCTCAGTGATTAGTAATGTTTCCTCACAGTGCTGGGGAGCTGGGTTCGATTCCACCCTCTGGTGACTGTGTAAACTCCACACAGACAGACATTCTCCCAGTGTCTAAGTGAGTTTCCTGTGGGTGCTCCTGTTTCCTCCCGCAGTCCAAAGATGTGCAGGTTAGTTGGATTGGCCGTGGGAAGTGCAGGGTTACAGGGCTGGGGTCAGATGCTATTTGGAGGATTGATTGACTGTATTCTGTCAAGATCTCTCAAGATCTTATGCTTCAAACCAGTTGACTGTTCCTCTTCTAAAGTGGGAACAAGCCCAGCTTTTCCTCATAAATCAATCCACTCATTTTAGTTAGTATTCTGGTAAACTTCCTCTCAACTGCTTCCACTGTATTTCCATCCTTCCTTTAGTAAGGAGACCAAAACTGTGCACACTACTCTCACCATAGGTGAGATGTGGTCTCACCAATGCTGTTTATAATTGAAGTGTAACCTCCCTACTTCTGATTTAATTCCTCTTCCAATAAACAATAACATATAATGAGCTTTCTTTGTTACTTACCGTACCTTATGTGATTCATGTAAAAGGGCACCGAGTTCCTGTCAGTGGTCGTGTCAAAACAAAGGAACTAGGAGTGGGCAGTTCAGCCCCTTGAGGTTACTTCGCCATTTGATATGATAATGGCTGATCTCATCTCAGCCTCAACATCACATTCCTGTCCATTCTCCATAACTCTTCAAACTATTACTAATTGAGAACCTGTCTGTCTCCTCTTTAAACTTACTCAATGTTCCAACGTCTCCCGTCACTCTGGGACTGTGAATTCCACAAGTTCAGGACCAGCCTATTGAGCCTCTCCCTATAGCTCAAATCGTCCAACCCTGGCAACATCCTTGTAAATCTCTTCTGAACCCTTTCAAGTTTCACAACGTCCTTCTGATAGGAAGGAGGCCAGAATTGCATGCAATATTCCAAAAGTGGCCTAACCAATGTTCTGTACAGCCGCAACATGACCTCCCAACTCCTGTACTCAATACTCAGACCAATAAAGGAAAGCATGCCAGATGCCGCCTTCAATATCCTATCAACCTCTGACTCCATCTTCAAGGAGTTATGAACCTGCACTCCAAGGTCTCTTTGTTCAGCAATCCTAGGACCTTACCATTAAGTGTATAAGTCCTGCTAAGATTTGCTTTCCCAAAATCCACCACCTCACATTTATCTAAAACTCCATCTGCCACTCCTCAGCCCATCTGATCAAGATCCTGTTGTAATCTGAAGTAACCTTCTTTGCTGAGCATTACACCTCCAATTTTGTTGTCATCTGCTAACTTACTAACTAGACCTCTTATGGTCACATCCAAATCATTTATATAAATGATGAAAAGTAGAGGACCCAGCACCCATCCTTGTGGCACACCAGTGGTCACAGGCCTTCAGTCTGAAAAACAACCCTCCACTGCCACCATCTGTCTTCTATTTTTGAGCCAGTTCTGCATCCAAATGGCTAGTGCTCCCTGTATTCCGTGATATCTAACCTTGCTAACCAGTCTCCCATGGGGAACCTTGTCCAACACCTTACTGAGGTTCATATAGACCATGTCCACCGCTCTGCCCTCATCAATCCTCTTTGTTACTTCTTCAAAAAACTCAATCAAGTTTGTGAGACATGATTTCCCACGCACAAAACCATGCTGACTATCCCTAATCAGTCCTTGCCTTTCCAAATACATGTAACTCCTATCCCTCAGGATTCTCTCCAACAACTTGCTCCCACTAATGTCAGGCTCACTGGTCTATAGTTCCCTTCTCGTTACCACCTTTCTTAATAGTGGTACCACATTAGCCAACCTCAAGTCTTCCGGCACTTCACTTGTGACTATCGATGATACAAATACCTCAGCAAGAGGCCCAGCAATCACTTCCCAACTTCCCACAGAGTTCTAGGGTACACCTGATCAGGCCCTGGGGATTTATCCACTTTTATGCATTTCAAGACATCCAGTACTTCCTCCTCTATAACATGGAAATTTTTCAACATGTCACCATCTATTTCCCTACAATTTATCCCTTGATGACCTTTGTATCCAAAAATAGACTTCCGCCTTGACTATGCTAAATTACAAAAACTCCTCAATTTTCTGAGGTGGAGTTGGATGTATACCCCACACCCCTCGCCAAAGAGTATCATGAGCACCGCCTACTCTGGTGATGCTTTATGGATTTGAGGAAGGTTGCAGATTTTGATTTTGGAAAAATCAAGAAGTGTGGCGCTGGAAAGACACAGCAGGTCAGGCAGTATCTGAGGGCGAAGAGAATCGACATTTTGGGCATAAGCTCTTTGTCAGGAATGTGGGGAAGGTGGTGAGAAAGGGGGCTGAGAGATAAATGAGTATGGGGATGGGGGAAAAGGTGGATGCAGGTGGAGGGGGTGATCGTGATAGGTCAGAGCAGAGGGTGGAGCACATAAGTGGGAAGGAAGACGGACAGGTAGGACAGTTCAAGAAGACAATGCTGAGTTGGAGGGTTGGATCTGGGGTGAGGTGGGAGGAGGGGAGATGAGGAAACTGGTGAAGTAGATGTTAATGCTGTGTGATGCCTCATTCGAAAGAATGAGGCCTACTGTTCACATCCTCTTCACAGTCTGTAACAGTATCTGAAATACCAGACATAAATTGTATTAAGTTGCTAACATGCAATAAACTACAGCTTTGTTCAACACTAGAATGTTTCCTGGTTAAACCGGGAAGTGGTTTCCCTCAACTGTGCTACAATAAGCCGGTCTTGTATGTCCCTATACTTAGAGGATGATGGCAGCATATTTACCACATGGTGAAGCCTGTTTAGCTGCACGTACAGAAGAGAGTTTAAGAAATATATGAACCCTTAAAGCAGAGTTTGTACCTTTTACTTTAAAACCTAAACTGAATACACTGCTCAGTAATTATTTTAAAGGCCTAAACTGTTTTAGGATGGGATGAGGATAATCCATATGATGGTGATTAGTTGATTCCATCTTCATTGACATCAGAGCTCATGGAAAAAGTACTTCACCATCTCTTATAAATCTTTTTTGCTTTATTTACAAAGATGTTACTGAGACTGGAAGGTTTGAGCTGTAGGGAGAGGCTAGATAGGCTGGGAGCATTTTGGAGACTGAGGGGTGACCTTAGAGGTTTATAAAATCAAAAGGGACATGGATAGGATGAATAGCCAAGACCTTTTCCCCCAGGATAGCGGAGTCCAGAACTAGAGGGCAGAGGTCTAAGGTGAGAGGAGAAAGATTTAAAAGGGACTTGAGTAACTTTTTCACACAGGGTGGAGCATATATGGAACAAGCCCTTGGAGGAAGTGGTGGAGGCTGCTTCAATTACAATATTTAAAAGGCATTTGGACGGGTACATGGATAGGAAGGGTTTGAGGGATGTTGTCCGAAGGGCCTGATTCGGTACTGTATGATTCTATGTTATACAGCATTGAGCTGGCAATGTTCACTAACATGGGACAGACCTGATTTGAGTACGTAAATGATTCAAATGCCTGTTTCACAATAATTGCTGAACTAATACCCATTGTTTCCACTTCTACGGTAGTATAATACAACATTATATGTTTGTTAAAAATAAATATTTTTAAACTGATTTTTAACTGATTAAATATTTTTAACTGATTAAATTATCTAATATTTGATCCAATTCAAATTTGGCGACAGTTATTCAGAGTAAATTCTATAACCGTGCAACCTACAATTTCCATCCCAGTTGAACTGAATATAATGAATTATTTGTTGGTAATTTATATTAGGTATATTAGTTTGACTGGAGGTATATGAGTTTGACAGCCACACATGAGAGACTGGTTAGTAAGGTTACACCTCATGCAATACAGGGAAAACTAGCTATTTGAGTAAGAACTGGCTCAATGGTAGAAGACAGAAGGTGGTGGTGATGGAGGGGGTTGCTTTTCATACTTGAGGCCTGTGACTAATGGAGTACCACAAGGATCGGTCCTGGGTCCAGTACTTTTCATCATTTATATAAATTATTTTGATGTGAACGTAGGAGGTACACTTAGTAAATTTGCAGATATCACCAAAATTGGAGGTGTAGTGGACAACGAGGAAGGTTACCTCAGAATACAACGGGATCTTGATCAGATGGGCCAATGGGCTGATGGAATTTAATTTAGATAAATGCAAGGTGCTGCATTTTGGAAAAGCAAATCAGAGCAACCCTTATAAAGTTAATGGTAAGGTCCTGGAGAGTGTTGCTGAACATAGAGACCTTGCAGTCCAGCTTCATAGTTCCTTGAAAGTAGAGCTGCAGGTAGATAGGGTAATAAAGAAGGCATTTGGTACGCTTTCCTTTATTGGTCAGAGCATTGTGAATAGGATTTGGGAGGTCATGTTGTGGCTGTACAGAACATTGCTGAGGCCACTTTTGGAATGTTGCATGTAGTTCTGGTCTCCTTCCTATTGGAAGGATGTTGTGAAACTTGAAAGAGTTCAGAAAAGATTTACAAGGGTGTTTCCAGGGTTGGAGGATTTGAGGAATAGGCTGGGGCTGTTTTCCCGGAGCATCGGAGGCTGAGGAATGACCTTATAAAGGTTTATAAAATCGTGAGGGGCATGGATAGGATAAATAGACAAAGTCTTTCCCCTGGGATGGGGAAGTCGAGAACTAGAGCCAGCACAGCTCAGTGGTTAGCACTGCTGCCTCACAGCACCAGGGTCCCAGGTTCAATTCCAGCCTTGGGTGACTGTCTGTGTGGAGTTTGCACGTTTTCCCCGTGTCTGCGTATGTTTCCTCTGGATGCTCAGGTTTCCTCCCATATTCCATATTGCTAAATTGTCCATAGTTGCTAGGTGCATTAGTCAGAGAGGGGTGGGTTACTCTTTGGGTGGTCGGTGCAGACTTGTTGGGCCGAAGGGCCTGTTTCGACATTGTAGGGAATCTATTCTAATCTAGAGGGCATAGGTTTAGGATGAGACGGGAAAGGTATAAAAGGGACCTAAGGGGTAACTTTTTCACACAGAGGGTGGTGAGTGTATGGAATGAGCTGCCAGAGGAAGTGGTGGAGGCTAGTACAATTGCAACATTTAAGAGGCACCTGGATGGGTATATGAATAGGAAGGGTATAGAGGGATATTGGCCAGGTGGTGGCAAATGGGGCTAGATTGAGTTGGGATATCTGGTTGGCATGGACAGGTTGGACCGAAGGCTCTGTTCCTGTGCAGTACGTCTCTATGACATGTTGCATTATCGGAGTTGGTGGTGGGCTGTGTTGGAGAGTTTGACTGTACAGGAGGCTGCACTATCAGCAAAGCCTGAAACTGGTGTTGGAACAGCCAAAGATCTTATCAAAATGCACCTCAATGTTGTAGCTAGGAGGCTTGTAAACACAAATTCTCTTGCTTTTGAGCCAAAACATTGTGGATTCAAGTTTGGCTATAGGGACCTGAGTGCACACTCTGCTGACAACCCACAAGGCGCACAGACTGCAGCGGTTCAGGAAGACAGCTCACCACTATCTTTTCAAGGGCAAGTAGGGACGAGTAATAAGCTGGGCCAACCAGCGATGCACATGTCCCATGAGTTAATTTTTAGAAACCCACTGAAGGAGTGCTGCACTGCTGGAGGTCCTCCTCATTGTCGAGAACATTAAAAATGCAAAGTAATTTTTCAGTAATATTTTATGCAGTCCATTACCCTATTGCCATTTGTGGTCCCTTGTACAGAACTTTGCAATATTTTGTATATTACAACAGCAATAATATTTCAAAAAGTTTGTGAGACACCTTTGGGCATCCTGAGATTGTGAAGGATGTCGTATGAGTATAGATTGGCCTTTTATTTTCTAGAGTGACACATGACAGGTTGGTTTGGTCATATTTAATTAGGAAACTGTACTCTGTTGAGTAATTCACCAATAGGGTGAGCAACCTATCTACCTTCAAGTTGTTGTATCTGCTCAATTGCGGAGACTGTTTTTTCCTGAATTTGCAGCTCGTATTAAAATTTTGTTTGTCTGCCCCTTAATGTTAATTGAATGTGACTCGTTAGTGATTCTTCGGTTCATCAACTCATCGAGCTGAGCAGAAAATCAGATCAGTGGCTTGCTGAGAGATTTGGGTAGGAGTTGAAGATTATAGACTGTCACACTGTGATGTATAGAGTTAGTTTGTGCTTCTGTGACTGGAATGTTTTAAAGGCTAGGCGCCTACTTATCATTATTGGTAAACTTATTATTTCACACTGCAAGTTGCCAAGTAGCATACTGTGTGAATATTTCTGTGAAACTTCTACGATAGGAATAATCTTTTTCCTTTCTGCAGAATTTTGTGCAATGATGTGAGAATCTCTGTGTGTAGGAGTGGAGAAATGAAATGCGGTGTCGCGTAAAAGAGAGAACTTAAATTGAGATATCCCCTAATAAGTGCCAAGACTTTGACAAGCGATGGAGTACTTATGAAATGCAGCTGCTGTTGATATGTGCGAGATGCAGGCTATTTGAATACTTCAAGGTCTGACAAACTGCAAGTGTAATAATATGTTTTAAGTGGTGCTGGTTGAGGGGTAAATTAAATTGGTCGTAGGACAAGTATTAGCCAGCTGAGTGACCCTGATCTTTTACAGAAAGGGATATTTATGCTTGGTGGAGAGGGGAGACGGCACCTTGATTTCACTTATCGGGCACCTCCTCCTGGATCATGTGTTCAAGTGTCTGGTGCAGGGCTGCAGCCCACAGCTTGCTAACTTTGGTGCGAGTGCTATAACTTAGCCAATGCTGACACCAGTTAATAACAGAAGAAAAAGAAGCAGGAGTATTGTATTAGGCTGCATGAGACTCCTTTGCACTTTTTTGTGCTATCCCATTAATAACTTGGTGCCAAAAATCCATTGAGGGCTCTTATGTAACGGTGGTAGTGTCCCTGCCTCCGGTCAAAAGGTCTGTGTTTCAATTCCCAACTGCCTCAGGCATGTGTCTGTACAGGTTAATTCATCGTATGAATGCATTCTCATAGATCCAAAATTTCAAAGATCCACAAACCTTAGTGGTGTCAGCATTGTCCCATCTGTACAAGACAATGGATATACAGCATCCACTGGTGTTGTGGTAGCTTTATATGGTACACTTTTTATTGATGGCTGCAGAGAATGATCCTCGCAAGACAGGTTTTATCATAAGTGCCTCATCAGAAGTGGCTATTTGCTGGTGTTGTGGGTGTCTATCATTTTTAATTAACCTGTTCAGATGTGTTTGGACACACTATTGGAGCTGGTGGGACTTGACCCAGGCCTTCTGGATCAAAGGTCGTGACATTACTGCTGTGTCACATGACCCCTTGCCAGTTTGGGGCGTTGCTTTTGAATTTGCCAATCTGCTGCTTTATTCATCATCACGCTGGTATATGCCAAACACAGGTGATGTTATGCGTTCCCTCATTTGTCAACTAGTATCTCTCCCATATATGGAAATAAATGCTTAGGGTCTTCACATCTTTCTTGCAAGTGCGCTTGAGTCACTTTGTTGTCTTCTGGCTCTGCTTCCTTGCCATACAGGAAATTGTTGGATGATGAAAAGTCTAAGGTTATGTCTCACCACAGTTGAGAGCCTGCATTCTAGGATGAGCTTCGTCCCTGGGTCCAGTCCTACAGGGATCTGATGAGACTACACCTGAAATACTGAGTGCTACTTTGGTCTCTACACTTAAGGGAAAATATACTTCCCTTGGAAAAGTACAGCAAAGGTTCATTACATCGGTCCATAAGAACTAGGTCCAGGAGTAGGCCTTCTGGTCCTTCAAGCCTCCTCCGCCATTCAATAAGATCATGGCTGATCATTTCATGGACTCAGCTCCACTTGCCAGCACTCTCACGCATCCCTTAAATTTTCTTTGAACAATAAAGAAATTATCTTAGCTTTAGAAAGGTTTACTGATGTAGCGTCAGCTTCTTTACTGGGCAAAGAATTCCATAGATTTACAACCCTCTGCGAGAGAAGAAGTTCCTTCTCAATTGAGTTCTCTAATCTTGAGGCTATACTGTCTTGATGAAAAGTCCCTGTGATGAAAATCTCTGACAAGAGGCTGAGCAAAATGGGTGTATCTTGTCTGGAGTTTATAGGAATAAGAGGTGACTTGCTTGCAACCTAGAAAGTTCTGAAAAGACTTTTCAAGGTTGGGGGAGGAAATTGTTGCCCCCAGCTAGAGAATCTGGGACACAGAGTTAAAGGGGCAGTGGTTGAGGGTGAAGGGGAGTGGTGGGTGGAACTGGCTAAGGAGCGATCATTTGGGCCCAAGATTTTTCATGAAATTTCTTGACACAGTCACTTGTGAATCTTTGGATTTATGACCCAGAAGATTTTGAAGATTCTATTGTTGAATGTTGAGATGGACAGAATTATGGTCTCGTGGGACTCGGTGATTTGAGGAATGGACGGGAAGGTGGGATTTGAGCCCAGAAATCAGCCATGATCATATTGACCGGTAGGTTTGGTGGACTGACCGCACTCCTCCTTTTGGTATTTCTGATGTTCTCATTGCTATACTGTCAGGAACTCTCTGCCCCTCTCCTTACTTATCAACATTTGTCTCTTTCGATGCCTTATCTCTTCAATCCCTGTTTGACAACTGCTTCATCTCTGGAAATCATGTGAGATATTTCCTACTTGAAAACTAGATATTTCTACTAGTTTTGGGCTCACTGTATTGGAGAAGAGCCTGCAGTTCTGTACCTGCTGCATCCTTCTATTCATCGCTCACAAATTCCAGTAGCAGTCCTCCCACTATTGCAACACAAGCTCTGAGTAAAGTGAGAATCGGAAGATTTATTGAGGTTGTAGAATTTCTTAACTAAGCTCCTGGGCATGGGTGTACCAGCAAGTCTAAGCTAGGTTTGCCCCAAGGAACACGACATAGATCTTATCGAAGTTTGTCTCAGAGAAACTGCACAAATTCTGTTGCTTTCAAGTCGGGAGACAGGTTAAGGGACAGGGAAAAGAAATTGGTCTGCTTCCAGTTTTCAGTCTCTATGTAAAGGGTCATGGGCAAGCTCCACTGATGGTGTCTGTTATTTTGCTGACTTTCACTTTAGTGCAATTGTTTGGGGTAGAAAGAGGAAACTTTGGTTTCTTAGAGGAAGTAGAAGTTTAACTTAAAGCATGAAAACACCAACTTATTTGTTGACCTTTTGGGAGTTCGATACTATTCCCAGATTTAAATAAAAGCTTTTATATATGCATAATAAAAAGAAAACTTGCCTTTCAATTTATCTTTGTTCATTCTAAAAATCAAAATAAACTAAGAACTCGCAGTTCCGTAGCACCTACTGTGATCCCAAGATGTCTCAAAGCACTTTGCAGCCAGTTAAGCACCTTTTGAAGTAGAGTCACTGTTGTAATGTAGGAAATGCAGCAGCCAATTTCCATCCAGTAATGTGATAATGACCAACTAATCTATTTTAGTGAATACCTGAACTCTCTGGATGTTTGGTCGCATGAATGTCTGTGCTGAGGCCTAAATTGGAGAGGTTGTATAATCACCTTAATCAAGCATTTGTGCCCAAATCTTTCTCATAGGAACAGAAGAGTAGATTCAATACTAACTTCCAAAAGAGAATTGGATCTTGGCATGAGGGGAAAAGGTTCCAATTCTATTGGCTAAAAATTTGGAATGGGGGTAATTGGGGTTTCAGAAGAGATACAATGACCAAAGGCTTCCATGAGCACCATATGACCCTATGGGTTTAGCCTTGTCCCATTGTGAGCTGCTGGTTCTAGGTTCAAGTTACTTTTTTTCTTTCTATTTAAGCTAAAACAGGTTTGAAGGTCTCCTGTTGGTCAGCAGTGATGACCCTACCTCTGAGCCAGGAGGTCCAGATCCAAGTTCCACTTGCTCCAGAAATATGTCCTGACAGCTTTTGTTGTGCAGTGGTAGTTCATCAGATGATCTCATTGAGTGGTGAGCTGAATGAGCCAGTTTTGCTCCTCCATTTGATAGTCAGGTGGTCTACCTCTGAGACAGAAGGTCCACGTTTAAGTCCCACCCATCCCACTCATGTGTCCAACAGATCTGATTCAAAAATATCCAATCCAGTATTTGGGACTGAGGACCATTTTCCTGTTCCTCCAATGTAATTGGACCAGATAGGCCGCACTGTTCTCCTTGGCTAGCTATCCCTCCATTGCCTGTCACAGTCCTGTCAGTACTCTATAATTAACATTTTGGAGGAAATGCATAGTCATGACATGTGATAGCACAGCCTTCCGCACAGCTTCCAGATGAACGTCCCCAGTCTCTTCAAGGGTTTACACCATGCCACTGCAGAAGCTGCGGAAGTTGAGTTGTCAAAGTTACTAACTCTGTATAACATTGAAAGCAGGAATTTAAACTTTATCCCTCTGAAGGGGAGCCAAACACTCTGACCCCCGAATGCCATTTTTAGCAACTTTTATTTAATGTATAATTTTTGACAGAAGAAATTGCTACTTGTGGTATCACATCTCCCATCCTATGTAATTGTTTTCAGGTTCAGAATAACTGAATATTTCCTCAGTGTACCATAGTGAGGTAAAATCCAAAAGATGCTTTAAATGGATGCTTTAAATCAGACGCAAAAACAGAAGTTTGCTGGAGAAGCTCAGCAGCTCTGGCAGCCTCTGTGAAGGGAAATCAATGTTAACGTTTCGGGTCCTTTCTCGGAATCTATTCTATGATGAAATAATAGTGACTGTGTTGCAAAAGTAATTCAGTGCTTGTGATGGTACTATGTAAATGCAATATTTGGCTCCTACCATGCTGCAATTTTCTGGAGTTTCTGAGCTGCAGTTTGTAGAGGATCAAAGAAGGATGTGTTAATTGATTAGCCTATCAGACTGGCAAGTATGCTACAGTCCAAATGTATTGCCCAAATGAGATTCTTCGAGTCAAGTTAGTTTATTCTGCTTTTTAGTTAAAATTCACGTTGGCAGCTTTCACTGGTGGATTGAACCTTGACAGGTGTCTGGAGGAGCAAACACTTGTCATGTTGGTGTGCAGGAATACCTGGAGAAATTGTGAGCATTGTATTAGAAATCTAGCCCACGACTGCCTTCTATTGAGCTGTTTGCAGTTGCCAAATGCTTGCAGCAGTGGTAAATTGAATTTGTCATGTGCTGACAGGCAGCTGGATTGATGTGTTGATTTCCTGGTGTGCGTTGCAAAGTGTACTTTTGATTAAAGTTGCTGCTTGGAAAAGAGCATCTTGAACTGATCAAACAAAAAAGAGAAAATTTTAATCTGTGAGAAGGATGACTTTGTGCAGCGCAGTGATTTCTGTTTTTATTTTCATTGCAGCAGAGAGCCAGGCTATCACTTCCACCGTTCTGTTTTGAGTTTTCCAATTCTAGTCACACAACCTGTTTACCAACAAAACAAGCAAGAAGGACACGTACTATATCCAAGCTAGCTGAACTAAACTGTGTTGCTCAATAGGAAGATGATTTGGTAGTTGCTGACAGGGAGATAACATTCTCTTATAATCTTGATAGCAATACATTATAAATCGTTTGCAAAACCCCAGCTGCATTTTTTTGGAAATGTCCAGCAATGCTGCTTTGGTGACAGAGTATGTATATATATAGACAAATGTTTAAAGTCCCACAAACAGCAATGAGATGAATCATTGAATGAGGCACATACATGATTTATTCAAAGCTAACTCGCTTTCCTTTGAATAGTGCCGTTGAATTGAAACTCACCTAAGAGCATGGTTTAAATGTCTGATCTGAAAGACACTACCTCCAGCAGTGCAGCATTCTGTCTCTGAGCTGGATGGGCCAGCTCAGAGTGCACCCTGATGTCTTTGAAATGGGGCTCAAGTGCATGGTTTTGTGGCTCAGAGTTCAGAGATGGTACCAATATAAGTAGAAATCAGGTACATGTCAAGGTGAGTTGGCTAACCCTACCTCTGTTGCCATAATGTCCTTATCGCAGACTCTATAACTTCAGATTCCAGCATTGACTGGTCATTCCCTGAACCTCTCTAGTTTAATGGGACTCATTGATGGGTGCTACATTATAGAAATGTACATTCTTTTGAGGGAGAAAAGATGCTCCGAATACTTAATTGGGTTACATGGAATATATGGTGCAGCATCAAGCTACGGGATGGGAGCAGGAAAGGGTTTACACCAAGGATACCAGAACAGCAAGTTATCCAGCCAGCAAGAAAGAATGGACCATACAGCCCAACCAGCCTGTTTACATTCTAGTCAAGCCTCCTACTATCTTTCCTCAACCCTCTCTTCCCCCTCCTTGATCTTCATTGAACTTCCCTGAAATATATTGATAATATTCGCATTTACTCTTCCCTGTGATAGTGAGTTCTGGATTTCCCCCGTCTCATGAATTCCTTCTTAGATTTCCTGGTACATCTCGTGTCCTAAGTCTGTCTCTGCTCTGCCAAGATCTTCCATCGTTTTAAAAAGTTCTGTTGCGCCACACCTTGGCCTTCTCTTTCCAAAAGGAAAGGCCTTTTGGTCAGTCCATTCTTGCTTGCTGGCTAGATACCCTGCAGTTTTGATATCCTCTGGGCCAATCTTCTCTTCCACCAATTCCAGTGGCTTTTTTTGAAATATACAGCCAGCACTGTATACACTACTGCAGAGGTGCTACAGCAGAGCCACTTTTTTTAATTTCAAAAATATACTTTATTCATAAAATATTTTGATCTGTACAATTGGTGATGCCGTTCAAAGGCTCACCTTGCATTTCGTTACATATGGGATTGGAATTAATCATTCGTATATACAGGTCTGTGCATTTACCACCCATATATTTAGCTGAGGCTTCAGCGGAGCCCACTTCCTGAGTGGGCCCCTTGCCCGAAATGTCGATTTCGCTGCACTTTGGATGCTGCCTGAACTGCTGTGCTCTTCCAGTATCACTGATTCAGCATCTGGTTTCCAGTATCTGCAGTCATTGTTTTTACCACTGTTCTTCTTTGGCAAGCAGACGTTACACGGTGGTCTTTCCCTACCACGCCTTGGCGGCAGCTGCCCTGAGCAAAGACTGCTGTCTGTGGAAGCATCTCTGTATTTTGGCTAGGCAGATGTGTAGGACAGCACAAATAACTTGTCTTTCAGGTTGGATGGGGAAGTGCCACGTTGGTTAGATGAGGGAAACCTTGAAATAAATCTCTTTATGCCTCTTCTGTAGCATAGACTGTGAAACCAGTGACATAATTGTGTTTACCAATTTTGGTAAGTTATTTTACAAATCATATGCTGTTTGTGCAAATTAGAAACAAAATAAACAAGACGTTTTAATCAATAATTTGCAGTGTGGTTTGCCGTGAGATTAGAGTAGAAATAGCAGCTTGAGGTCAAGGCCCCAAGCCAGTTTGGTTACATTTTAAGAATTCATTGTTCTAAATATAAATATTGGGTTGAGAGTGTTATTTGTCAAAAATATTTCACTTGCCTGTGAAGCTAATTAAGATGAGTGGATGGTTGAGAGCAAGTTTAGTGTTCAGCTGAAGTGGGCCAGATATTAACTAGATTAGTGAAAAAGGCACTATTTCAACTTTATACATTCTGCCAGTGTTTCTATACCATACTTTGATTTCATATTGTTGACTGTCAAGCCTACAGCAACTTGGGAAGCAGGTTTAAGTATCGGCGTCTTTCTATAGAAGTTGTAGAACAGAGGGATATAGATCCAAGGTGATATAGTGCCATTGCTGATCGAAGTGTGGAATTAGTGTGATTGTTTACATATAGCTACAAAGAGAGAAATTTGATGCAGATAGATTAAGTGATTTCATAGAGAAGTGGGCTCATGATATTACACAGCCCAGTTAGGTCCAATGCTCGTAGAGTCCGAGAGATGTACAGCATGGAAACAGACCCTTCGGTTCAACTTGTCCATGCTGACCAGATATCCGAAATTAATCTAGTCCCATTTGCCAGCACTTGGTCCACATCCCTCTGTAAATCCTACAGAATAGCTTTATCCACAATAATTCCATTGAGTTTACACCAGATTGAGGGGGGCATTCTGTTGATGGAGAATTGCCGAATGAACTGTTCTAGAAGCAGAGGAACTAGGAAACAGCAGGCGAAACAGAATAGAGGCAAGATGCTTTTAATGATTGCTCTGTGAAGTAGAAGAACTGAAGGAGCTGTCATTGGTGTTTTTCTGAGATAATGTGCAGTTTTAGTAATTGGTTGGACAGTTGAAATGTTTTCAGATAAGTATGCATTTTTTTTCCTCCTCTTCAGAGTCATGTTACAAAAACTGTTGATCTGGTAACCATAGCAGAGAGTGTGATTAGCAACTGATGCAATCTGCAGCCAGTACCTTCACTGAATCTCATTAGACTTGTTTAGCAGCACAGCTTGTGGCAAAGCCCCTTGTGTTCATCATTTTACAGATTTGCAACAACTTGAAGCACCAGATTACACTGCCAATACTTTATTCCATGAGATAAAACATATAGATGGAACTGTGTTGGCATCAGCTGAGGTAATGAATGGGTTAATGATATGGTTCATGCTGATCACTTGGCAAGTATCTAATAGAGTCGCAGAACCATACAGCATGGAAACAGACCATTCGGTCCCACTCGTCCACGCTGACCAGATATCCTCACTCATCCAGTCCCACTTGCCAGCATTTGGTCCATATCCCTCGAAACCCTTCCTATTCATGAACCCATCCAGGTGCCTTTTAAATGTTGTAATTATACCAGCCTCCACCACTTCCTCTGGCAGCTCGTTCCATACACTCACCAGCCTCTGCATGAAAAAATACATAGAAGTCAGGTCCCTTTTATGTATTTCTCCTCTCACCTTAAACCTATGCCCTCTGATTTTGGACTCCCCTATTCTGGGGAAAAAAAACTTGTCTATTCACCCTATCCATGCCCCTCGTGATTTTATAAACCTCTATAAGGTCACCACTCAGCCTCCGATACTCCAGGGAAAATAGCCCCGGCCTATTCAGGCTCTCCCTATAACTCAAAGCCTCCAACCCTGGCAACATCCTTATAAATCTTTTCTGAACTCTTTCAAGCTTAACAACAACAACAACAACATAATTGAATGCAGTATTCCAAAAATGGCCAGAATTCCAAAGTCCTAAGGCAGTCAAAATTGGCCTTACTGCAAATTTAGAACTTTAACTTTTAGGTCAGGTCTAATCCTTTTCCATCACTATTTTAAAAATAATAGAATTATGATCGCTGGCCCCAAAGTGCTCCCCCAACTAACACAACATGTCACTTGCACTGCCTTATTTCCCAAGAGAAGGTCAAGTTTTGCTCCTTCTCTACTAAGTACATCTACAAAACTGAATCAGAAAATTTTCTTGTACACACTTAACAAATTCCTCTCCATCTTAGCCCTTGACAAAATGGCAGTCCCAGCCTATGTTTGGAAAGTTACAATCCTCTACTTTTACAACTGTATTGTTGTTACAGATATCTGAGATCTCCTTACATATTTGCTTCTCAATTTCCCACTGATGGTTGGGGGGCCTATAGCACAATCCCAATAAGGTGAACATTCCTTTCTCATTTTGCAGTTCCATCCAGGTAACTTCACTGGACATATTCCCAGGAATATCCTCCTAAGTAAACCATACTTTTATCCTCAACCAAACCTTCCAGCAACTCCCCCCACCCATCCTTCCTTTAGCATCCACACCCTGGAACATCAAACTGCCAGTACTGTCCCTCCTTGAAGCATGTAATAGCTATGATATCCCAGTTCCATGTTCCCAACCATACCCTGAGTTCATCTACCTTACTTGTCAGACATCTTGCATTGAAGTAAATGCAGTTTAGTTTATCAGTCCTTTCTCATTCTCTGTTTTGCTTCTGCCTGCCTTGACTTGCGCCTTTTCCTCACTGCACGTGCCTCAGACTTATCTCTTTCCTCACTAGTTCTTTGGGTCCTAGTCCTCCACCCCCTTTTCTAGTTTAAAGCCTCCTGAGTAGCATTAGCAAATCTCCCCAGCAAGTTGCTGGTCCCCTTCGAATTCAGATTCAATGCATCTCTCTTATACAGCTCTAATACTGAGGGATAGGATCTAATTACATTTGGAAGAAAATGGGCTTATCAGTGATAGGCAGTGTGGTTTTGTGGTGGGAAGGTCATGTTTTACCAACTTAATAGAATTCTTTGAGAAAGTGACAAAGTTTATTGATTAGGGAAGGGCTGTAGATTTCATACATGTGGGCTTCAGTAAGGTTCCCCATTGTAGGCTGGTGGAGAAAGTGAAGTCCCATGGGGTCCGGGGTGTACTAGCTAGCTAGATAGATAGAGAACTGGCTGGGCAACAGGAGACAGAGTGTGGTAGTGGAAGGGAAGTTCTCATGGAGAACTGTGTCCAGTGGTGTTCCACAGGGATCCATGCTGGGACCTCAGTTATTGGGATATACATAAATGATCTGGAGGAAGGTATAGGTGGTCTGATTAGCAAGTTTGCATATGAGGATAAGATTGGTGGAGTAACAGATAGTGAAGAGGACTGTTGGAGAATACAGCAGATGGATTGGAGAGTTGGGCAGAGAAATGGCAGATGGAGTTCAATTTGGGTGATGGTTCAAAATGCTCGGTGATGCATTTTGGAAGATCCAATTCAAGAGAGAACTATTCAGTAAATGGAAAAGCTGTGGGGAAAATTGATGTACAGAAAGATTAGATGTTCAGTTCCAATGTACCCTGACGATGATAACGGAGGTCACTAGTGGTCAAGAAGGCATACAGCATGCTTCCCTTCATCGGATGGGATATTAAGTACAAGACTTGGCAGGTCATGTTATGGTTGTATAGGACTTTGGTTTGGTCACATTTGGAATACTGCGTATAGTTCTGGTCACCATATTACCGCAAAGATGTGGATGCTTTGGAGATGGTGCAGAGGAGGTTCACCAGGATGTTGCCTGGTATGCAGGGCGCTAGCTATAAAGAGAGGTTGAGTAGATTAGGATTATTTTCATTACAAAGATGGAGTTTGAAGGGGGACTTGATTGAAGTCTACAAAATCAAGAGAGGTATAGACAGGGTGGTTAGCAAGAAGCTTTTTCCCAGAGAGAGGAACTCTATAACAAGGGGTCACGAGCTCAAGGTGAGAGGGGAAAAGTTTAAGAGAGATATGAGTGGAAACATCTTTACGCAGAGTATGGTGGATGCTTGGAATGGGTTGTCAGTGGAAATGGTAGAGGTGGGTGCGATAGAGTCATTTAAGGTGTACCTAGACAGATATTTGAGTGAACAGTGAGCAGAGGGATACAGGTCCCTGGAAAATAGGTGGCAGGTTCAGATAGAGGTTCTGGCTCGGTGCAGGCTTAGAGGACCGAATAGCCTGTTCCTGTGATGTAATTTTCTTTGTAGGTCTCTTCTACCCCAGAAGAGATCCCAATGATCCAAACATTCCTGCCCCCAGCACCAGCTTCTCAACCAAGCATTCATCTGCCTATCCTCGTATTCCTACTCTCACTAGCACCTGCCACTGGAAGTAATCCAGATATAACTACCCTCGAGGACCTCCTTTTTAACCTTCTGCCTAATTTACTATATTCTCTCTATGTCCCTTTCTCTTCCAGTGCCATTGGTCCCAATGTGTACAGTGACCTCTTGCTAGTCATTTTCCCCTCTCTACACCCTGACTGAGACATAAGGCAGCACACCATTCTGATGCTTAGCTGTTGTCCGCAAAAATGTCTGTGCCCCTTACTAGCGCGTCCCCATCACTATGGCTTGCTTCAAACCTGATATACCCCTCATTATAGAACAGCCGGTCTTGGTACCAAAAACCTGGCTATCAGTGCTATATTCCCCTGAGAGTCCAACACTCCACACATCATCCAAAACAGAATATTTGTCTGAGGTGGGGATAGTCACAGAAGACTCATGCACGACTTGCCTACCTTTCCTAGTGTAAACCCACCTTCCTGACTGTATCTGTATTTTTTCTACCTTCCTGAAACTGCCCTCATCACATACTCTGTCTCCTATAAATTCCTCATTGCCTCTAACTGCTGCTGCAACAGATCCATGCAACCTGATAGGATTTGCATCCAAACACACTCCATGAACATTGAAATTCTTCCCAGTCTCCTGCATCTGACAGGAAGAGCACATCACTCTACTTAAAGCCATCTCTATCTCTTTAATAATCTACAGACCCAGAATATACCCCAAAAAAATCACAACACACTTTCCCAATATCTCAGTATTTGCAGTTTTGCTGCTCAAAACCACTGCTATAGGATAGCTTAATACCTATCATTTAAATTAAAAATTTAATGAAGAAACATATCTCACTAAAACACACAAAAGCTTTCACCCTACTCACTATTATAGATTTAGAAATAAATGGCAGAATAAGATTTATAAGTTTTATTAGTCTTAAAATCAAACACTTAGCTGATTAAGCTCTGAAATCACTGATCATTTGTAGTTGCTGCGTGTAGTTCTGATAATGAGGTCTCCCAAGGTCAGCTGTGAAACTGCCCTGAACTGTTTGTTCATCTTTGACCCATCTCCAGAGAAATTTGTAATTGTGATCGTGTTAAAATGATATGCTGAAAAATAAAAAGTAGTTGGTTTTTGTAAATCCTTGTTCAACGTAGTCACTGTAACAAATTCCTTTTCTTTATGGACTGTTGTGTGAATTTGTCAAAGTTAGGCACTGGATCTGTTTCTCTTGGGTACCATGTAGATTAAGAAATAAGATTTTAGAGATTACTAAGGACAGCTCTGTGACATTAACTGTCTAAGGTGGTCTTCACCCCAAGTTGGTAATATGATATTGTGTATTGTCCACCTGCTCTGATCAGGTGGATCACTGGAAATTTCTTTCTGCCAGGCCCTCTATTATTGGTCAGCCTGTGGTTGCGAGGGAGGCAATGGCATTGTTACTAGAGTAGCATTCCAAAGACCTAGGCTTTGGTGACACAGGTTTGAATCCCACCATGGGAATGGTTGAAATCCAATAAAAATTTTGAATGTTTTTTTGAAAAAACTAGCCTCTTTTCATTTTCAATTGTTTTCATAACCCAGCTGGTTGACTAATGTTCATCACTTCCAAGATGGCGGCGGACTAGGACTCCTCAGCTGGAGCTTGTTCACTGTCCTTTTTTTTTCTCTTTTTGTGTGTTTTCTTCCTTCTTATTTCCTGTCCTTGAGCTTCACATAAAGTCATTGAGGACCCCCAGCCTCAGCGTAGGCCCTCTGGCCTTGAGGTGAATCCAGAATGGACAACAAATTTACCCCGCCTCAAAGTGAGGCCTGACGTGGTCTGTAAGGTTTTTTTTAGATTAGATTACTTACAGTGTGGAAAAAGGCCCTTCGGCCCAACAAGTCCACACTGACCCACCGAAGCGCAACCCACCGATACCCTTACATATACCCCTTACCTAACACTACGGGCAATTTAGCATGGCCAATTCACCTGACCCGCACATCTTTGGACTGTGGGAAGAAACCGGAGCACCCGGAGGAAACCCATGCAGACACGGGGAGAACGTGCAAACTCCACACAGTCAGTCGCCTGAGGCAGGAATTGAACCCAGGTCCCTGGCGCTGAGACAGCAGTGCTAACCACTGTGCCACCGTGCCGCCCGTGAACTGGGTTGGAAAGATTGTCATTCAGGACTTTATCTTTCTTTATTTTTCTAATTTTTCCGAAGAATCTGTACTTAAGAATCTGTATCGAGGTACCTTTGAACCTAAGATGGCAGTGTAAGTGGAGACTCGTAAACTTTTCACTGTACTCATGTGAGTACATGTGACAATAAAGTTAATTCTAATTCACATTTCCTTCAGGGATGCAAATCTATTGTCGTTACGTTGTCTGGTGTAGAAGTAACATTTGAGGAGATGGGAAGCTGCCTAATGAACCAAAGAGACAAGCCATTTCTTATGGGTTAGCCTTGCCCCTTGTATCACTGCATAGATCCCAATAAGTCCGAAGACATCACTGCAGTGATATAAATGATGTCAGCCAGATGAATCTCATTGAATTGGAGTTACTTGATTGGGGCGGTTGACCTGCTCCAATCAGGGAGACCTGGCTCACGGATATAAACAGGAGTGCCTCAGTGTCAAAAAAAGAAGAAGAAAAAAAGAAAGAGAATAAACAGGAGTGCCGGGATTTGGGGCTTGTCCTTATTTCCCTGTAAACTGATTGAAGGTAGGGTTTGGGTCCTGGTTTTACTGCTCCTCTCCCTTGTAAAATTGCTGTCTCATGTATACAGCTGTACATGTTAACTGTTTTGCAATTGTTTAATAAAATAAAATGAACAGGAAAGAAAAAGAAAAACAAATAAACAGGAGTGCTGCAAATGTGTTGCTGGTCAAAGCACAGCAGGCCAGGCAGCATCTCAGGAATAGAGAATTCGACGTTTCGAGCATAAGCCCTTCATCAGGAATAAGAGAGAGAGCCAAGCAGGCTAAGATAAAAGGTAGGGAGGAGGGACTAGGGGGAGGGGCGATGGAGGTGGGATAGGTGGAAGGAGGTCAGGGTGAGGGTGATAGGCCGGAGTGGGGTGGGGGCGGAGAGGTCAGGAAGAGGATTGCAGGTTAGGAGGGCGGTGCTGAGTTGAGGGAACTGACTGAGACAAGGTGGGGGGAGGGGAAATGAGGAAACTGGAGAAATCTGAATTCATACCTTGTGGTTGGAGGGTTCCCAGGCAGAAGATGAGGCGCTCCTCCTCCAGCCGTCGTGTTGTTGTGTTCTGCCGGTGGAGGAGTCCAAGGACCTGCATGTCCTCGGTGGAGTGGGAGGGAGAGTTAAAGTGTTGAGCCACGGGGTGATTGGGTTGGTTGGTTCGGGCGGCCCGGAGGTGTTCTCTGAAGCGTTCTGAGGAGTGCCAGGCATTTTGCTCACTCTAGGAGCTAGCTCTGTGCTGACTGGGTCAGTGTCATGTACTTTGCATGTGTAAATAAAGGGTGACTTGGTGATGGGAGACCTGCCTTTGTGGAGAATCACAATGTGTGAAGGAGTAGTATTACATAGAATTTTGCAGCTGAGGAATGGGCCATTTCATCCATCTGGCCCCAGTTAATGTTCATTCTCCACTGAAGCCTCCTCCTCCCTTACTTCATCTCAGCTAATCAAAATATCTCCTCGTCCGTTCTCCCTCCTGCAAGCAGTATCATGGGACATGAATATTTTAATGGTGATACACTTGATTCATCAACAGTCACAAGATCAATATTCAACGAAGAGGAGAATGCATCACTGCTAGAGAGTTGTAACCAGCACCATCTGCATGAGAATGTGAATAAAGAGATAACAGGACTCAGTATGGGTGAGCAACTCTTACATGAGGTTAAGATGGAGTTGCAGCAGCCTTGGAGCAGGAGTAATCTAACCAGATAGAGCAGCCTCAAAGAGTGCATTAAAGAAACCCAAGAGAACTAGTAATAGATAGAACTGATAAAGGAACAACCATGCCCATTTAAATCTATGGAAATACACAATCCATTAACCAAGCTGTAGCAGCACTAAGAACACTAGAATTGGTTTGCATTTAAATTACTGTGCTTCTGTAGCTTTTAAATGCATTGCAACAACTCCTCTAGGTAGTGAGTTCCACATTTTCAACACAAGAAATAGGAGCAAGAGTAGACCATTCATCCCATTGAGCCTCCTCTGCCATTTTGTATGATCATGGCTGACCTTGGGCTTCAAGTTCATGTTCCTGGCCGTTCCCACATCCCTTGATTTCCTGAGAGATGCAAACTCTGTCTATCTCAAACTGAAATGTATCCAATGATGGAACGTTCTCAACCCTCTGGGGCAGAGAATTCCAAAGATGCTTGACTTTTTGAATGAAGGAATTTCTCCTCATCCAAAAGATCATCCTCTTATCCTGAGACTGTGCCTCCCAACCCTGTGTTTTAGGCTCTTCAACAAGCAGAAACAGTCTCTCTTCTGCCTTGCTTCCCGCACTCCTCCTGAATTTTAGAAATGGAATCCCTACTATGTGGAAACAGGCCCTTTGGCCCAACAAGTCCACACTGACCCTCCAAAAGTATCCTACCCAAACCATTCCCCTACACTTACCTCTGACTAATGCATCTAACCTATGCATCCCTGAATACTCTGGGCAATTTAGCATGGCCAATTCACCTGACCTGCTCATCTTTAGACTGTGGGAGGAAACCGGAGGAAATCCACACAGACACAGGGAGAATATGCAGTCACAAGACAGTCGCCCGAGGCTGAAATCGAACCCAGGTCCCTGGTGCGGTGAGGCAGCAGTGCTAACCACTGAGCCTCCCTTAAAGTCTTGAGTATTTCAGTCTGGATGCCCCTCATTCTTCTGAACTCCAGAAAACATTGACCTGATTTATTCAGCCTCCCATTATTGCATAACACCTCATCCCAGAGACTCATTTTGTTCACCATCTCAAATTAAAGTACAGCCTGTTCTAATATAATGCGATATTTCTGTTCCTGTATGATCCTGCATTAAAAGAAACTCGTGTAATAGCAGCACCATTTAAACCAACGAGGCCAGAAACACGTTATAGCTAATACAGGTAAGGAAAGTTCGCTTTCTACAAATGGTCAAAATTCTTCAATTGCGTTCAAGCCAATTTGTGTTGAAGAAACGGGATCTAGCTGAACTGACTGTATATCTTTACTTCAGTGTAGAGGTCAAAACAGCTTCAGATGTGATCTCACCAAAATCTTGTACAATTTTAATAAGACTTCTTTAGACAGATACTACAGGCCAAACCTCTTGCAATAATGACCAGTAATACATTTGATTTCATCACTGCTGTCTAATGAAGCTTGTATATCAAAATCAATTACAAAATAAAAATTACAATTAATACATTATACTAAGCAATTCCTCTCACCTTACAAAGCTGAATAGCCAAAAGTACAGGAAGTCCATGTACCCCTGAACTGCTTCCTTACCTCATTCACCTTCCTGGGTTACAGTTCCAAAAAGGAATAAATAGCATTTGAGACTTTACAATGCTTGCATTGTCTTTGCAATAAACCATTAACTTCAATTGAGTTTTGCTTTCTCTTGCTGTTATCCTGGCAGATTTAAACCTTGGGGTCTAATTACTTCTGGTAATGCACTATTTTAATTCTCCTGCAAAAAAAATATTTTTGTGTGCAATTTTATGCAGTCAGATTTAGTAACTACATGGAAAGAGTATACTGAATAATTTTACCCAATCCAGCTTGGTCCCAGAGGAAATGAGATCCCTTAATGGTATAACAGAAGTGCCTGTCTCTGTGGAAGGAAATCTTATAGAGTCATAGGGTCATGTAATGGGCTAATTGACAACTACTGATACGTAACATGTCCTGGTAACTGCCAGTAGCTGGTTCCTAGTGATTGAGAGTGCTCTTAAGAGCCAGTGCAATATGCGTTTACTAGGGCATAACCTCTTTAGGTTGGGGGGACTGTTTATTATCTCACCACCACCCTGCCCTCGTCTTGCTCCATAGTGAAATACTTGATAGGGTTTGGGGCAGTTGGTGGAGCATTTGGAAACTCCAACAGGTTGTCTATCCTCTTGGTGATGTCAGTCTGATCACTAACAACAAAATACCAGGAGAGAAAAATCACAATGAAGTGTGCGGGTTTGTTTTGTTTAATTTTTATAGAAGATGTTGCAGAGGAATTTATATAAATTGGGAAATGTGGTCTCACCTGGGTGTGTTGGTTGGCAGTTGTATGTCAATGCTTCCCAGGAACATATCCAACCAAACTTTTAATGGACTCAACCCTTTTCACCGCCCCCACCACCTCCCACCCCATGACCCAATGGCTCTGCCTTTCCCTCCTGAGAGCATTCTTCCTCTAAGTGTTGAATAAAAATAAAAAAACTTCAAAATCTGAAACAAACACAGAAATTGCTAGAGAAACTCAGCAGGTCTGGCAGAACCTGTGGAAGAAAGAAACAGAGTTAACGTTTCAAGTCCAGTTTGACTCTCTCCAAAACGGAGTTAGTGAACTAGACACCTATAAAGTTGAGTGATGTCAGATTCGGAATGTTGACTGTTCCTCTGTCCAGAGGTGCTGCCAGACCCGCTGAGTTTCTCCAGCATGCTCTGTGTTTGTTCCCTCTAAATGTCATCTCCCTCCACCAACATAGGTAAACAAAACAAACAATGGTTCATTCCTGAGAATGAAGACCTAAAACCCAGTTGATATTGCAGAAGTCTACTGTGTGACTTCAGGGTGCATGTCCTGCATTTACTAACATAGTAGCTGCAACACCAGAGACACCACAGGTAGCTGCCTGCAGCAAATAAAGCCGTCTCTATTATTGAATAACATGCAGACATTTTAACAGTACAGCACCGATTAAATGTGTTATTTTCAAAATTTTCTGTGCTATGCAACATCTTAATTGTTATATGGCCTTATTGGGACAGTCATTGTAAAGGATTGTGGTTTTCAAGAAGAAAACTGTGCTCACAATCATCCTTTCTTGACTCTCCACTCCCTCTCTCCCAGTCAGTCATGCTCCATCCTTGACTACCTCTCCTAGTGAGTGAGAGGAGCAAGCCAGAGGCTAAGGAAGGAATGCAGAGGGCAGAGATGTTAAGGGCAAGGAAGTGAGTGCGGTAAGCAGACCCAAATTCCGAATACTCGAGAAACTCATTGGGTCAGGCAGGAGACAGAGAACTGAGTTAACATTTTGAGTCTGCCAACTGTCTGTTGCCAGACCTGCTGAGTTTCTACAGTGTTTTCAGTGCTTGTTTTAGATTTGTAGCATCCACAATATTCGCTTTGAAACAGGGGTTACAAGTGAGTGGCAAGCATTCAACAGATGGTTAAAGCTGGTAGTGTCCCACTCCAGTAATAGTGGGAGAATGGACCCGGAGAAGATGTTTGGTGCCTCTTTGCTCCAAGATGTCGATCCAGGTCACAGTTATATCCGAAATGGTTTTCAACCTGGTTGCTGAGGGCTTGATCACCCTGTGCTTAGAAGATCAAAGGTGTTCAGCAAATACTCGTCAGTAAATTTGTTCCAGAATTAAAATATGCTTTGCTAATAGATAAATAGTTCTAATGCAGCTGAATTAAGATTAAATTAGTTTACTTACAGTGTGGAAACAGGCCCTTCGCCCCAACAAGTCCACACTGACCCGCCGAAGCACAACCCACCCAGACCCATTCCCCTACAATTACCTCTTCACCTAACACTATGGGCAATTTAGCGTGGCCAATTCACCTAACCTGCACACTTTTGGATTGTGGGAGGAAACCAGAGCACCCGGAAGAAACCCACGCAGACACGGGGAGAATGTGCAGACTCCACACACAGAGTCGCCTGAGGTGGGAATTGAACCCGGGTCTCTGGCGCTGTGAGGCAGCAGTGCTAACCACTGTGCCACCCACTATTTACTCTTAGTAATTAACTCTTTGTAATTTTTCTAATTTCTTTTTTCTCTTAAGAATTTGTACTTAAGAACCTGAACCTAGTTACATTTGTGCCTAAGTGTAAGTGGTGACATGTAACATTTTCATGGTACTCATGTGAGTATGTGTGACAATAAAGCCAATTCTAACTGTAATTCTAAATAATAGCTCCTTGTCTGGTACAAATGTTCTTGCAAAAACGTGTGTGTGTGTGTGTGTGTGTGTCTGTCTGTCTGTCTGTCTGTCTGTCTCTGTGTGTGTAAGAAAAAAGCCTCAATAAGCTGTCGCTGTAATTCTCCTTGTGACGGTTAATCTAGCAAACCAACACAGTATAATGGAATTTAAACCCTGCATCTGTGAGGGTCATCTTGCCACAGGAAAATGGTGTGACTATGGATGTCTTTTAACTTGGAATTCCACCTGTTAACAACAGGGAGGATTTAGATTTACAAAACCCACAGATGGGTTCAGAGGAATCCTGATGAAGGCAGTAAACACTGATCCTTCCTGATTCACAACATCAAACACAGCAAAGCCTACAGCTCACTGTTCCACTTGGTATAAACTGAAACCTCTGACGACTACTGATGTCGCAGTAATTTCATATATAGATGGAATCTGTGCTATGTTAGAATTCCATTTTTAAGACTGGTGCAGGGGAGTTAGAGTCATAGAGCCCTAGCACAGAGATAGGCCCTTTGGCCCAAATTGCTCCTTGCCAAGCCATCACATTTTGTTACTTTTATTGCCATAACTATATTCCACTGCAGCTTCATAATGGCTCAATGTTCCAGTGGATGCTGATGATTAAACAGGTGGAAGAGCAATGGGTGATCTTCCATGAGGGACAGTACATGAGCACTGCACCCTGTACAGCAGCTAGTTTCTAACCAGCCTGTTCAGAGATGATGATGCACATCTCTGCAGCAGGTGGGATCTGAACCCAGGCCTCCTGGCCCAGAGGTAGGAACCTTACCACTGCACCATAAGAGCACAACATTGTCCAGTATCACTTCAGTACAGAATAAAATTAGCTTTTGAAGTAGACTTCATTAGTATATAGACATATTGACATATTCTTGTATTGTGAAATTTATTACACTCTGGTCTTTAATTTTGCCATCCCTGTGCTCCCTGGGATTACAGGGCATCCTGGTGAGTAAGTTGAGTGTTATCAGTAGCACAGTATGACTGTATCCACAATCAGTGAACTATAAACTGCACGTATTTGATGTAGGCCATTCCAATGTGATGTGAATGTACCAGCCCTTCCCACTCCAATTATTCTAACTACCGGGCAGTTTTGTTTATCAGCATTTGGCCAAAACCTGCATTTAATTCATTCTGTTATTTTGTTTATAAAATTGCATAAACTCTATAGCACAGAGCTAGACCATTTGGCTCAACTGAGCATCATCTTTGGTGTTTATGGTCCATGTTTGCCCACTCTCTGCCCATACGTATTATGAACAGATGTAGTCCATTCAGTCTACTCTGCCATTTGATCAGATCATGGTTGATCTGATTCTAATATCAACATCCTACATCATTTGCTTCAGGCACTCCATGTCATGATAAGTTCCTTAACTCCCTCCAGTCTGGGTCAACACATTTCTCCTGAATTCCACATTGGATTTGGTAATGACTACCTGTTATTTATAGCCCTCATTACGGCCTCCCTATGAGTGGGAATATCTGTGCTGTTAAGCTTCTTAATTTTGGAGATCTCTACCAGGTCACTCTTCTGTGGTCAATTTTCCCACCATATCTCAGTCTCTTAGTGTCGTGCTGTGTGGAATCATACACATACTGTTTCTTGGACTGATCCAAAATGCTCATTGCTCATGGAGAGATGAGAGAGACAGAGGAAATGATGAGCACACACAACATACTGATTGGTGAGAAGGGCTCGAAAATTGTTTTTGACAGATGGAGGAGGCATAGACAGTGGATGGGGGTTTGGCTGTGTAGAATTAAAATATTTTGTGTTTCTAACCAGCCTCAGCTGGACCAGTGAGAAATAGGGCTCTCTCTCTGATGGTGGCCTTTGCTAGTGTCAGGATATTGGAAACAGAACATTCTGTTGTTATAGTCCTAGCATTCTTGATGAAGGGAATAACCCAGTGTGTTGTGGGTATTGTTATGGGTCTAGACTGAACTTTCTCATTAATTTCTCAGTCCTGGGTTTTAAAATGCAAAAGGACAACTGAAGGAATTCAATTGACGCCATGAAGATTGATGGATTCTTTGCTTTTATGTAGGATTTGATGTACTTTGTACATAGTCTATTGTCTGTTCAGTGTTCCACATGCTGCCAGTTCATCTCTACTGATGCAGCTACCCAATGTGACAGTAATTTCCTCGTTGTCTCCCTGTGCTTGTTCCTTCCAACCCCATTGTGAAAGAGGCTCCTCATAGGAGACTAATGCAATTCTGCCAATGGGACTGACTATCTCCATGTATTTTTCTGGGGTGTTGCCTATGGGGGCTGAATGATTTTTCAATCTCTTCCAGCTGGCTGACCTTCCGATGAAGGGGAGCTGGGGGAAAGTTTCCCTTATGCCTCCTGTTACAAAGAAAACTTCTCTATCGTAAACATGTTTATCATTTTGTTGCGTACAGCACATCGAAAACAAAACTCTCCCCAGTGGTAGAGTGACTTATATGACAGCATGAAGATAAAGTAACACTCATTCTGACAAAGGACAAGATGACTTCCGATGTATTTGCTGGGACTGTTTTGTTAGTAATAATCGCATAAATCATTTTCTCTCACCATCCTGCCTTGGTGCAATATCTTTGATCGTTCTTTCTTGCTGGGTTGAAAACCTGGAATTCTCTCCCTAACAGCAATGTGACTGTACCTACACCAAATGGCCTGGAGTGGTTCAAGAAGGCAGCTCACCATTGACTATTCCAGCACAGTTAGGGACGGGCAATGAATGCTGGTCCAACCAGCAACACCCACATCTGTGTAAAATGGGCAACAAGTGCCAGTGACTAACATAAATGCTGGTCGCCAGCGCTTTGCATATTCTTTGGAATATGTTATATAGATCCTGACATGAGCCACCAAAGTGTACTTAGTGTCGTAGAGGTGTACAGCACAGAAACAGATCCTTTGATCCAGTTCATCCATGCCACCAGATATTCTAAATTAATGTAATCCCATTTGCCAACACTTGGCCCATATTCCTCTAAATCCCTTCCTGTTCACATACTCATCCAGTGGGCTTTTAAATGTTGCAATTGTACCAGCCTCCACCACAGGGAGTTTGCACGTTCTCCCCGTGTCTGCGTGGGTTTCCTCCGGGTGCTCCGGTTTCCTTCCACAGTCCAAAGATGTGTGGGTCAGGTGAATTGGCCATGCTAAATTGCCCGTAGTATTAGGTAAGGGGTAAATGTAGGGGTATGGGTGGGTTGCGCTTCAGCGGGTCGGTGTGGACTTGTTGGGCCGAAGGGCCTGTTTCCACACTGTAAGTAATCTAATCTAATCTCACTTTCATACACACACCACCCTCTGCATGAAAAGGTTGCCCCTTGGGTCCCTTTTAAATATTTGCCCTCTCACTTGAAACCTACACCCTCTAGTTCTGAACTCCCCTACCCCAGGGAAAAATACCTTGTCTATTTATCCTATTGATGTCCCTCAAGATTTTATAAACCTCTATATGCTCACCCCTCAGCCTCTGGCACTACAGGGAAAACAGTCCCAGCATTTTCAGCCACTACCTATAGCTCAAACCCTCCAATACTGGCAACATCCTTGTAATGTAAACTGTTTATCACTCTAACCATAATAGAATCTGGTTTGCAGATTGGCCTGAAATTATTTGTTAGTAATACTA
Organism: Hemiscyllium ocellatum; assembly: GCF_020745735.1. NCBI lineage: Eukaryota > Metazoa > Chordata > Chondrichthyes > Orectolobiformes > Hemiscylliidae > Hemiscyllium > Hemiscyllium ocellatum. The sequence goes on from NC_083443.1 coordinate 26,330,984, forward strand.
ATGAAATGTTGCAAAGTGGGTTACACAGCAACCAATTTTTGCACAGCAGCCTCCTATAAACAGCAATTTGATGAGATAAACTATTTCAGTTATGTTTCTTGAGAGATGCATTTTGGCCACAAGAGAACTCCCTGCTCTTAGAGCAATCCCTCGGTTTAATTTGCCTTCACCTGAAGACCAGACAGCTCTTTTGCATAAATCTCTGACAAAGTCGCACTCCTTTCTTGAACTAGCCTCCTGATTCAGAATCTGGAGTGCTGCTCACAGATCTCAGGCTGGTCTTTCTTTCCGGTGTTAACCAGGGAGCTGTAAACAAGGCCAACTCTCAATGGCTTCATATTGTGAAGACAATGTACGGGTGGCTGTAGGATTTCAGAACATCTCTTGTGACGTTGACCACCACGTATGGGGTGTTTCAGGTAGCTGGGGCCAACCTGAAAGATTAGATTGGAGAGACAGGTTTGTGCAGTCGGATGATTTACACAGCCCAGGGGACATGATGGAGAGGTTTGAAATGGAGCATTAGCTGATGGTTTAGTAAAAGCATCAAAATAACACTCATGCTTGGAAGAACAGTCCATCCACTCATGCTTGGAAGAACAGCATAGCAGTTTGAAATGTTTAGCATGATACTTAATATCATTTCACAGTCTAATAATTATTTATGACATGATACTGCTCAGACACCTTTGTAGAGAACTTCCTGGTTATGTGTGTAAATACAAAGATAGAGGGATAAATGTTTGTTCCCCCCCACTTTGAAATGCCAATATTAATTCAAGGTCTGGATCACTTCTCATTTGGTGGGGGGAGGAAACGCATGGGGATCAGACTGCTTTAAGTGTCTTTGCCTGAGCTGAATTTTAATATGGCCGTGTGCCCTGCTGAAGGGAGTGAAACACAATCCCTGAGGCAGCCCTTATCTGTCTCATCCAGGGATGTGGGAGCATTATCTCACGATGACAAATGACTAATCAATCCTTTGTACACTGCCACATCTTCAGGATCAAAGAGAAGAAAGCTGTAGTCGATGCAGCAACGTTTCAGAAGCCATTTTCTTGTTTAAAAGAATATGTCTCTCCCCATCCTCCATTTCACAGCACTCCCATTTAAATTAGAGAATGAATACCCCGGTCTTTTTCTTAAATCAGTCAACCTGAAATGTATCAACAATTTCCTGACTTCAACCACAAGTTTTGGAATATTTTCCTGGCTTTCCAAAAAGAAAGGCGGGGCTTCAGCAGGTGCTGAACATGAGGAGCCAGGTTAGTGGATAAGTACCAGAATTCTGACTGATACGTGCAAGACTCATTTTGGAAGTTTACTCTTAAATCTGAGAGACTGGGAGACCGTCTAACTGCATCTGTTTGTGATTTCTGAGCGCTTGGGCACAGATTTCTCGGGCTGCAAGTGAGCAGTTGGGTGCTGAAATGTGAGAGTCTCGTTCTCCTCGCCTCTTCAAAGGACTGGTTCATCATAATGGATGGGAAAGTCTAGAAAGTGGGACATAAGGTAGAACACTGGGAACACTCCTCAGACCAGACCGCCTTTATTGACGGAAGACATCGAGGGCTTTAGGCTTTAGATATATGATTCCCCTGTCAATCAGAAAATAAGGGTGATACATGACACTTGTGATTGATCTTGCACAACAGATGATGAGATTTTTTTTCCCATCTCAATAGGATGTTATCAGCAGTGGCATGGGCTAAGTTTTAATGGAAGTCACAATAGGAATAAAACCTTGCCTCGCAGCAATACAGATTTAACCCACTGGGAGACTGCCTGCGGCACAGAAAAGGCCCTTCAGCCCATCAGGACTGCACCAGCCCATCTACTCTAATTGCACAGATGTAGGCAGTGCCAAAGACTTTCAGATCATGCTGCCAGTGTTCAGGCCTGGTGGGTGTTATGGAGACAGGAACATGAGTTAACAAGCTGTTTTATTTAATTCATTCATGGCACGTGGGTGTCACTGACAAGGCCAGCAGTTTTTGCTCACCCCTTTTCGATTAGATTAGATTACTTACAGTGTGGAAACAGGCCCTTCGGCCCAACAAGTCCACACCGACCCGCCGAAGCGCAACCCACCCATACCCCTAACCTAACAGTATGGGCAATTTAGCATGGCCAATTCACCTGACCCGCACATCTTTGGACTGTGGGAGGAAACCGGAGCACCCGGAGGAAACCCACGCTGACACGGGGAGAATGTGCAAACTCCACACAGTCAGTCGCCTGAGGCGGGAATTGAACCCAGGTCCCTGGCGCTGTGAGGCAGCAGTGCTAACCACTGTGCCACCGTGCTGCCCTAAGAGTTTCATTCTTGAACTCACTGGGCCATTGCAGAGAGCAGGTAATATCACTCACATTGTCTGTGGGTCTGGGAGTCGCATATAGACCAGTCCAGGTAAGGATGGCAGATTTCCTCTCCTAAAGGACACTAATGAAGCAGGTGGGTTTTTATGACCATCAACAACGGTCGCATGATGACCATTACACTTAACTCCTAGATATTTACAGCACAGAAGGAATCTACACTTTTGTGTCCCTACCAGCCAACAAAGATCTGAATAATCCCATTTTCTAGCCAATGGCTCACAGCCTTTGAGGTTATGGCAACCCAAGTGAATGTGGAAATACTGCTTCAATGTTACAAAAGTGTCTGACTCAACCACCGCTTTTCAGGCGGTTAGTTCCAGATTCCCACCACCTTCTGAGTAAAAAATTTCTCATTAATTCTCCTCCTTGCATGTATCCCTTTACCTTAAAGCTATGTACCTGGGACGTAATGTGCATTTAATTGCACACATACTTGCTGTCTTGCATTTCTCCTTTTAATGCTTTCCTTGACTTCCAAGTTGTTTTCAGATCTGATAAATCCCTTTAATTTGGGGAAAAAATAGCTTCTCACGCTTGTGAAACAGTTTAGAGGCAAGGCAGGAATTTGCAATCATTTGAAAATAAGATTTGATTAGAGCTATACATTAGTGGGGAGTTTGTACCTCTCTTGTAAGTGACACCAGGAAATAGAACCATGTCCTGTAAATTGTTTATGCTCCCAAGATGGCATGCATGTTTCCATCATGAAACTGAGCAGAAAGGATTTGTAAAGGGTCAGCCCTGTCATATCCCAAGGAAATGTCACCCTTGGTCTGTTTTAAGTAGGCAGATCTCAGTCAGGGAATGGTGACTGAGGATGAGGAAGGGATAAAAATCCTTGAAATCAGGTGAATAAGGCAGCATCCATGGAGAGAGAGCAAACTAATGTTCCAAGTCTAGGTGACTCTTCTTCAGAGCTCTGATGAAGAATTATCTAGACTTGAAATATTAGCTTGTTCTGTCTCTGTGGATGCTGCCTGACGCACTGTGATCTCCAGTTTTCAGTCCAGATTCCAGCATGTGCAGTGACATCAACATCTTGAGTCTTACTCCCAAATGTTTTCTTACTGGAATCCTTCGTGTTTGGATGTTGTATGAACTAACTTCACAGAGGCCAGTATCCTCTGCCAAATCACTCCTCGCTTACACATTCCTTGACTTTAGAACTGCCTCATTCCGAGTCAGGTACCAGAGTGTCAGCATCTCTGACTTTCCCTTTTTTATATAATAACCAGAACTCTCATTCTACGGGGTCCAGTTGGCTGACCTTGTTACAATCACTACATTGCACCTGGCTTTTCCTTTGCTCAAATAACCTGCCAGTGTATCCTGCCAGTGAATAGTAGCCACTTTGCTATGATACTGCCATCACTCGATGTCAAGGGACCACTGTGTCAGCACAGAGTCAGCAAGGGAGGGGTGGGATGAGACGAAAGTGTATTTATGGGATGTGAAAAAAAACCATGCTATTGTTTAATTCATTTCCATCCCTCATACATTCAGGCTCCCTGCCAATTATGTGGCTGCAGATAAATGCAAGAAGATTGTAATTCTCTAATGGTTAGTGTTATTTGAGGCCTTCTTTCCAAAGGAAAAAACTCTGTGTGTATTCTCATGTATAGATAGTACATGACTAGCACTGAAAGCCAGCAAGAAAGTTGGAGGCAGAGTTTTGAGCTGCACTTGGCTCGATAATCCTATATAGAGTGGAGGCAATGGGCTAGTGTATTACCAATGGACTGTTAGTCCAGAGACCCAGATAACATTCTGGGGACCTGGGTTCTATTCTCGCCACAGCAAATGGCGGAATTTGAATTCGGTAAAATATCCGGAATTAAGGGACTAATGATGACCATGAGTCCATTGCTGATAGTCGGGAAATACCCATCTGGTTCACTAATGCCCTTTAGGGAAGGCAACTGCCATCCTTACCTGGCCTGTCCTACCTGTGATTCCTGATGCTCAGCATTGTGGTTAACATTTAACTGCTCTCTGGGCAATTAGGAATGGGCCATAAATGCTGGCCCAGCCAGTGACACCCTCATCCCATTAATGGAAAAAGAAAAGCTGTATGGATCCCTTTTCTTTCCCCACAGTGGGAGGATGTTGTAAGGTGATGGGGGAGTGGGTGAGGAGTGGAGATGACCTCCCCTCATTCTGAACAGGAACAAAAATGCTCCTTCCTCATTAAAGTTGAGCTGCTGATTGTCTGTCTTTGTTTGCTGCTTGAAAGGCCTTGATTGTCATTGTTCTGTTTTCTCAGGCTGTGGCAGTTGCTCTTTTGCTGTAGTTGTCTTCAGTAATTGGTGCTGCCACAGCCATTATGAGGCCTATGTGCAACAATTTCCATTTATACAGCACCTTTTTAACTGACTGCCTGAGGCAGAGATAAGGTAGATAGCCAACAGGTTTACTCCTTTGTTAGGGGAGTCTAAAACTAGAGGGTAAGGTGAGAGGGGAGAGATACAATAGGATCCAGAGGGGCAATTCTTTCACAAGGAGGGTGATAAGTGTCTGGAATGGCTGCCAGAGATAGTGGTGGAGGCGAGTACAGTTTTATCATTTACCAAATATTTGGGCAAGTACATGGATGGGATAGGTAGGGAGGGATATGGACCAAACACAGGTAAATGGGACTAGTTTAATTGTGAAAACTGGGCAGCATGGACATGTTGGGCCAAAGGGCCTGCTTCCATCCTGTAAACCTCTGACTGGGATAAAATATTCCAGGCCACTTCACTGGGGCAACATTAGGCAGCACGTCATATGTAACATGTTATTAGGATGGTTGATCAAAAGCTTGGTCAAAGAAGTATATATTTTTTTAAGAATGTCTTAAAGAGGAGGGGAAAGATGATTCAGAAGTGATTTCCAGAGCTTGGGGCCTAGGGAATCAACAGCATGGCCGCCAATGAAAAAGGAGTTGAAATTGGGGAGGTTAATACAGCCAGAATTTGAGGAGCACAGTGATCTCAGAGAGTCATTGGCCTTCAGGATGGACCAGAAAGATTCTCACCCTGTAGGGTAAAGGCATCTAGGAAGTGTGGAAAGAATGCAGGATTATGGCACTGAGATAGAAGATCAACCATGATCATATTGAATGGTAGCACAATCATGAAAAGCTGAATGACTTACTTCTTCCAGTTTCTATACTATGAGTGAACCAGGTAGATTTTCTGACCAACAGGTGGCTGTAATGGTTATTTTGTTTGGTGCTTGGAAATATGTTCCTAAATTAGTTGAATTTGGTTTCATAACGTGATGGTTCACTCAATAGAAGAAAGTGAGGACTACAGATGCTGGAGATCAGAACTGAAAATGTGTTGCTGGAAATTCTTCAGGACTTCCTGAAGAAGGGCTCATGCTCGAAACATCAATTCTCCTGCTCCTTGAATGCTGCCTGACCTGCTGCGCTTTTCCAGCAACACATTTTCAGCTCTGATTCACTCAATAACCCACATGTTACTATACCCCATCAGATAAAACTTGGAAGTGCCATCTGGGTTATCTGTGAGGCAGTTATATTATGATAGCTTGTAGGCAAATGCAAGATTTTCTTCTGAAATAAAAAAAAGTAAATGTTTTATTTTCATTCTGTTAAATTTTTCTCAATTTTGAGGAATTGCCCACTTTTCCTCCCATCCCGTGGACCTTATTGTAATCCCGATTGTTTGGCCTAGCTTCTGATCACTCTCTTCCTTCTTCAAGGGATATTGGGATAGTGTCTCAGTTATGCTTTCCCCAGTACCTAATTGTGGATGGAAACCTCGGACCCCAAAATTGTGGGCACAGTCCAGACCATCATGAAAGCCAACCCCTCATCCACAGACTCCACCTCCACTTCTCGTTGTTGCAGAAAGGTTGCCAACATCATCAAAGGTAGGCAGGAGGCTTGAAGAACACAGCAGGCCAGGCAGCATCAGGAGATGGAGAAGGTGACGTTTCAGGTGTAACCCTTCTTCAGGACTCTGAATTTTCCACCTCCTGATGCTGCCTGACCTGCTGTGTTCTTTCAGCCTCCTGTCTGTCTATTTTGAATTCCAGCATCTGTAGTTTTATTTTATCTCTAACATCATCAAAGTCCCCCCCACACCCAACCTTCTAATGCTCTCTTCCAACTTCTTCCATTAGGCAGGAGATACAAAAGCTTGAACATGTGCACCAGCAGGTTCAAGAACAACTTCTTCCCCACTGCTATTAGTCTGCTGAATGGACCTCTCTTATGTCACATCTAATATTGATCTGGCTTTTGTGCACTTCCTGTGCAGCCATAACCTTGTATGCTTCGCTCTGTCTAAATGCCCCTATGATCTGTATGTCCTTGTATGTTTATGATCTGCTTGTACCTTTTCGCAAAACAAAACTTGCCACCATCCTTGAATATGTGTGACAACAATAAATCAAATCCCTCTGATACAGCAGCTTAGTGAAGCCAAATTGCTTCCGCTCTGTGTTAGCCAGCTTGGGTTGGCATGCACACCACTAATTCTGGTTTCATCCCAATGTTTGAAACTCTTGCATTGAAATTATTCTGGGTGGAAGCATTTTCCCAGTTAGCTTCAGTGGGTGGAATGTATGTTTACTTTTCACTGCCTACATATATCCCACACTTGTAAAGAACCAGTCATCTTTACTAAGAGATGCAAGCTTCCAAAATTAATTTCAAGATGTATTTAATGTTCTAGAGTGAGCAGGACCCCTGTAGAATACACATAGTATGGAACTAGAGTAGCATTCCTCAGCCTTGAGATTGTTTTAGTTTAAGTTATTGAGATATGAGTTAGTTTTGGGAATGTTGTGAGTGAAAATTTAAATTAAAATGTTTAGAAATTCATATTTACTGGTGGTATGTTGGTTCTTTAACAATCTAATGATTGAACAGTCTGAAGTATAATCCTGAATCTGTTACCCTGAATGTTTATTCTGGAAAACACTGCCTGATCTAAAAAGAACACTCTAGCTACCATATTTCAGATGCGAGGAAATCGTATTATTCAGTTTGGCTGTCTTCCATTCTCATTGCAAGACTTTTTAATCTGCATTTAGAAAACATATTTATTTTCAAAAATGTCATTGTGCTTGTTAGAGTCAAATTTGAGGGAAAGGGGCACACATTGATAGATGAGTGATTATTTAAGGGTTAGTTAGGGAGGAGAGTGAGTTTTAAAATCATTGAGAAAAAGTTGCACCTTGATTATTTTAACTCTCTCTCAGTCGTGCATGAATGAAATCTCTGGGGAGAATATTAGGGATCACAGTTCCAAAGGTGCTTACTTTCACCTGTGGCTTCTACTGGTTTCCTAACACGTCTAAATGGCCTTATTAAAATGTTGATGAACCGTTTCAAAGGGTTTTCTATCTAAGTTTGAGTTAATTCCATAAAGGCAATACAAGAGCTGGCGCTCCACCTTTTTGAGCATGCAGAGTCTGACAAAATAAATTGACGCATCTTATTGTTTACAGAGGCCACCTACTGGAAGACTTATGGTAATGGACATTCCGTTTAATAGATTCGACGGAAGATAATGAACAGTTTGCTTTCAAAGTGCACACAGAATAAGGAAATGATTCATCACCCCCCCAGTGAGGGAGAGAGTATAAGCTGGTGATTAACTATTTGATATCTGGAAAGATTATCTTTTTCCATTGAAGCCATTTTTGGTTTGTTCTGGGAGCAGGCACCTGAGGACCAACGTGACTCATTCAGCAATTGAAGTTCAACTAGGTTAGTGGAACCAGAGGCAAGAACAGGGTAGTGAGAGCATTTATTTGTTTTTTTTTGTTGTAATGTCATAGAATCATAGTATTGTTACAGCGCAGAAGGCCCTTTGTGTCTTTACTAACTCTCTGAACAAGGATCATAGTTCCGTTCGCCTCACTTTTCTCTATAACCTTGTAGATTGTTAATATTTAAATAATCATCTGCTATCTTCTTGAATATCTTAATTGTACCTGTCTCCACCACACTCCAAGGCAGTGCATTCCACACCCGAGCCTCTTAGGATCATAAAGATGTACAGGGAAACAGACCCTTTAGTCTGACTCGTCCATACCGACCAGACATGCTAACATAATCTAGTCCCATTTGCCAGTTTGTGGCCCATATTCCTCTGAGCCCTTCCTATTCATATACCCATCCAAATGCTTTTTAATTGTTGTGATTGTACCAGCCTCCAGCGCTTCCTCTGGCAGCTCATTCCATACACATACCACCCCTTGCATGAAAAAGATGCCCCTTAGGTCCCTCTTAAATTTTTCCCCTCTCACCTTAAACCTATGCCCTCTAGTTCTGGACTCCCCCACCCTGAGGAAAATACCTTGTCTATTTATCCTATCCATGCCCCTCATGATTTTATAAACCTCTATAAGGTCACCCCTTAGCATCTGACACTCTGGGGAAAACAGCCCCAACCTATTCAGCATTCTCCTATTGCTCAAACCCTGCAACCCTGGCAAGATCCTTGTAAGTCTTTTCTGAACCCTTTCAAGTTTCACAACAAGTTGCTGTATGAAAATGATTTTTTTCTCACATCCCATTTGTTTCTTTGCAAAATTGTTTTGCATCTCAGCCCTCTCGTTCTTGATCCTTTTTATGGTGGGAATGGCTTCTCCCGGTCTGTTCTGTATTTCGAAACTCTATCAAATCATATCTTAGTTTTATCTTCCTCCTCTTCAAAGGAAACCGTCCTAACTTACAGAATCACAGATTCATTCTCTCTAATCTTTCCTCATAACTAAAATTTCTTGTAAAACTCTTTCTCACTCTCTGCAAAGTGTTCACATCCTTCCTAAAGTGTAACGCCCAGTAGTGGACACAAAACTCTGGCTGAAGTTGAATCAGTGTTTTATTTTTACATAGTTCAGGACCTCCTTGCTGTTGTACTGTAAAGTCTAAATTACCATATGCTTGATTAACTGTTCAATCTACCTGCCCTGCAGCGGCCAGCTCTCTCTTGCTCCTGTGCGCACTGTGTTTAGGGCCTTGCTGTTTATTTTATCCTGTATTTCCATGTTCTTTCTGCTGGATGTATCACCTCACACTTCTCCACATTGAACTTCATTTGCCACCTGTCTGCCCACTCCACCAACCTGTTACTTTATTTTGTAGTTTTGCACAATTTACAGCAAACATTATCATGCTTCTATCTGACACTGATTTTTTTCCACCTCGACTTGACCATACCCCATTCCGAAAACTAGCTCCCAGTTTTCTGGGTGTTCCATTGCCGTCCTTCCCTAAGATAGGAATCTTAAACTGAATACGCTGTGAGATTGAAGCATCTAATTTTGATTTTGCACACCCTAGTGTTCTATTTTCTCTGATCAGAAGATCTGCAACTGTTCTCAATGATACTTAACATCTTTCTTTTTGTACTTGAAGTGTGGAAAAGCGACATTTATTCTAACTTGCCTCCAGGAGCTGTGAATGATCCAGTGCAGATCTTATGGTGAGGCTGCTCCCCAATACAGAGGAACTTCGATTATTGAATTTTGGATTACCTGGCATGATCGCAAGGACCTGATGGTTAGCTAAACTGTGTTATCCAGCATTTGATTATCTGAACAAATTCCTCCCCGCCCATGTCATTCGGATAGCCAAGGTTCCTCTTGCTTGAAAAACAAATTAAAATTGTCGAGTCCACCTTTGCTGAGGAGATGACAGAACTGTGGAGCTCCACAGTGTGAGCTTAATGAACAGCAGTGGTGGATGGCCGTCTGAACACTGCTGCACAGGTAGGGTATGCAGACCCTGAATCCGGTGCACAGTTCTGGATGATGCTATGCTACTTCATTGTTGGTGCAGCTGCACCCATCATTGCAAGTACTGCATGTTGTCTGCTTTGCTCCTTACAGATGTTGGGTACACTTTGTGTGCTCAAAAACAGAGTCTTGTGAATAACTAAAAAAAATTAGTTCAGGACTGATTTAAGAGCTAGATGGAGTGAGACCTGCTAAGTGTTTGGTCTTTTTGCAAGTGGATAGCGCTGCTTCGGTTGCCCACTCAGGTTTATATTGCTGAAGCGGTAAATGCTAGCCAATGTTAGCCATGGGCATCACGTGACTCAGTGGTTAGCACTGCTGCCTCACAGTGCCAGGTCCTTGGTGCGATTCCAGCCTCGGGCGACTGTCTATGGGGAGTTTGCTCATTCTCCCCGTGCCTGCATGGGTTTTCTCCAGGTGCTTTGGTTTCCTCCCACAGTCCAAAGACGTGCAGGTTAGGTGGATTGGCCATGGTACATTGCCCATAGTGTCCAGGGATATGCAGTCAGCTGGGTTAGCCATGGGAAATGCAGGGTTACAGAGCTAGGGTGGGATGTTGTTCAAAGGGTTGGTGTGGACTCAATGGGCCAAGTGACCTGTTTCCACGATGTAGGGATTCTCTGATTCTGCGGGTAGCATATGTGGGTATAAGTCAGACAGTCATTACTTTCAAGTCCCACGTAAAAGACTTAAGCACAGTTGCCAGTGCAATACCATGGGAGATAACTTTGTTTAAGATGCTGTTTCTTCATACAACAAAAGCCCCTTTCTTTCCCTCAGATGGTCATAGAAGACCCTATGACACTATTTAAAGAAGAGTGGTTGGGTTCCCTCAGTGGTCTTATCAATATTTAATCTTTAATCAACGTCACTAAAACGGGTTCTCACATTTTGCAGTTAGAGTTGCTGTGCTTGAATTGGTTGTGACATTTCCAAAGGTACAACTGTGCGCGGATTTCAAACACTGCTTCGTTGGCTAGAAAGCACTTTGAGGAGGTGCAAGGCACTATATAAATGGAGTTACTATTGATGAGCTTAGAAGTCAATTAGATTGGTGAGAACTGACTCTATTTGGGAGTCCATCTTTCTATCGATAATTCCCTGACCCACCAGGTAACCAGGTTGTGTTAAGATAGTGGCCACAGGTCATCCATGCGACTGCAAAATGAGCTATCTAAATAAAGAACTGAATAGTCAAGGGTGGTTGTGGCTGTCTTTAGCGATATTGGTCAAAGATCATTGTGTTGGATGCATGAGACCCTCATGCACATTTTGCTTTTCACGACTAACAAGGCTCTGCTGTTGATTGTTATAATTAGACACTGCCATCTTGGGTTAGAGGAGAGAATAGGGAATGAATAACTATTCCTGTTTGTCTTTGGTTGACTTGTACTGAAACATGCATGTCAGGATATGATCCTGTCTATAGTCTATTGAAGCTGAAAATGTGTTGCTGGAAAAGCGCAGCAGGTCAGACAGCATCCAAGGAACAGGAAATTCGACGTTTCGGGCATAAGCCCTTCATCATTCCTGATGAAGGGCTTATGCCTGAAACGTCGAATTTCCTGTTCCTTGGATGCTGCCTGACCTGCTGTGCTTTTCCAGCAACACATTTTCAGCTCTGATACTCCAGCATCTACAGACCTCACTTTCTCCTCGAAGATTATAGTCTATTGAAGACTGTTTTGTGCACCTTGTCCACTTGAGGCTACCATATGTACATGTACCAGCAGAGATTGTCTCTTAGGCAGGATAATAATGGGTCCATTTTTAACAACTGGTTCAGTTCTCATTCTAAATGTCCCTTGCTGAATATAGAAATTGTTTCTGTCCTGAGAGCTTCACACTTTCCAGCTCACGTAGCCAATGGTGGCCTCATGAAGATGTTAAGACTGGACACTCAAAACCTACTCAAAGAAGTAGATTTCAAGGAATATCTGGAAGGAAGAGGAACGAGAAGATGAGGCTTTATTGGCAGGCCCTGAGTGATGGACACTTTGCTAGAGTAGTTAAGCTCCCAACTCTCACAGGGTTGTCGAGCTGTAAGAAATCAGAGACAGAGCAGTGAGCAACTTTGGGTCCCTCCTCTCAGGAAAAAATGTACTGCATTGGAGGGAATCTTAGCTGAAACCAGATATGGAAGGACTGTCTTATAAGGGGAGGTTGAGTAGGTTGGGCCTGTACTCTTTGGAATTTAAAAGAATGAAGGGTGACCTTATTGATTCTTAGAGGACTTGGTAGAGTAGATGCGGAAACGTTGTTTCTTCTTATAGGAGAGTATAGGACCAGAAAGCACAATCTCAGAACAAGAAGTAAACACAAAGCTGGACCAACAAATGACAATGAGAAGAGGGTCCATTAATACAGGACTGAAGGGGTTATATCTGAATGCACGCAGTATAAGGAATAAGGTAAATGAGCATTTTGACGCAGGTCAAAATTGGCAAGTATGATGTGGTGGGCATCACGGAGACATGGCTGCAAGGGCATCAGGATTGGGAGACAGACGTTTTTGATCAAGGATGACAGGGAAATGGCAAGAAAGTAGAGTTGAGTATCAGATCAGCCGTGATCTCATTGATTGGCAGAACAGACTTGATGGGCTGAATGGCCTACTTCTGCTTTAGCACCTTAGGGGCTGCACAAGGCATGATGGGAGGGAACCTGAAAACAAGAAAGCGCAGTTCAAAATGGAGGCACTGCCAGCCTGGAAACTGGTGAAGGTCAGCAAGCAGATAGGTGATGGATAGTATGAGGGAGGATCGGTGCAGCGGTGCTTTTACTGCACTCAAATAACCAGGTTCAAAGAGCAATAGGATAGGTTCCAGACAAATCTCCTCACTAACTTTATTCCGCTATGATTACAAAATCATTGCATTCCCAGCAAAGTAATATATATTTAGCCCCCAGGTCGTCTTTGACCTGAAGTTTGAAAGTAATTTATATCTGGAAAATAACAGGTGCTATTGAAGAACATGCCACAAGGGAGTGCAGATTTCTCAGCACCCGTCACTGCTGACGGCTGCACAAAACATGTCCCCTGGTGTCCCCTGGTGAGACAGATGGCCTTCATTATAATTGCAGTGAGGAGCATATTTCTTCCAAAACACAACACAGTAGCTGATTTGGCTGCCCGTTGATGTGATGTACTGTGTGTGAAGCCCTTCAAATCAGCCAGACAGCCACAGACGCACTTAGCCGCAAGCTCTGCTCACCTTCTGTCCAAAGCGTTTTACGTCTCATAGGTGTATTTGGCCTCTGTCCAACAAGAAGTACCACAAATCATTTCAGAGATGCTTAAGCAGGATGGGACACCATTTACAGCTAAGAGCGACATCCTATTTAGATTAGATTAGATTAGATTAGATTAGACTTACAGTGTGGAAACAGGCCCTTCGGCCCAACAAGTCCACACCGACCCGCCAAAGTGCAACCCACCCATACCCCTACATTTACCCCTTCACCTAACACAACAGGCAATTTAGCATGGCCAATTCACCTGACCCGCACATCTTTGGACTGTGGGAGGAAACCGGAGCACCCGGAGGAAACCCACGCAGACACGGGGAGAACGTGCAAACTCCACACAGTCAGTCGCCTGAGTCGGGAATTGAACCCGGGTCTCAGGCGCTGTGAGGCAGCAGTGCTAACCACTGTGCCACCGTGCCGCCCTATTGCAGGCCACCTTTCCAAAATTGTTTATAGGGCTAACAACACCATTTTGAAAGATTAATGTCAGGGGAAATGTAGTCATGAAGATGCTGTTTTGGAGCAGGAATGTGGCTAAGTTAGACATTAGGGTACTTCTGTAAGGCATAAGTGTTTGGTACTGAAGGAAAAGCAACTGCATGGACATATTCTTTGCCATCTTTTCAGTAAATATTTGTCTGCAGTAAACATGTGCAGAATCTTTAAATATCTTTAAGACAGAGACAAGTAGAATTTTGATGGGGGGTATGCAGGAAAATGGAGCTGAGCTTGATATCAGATCAGCTTCGACCTGGTTGAGCAGGCTGAGGGGCCTAGTGTTGTTCCTTGTTTGTATGTTCATAAATTCTGGATTAGTGGTGCTGGAAGAGTGCAGCAGTTCAGGCAACATCCGAGGCAGCATTTCCAGCATCTGCAGTCATTGTTTTTACCTGTATGTTCATAAACCTGACCAGTTGCAGCCTTCATCAATGTATGTTGACACTCAATGCTGTACCTCGCACTTCTGACTGCTGTCTGATGATTTCTCCTGGTGAATGTGTGTCTGTGTTCATAGGATCACAGAATCCCTACAGTATGGAATCAGTCCATTTGAGCCATTGAGTCCACACTGACCATCTGAAGAGCATCCCATCCCATTCTCCTACCCTGTCGCTGTAACCCTGCATTTCCCATGGCCAATCCACCTTGCCTGCATATCCCTGGACACCATGGGGCAATTTAGCATGGCCAATCCACCTTGCCTGCATATCCCTGGACACCATGGGGCAATTTAGCATGGACAATCCACCTTTCTTGTATATTCCTGGATACTATGGGGAATTTAGAATGGCCAGTCCACCTTACCTGCACACCTTTGGCCTGTGGGAGGAAACTAGAGCCCCTGGAGAAAACCCACATCGACACCGGAAGAATGTGCAAACTCTACATAGACAGTCGCCCAAGGGTGGAGTCGAACCCGGGCCCATGGCACTGTGAAGCAGCAATGCTAACCGCTGAGCCACTGTGCTGCCTGTGTTGGTGAACGAGGAGTTGAAGCTGCCATTTTGATGTTTCTCCACCCAGCTAACAGTCGAAAGACATTCCTGGTCAAGGCTAATATGAAGATGTTGACTGATTGGGTAAGAGCAGCTGATGCATACCACTATTCAAATGCCAGGAAGTGCAATGGAGATGAAGACTTTGGGACGGACAGCCTACTCATTACAGAGGGTTTTCTTAACCATGAAAATGTAGTTATGTCTTTTTCTCTTCTGGCTGTTCTTGGCTCCTCACATCTTTACCAGTGCGTCACATAGTCTACCCACAGATCATGTACATGTGAAAAAACTATGGAAACTTTCAAAGCAAGCGTCAAAGCCATTGAAAAGCCATGGAATTTTATGAATCGCAGGGATGAGACATCCCAGATTCCAGTTGGAATTCCAACCTTTTCCAAAGTTTTCCCGACATCTGCCTCTCTGTCTCTCCACAATTGTTTGCTTCCCTTCCTGTAGTAGTACAGGTAAATCAGCTGATAACCCCATAAACACCTTTCACCTTAATGCTGAAATTGTCCAAAACGACGACATACGTTAGTGTGAAATTGAAATTATTGTGTTGCTGACACACCATTCCAAGCTCATGTAATGCACCAGAGCTCAGGGCGCATTGAAAAAAAAATTACAAAATATTTTGATTTGGCTGTGAAAAAGTTATGTAGTTTTATTATACAGGGACCATGCATACCAAAACAACCCGTATGTACTGAACATTTGAAACTGTTCTTTACCAGCGATTTTTATTTTATTCATGGTATGTGGGTGTTGTTGGCCAGGGCAGCATTTATTCCCCATCCCTAATTGCTCAGAGGACAGTTAAGAGTCGGCCGCATTGCTGTGGGTCTGGAATCACATGTCAGTGAGACCAGGTAAGGACGGCAGTTTTCTTCCCAAAAGGACATTACGGAACCTGATGGTTTTCCAACTGGCCATTATTAGAAGGTCTTTTCCCTGGGGTGGGCATGTCCAAAACTAGAGGGCATAGTTTTGAGGTGAGAGGAGAAATGTTAGAAGGGACTAAGATGCAACATTTTCATGCAGAGGGTGCCAGAGGAAGTGATGGAGACTAATACAATTACTATATTTAAAAGGCACCTGGATGGGTATATGAATAGGAAGGATTTCGAGGGATATGGGCCAAATGCTGGCAAATGGGACCAGGTCAGATTGGGGTGTCTGGTTGACGTGAACAAGTTGAATCAAAGAGTCTGTTTCTGTGCTGTGTGACACTTAATTCCAGGTATTTTTCCATTGTATTCAAGTTCTACCATCTGCCATGGCAGGATTTAATCCCAAATTTGCAGAATATGAGCTGGGTCTCGAGATTAATTATCTAGCAATGATATTACAAGGCCATTGCCTCCATCTATAATAAAACAAATGATGTTTGGTTCTCTGAATGTGCTGGTTAGATCAAAGATCTTTCCCATCCAAACTTGTAGTCAAAGTGATAATTGGCTTTCTCCTTGAGGTGTTATTGTCCCTATAGTGACAGTGAAATATATACAGTGCCTTGAGCGTTATAAACTGTCCCAAAGGTGCTTATATAGGCCATTACAAATTGTAGATAAAAATCACACAACAACAGCTTATAGTCCACCAGGTTTAATTGGAAGCACTAGCTTTCGGAGCGCTGCTCCTTCAGATGGTTGTGGAGTACGACTATAAGATGCAGAATTTATAACAAAAGAATACAGTGTCATGTAACTGTAATGATATATTAAACAAACCTAAATTATTAAATTTTTCATCTTTTAGAATGGGTTGCAGGTTTCGGTTCGTTACTATGTAAATCCCAGAACTCCTTTTAAGTCACATTCTGGAGATAACTTAAGGTTTTATGAAAATACATGACATCTCAGCTTAGACAATGCAATGTGTGAGGTTAGAGCCCGTCCAATGCCAGCTCCTCCACATCAGATTATAATGAGACGTTGAAACATGGCGATATTTGGCAGATGATTCAAGGTTTGATTTAAACCACTAGCTTTCAAGAGCATGTTCAGGGAAGAAATAAAGACAGAGAGTCAGTGAGGTTGAGGGAGAGGGTCAAGAGCTTGGGGCCCAGATAACTAGAGGCAGGCTCGGAAATGTCTCTGAGGTGGGCAGATTAGGGTGATTGGACCTTTAACACCCAGGAGGACCCAGACCCCAGGGAGGGTGTTGCCCTTTGAATTGGTGAAAGTGGCACTGTGTCGGTGGAAAGGTTGGAGAGGCATGGCAGGGGGACGCACACAATAAAATTACCACAGAGAAACAATGCTGTGGGGGGGGCACACATTGTTATTTATACAGCCCCCCCACCACCAAATACAATGTTTCTGGCCGCAGAATGATTTGAAATCTTGACACTCAGGAGGCCAGGTATAGAGGAGTGCAGGGATCTTGGAGAGTTGTGGGGCTGGAGAGGGATTACAGAAACAGGGAGAGGTGAGCCAATGGAGAGACTTGGAAAGACAAAGATGCTAATTTTAAAATGAAGGGGTACTTGATCAAGAGCCAATGTATGTCAATGAGGGTGAAGGGGGAGGAGGACTTACTACAACTAAAAGCATGGGCACTAGAGTTTTGGATAACTTCAGGTTTATTAGAAAATGAGAGACCAAATCGTTGGACTAATACATCGGAATAGATATAGTCATAGAGATGTACAGTATGGAAACAGACCCTTCATTCCAACTCATCCATGCTGACCAGCTATCCTAAACTAATATAGTACCATTTGTCAGCATTTGACCCATATCCCTTTTACATTTAGAAGATGATAAAGATACAGATGAAGGTTTCCACAGCTGGTGAGCTGACGCAGAGGCAAAGGCAGCTGTATTCATAGTGACTGATTTGTTCTCCACTGCAGCCAGGGGGCATTAAATGTGAACCATGCAGTGAGAGACCAGATTCATATGCAGGTAAATAGCTAGAAATGGCAATTTCCCTTCCTGAAGGACATTAGCAAAGCACTCTGGTTATATGACAATGTTGTAGTTCTCATGCTAATAGCTCCTTTGCCAGTCCAATTTAATGAATTTAATTTTGGAACTAAGATTTGACCTCATGACCTTTGGATTGCTAGTCCATTACCATGATTACTACGCTGCTATAACCTGTTTCTGAACCAGATCAAGTACAGTGAGATTAATGTTAGTAGGATTACTTTTGTACTGGTGAGCCCTCAGCCTTTGGCATGTATTTTGCAATAAAATGGATACTGCAGCCTTGACATGGTGTGCCTGTAAATCTTTCTCATTTGATCAATTTTCAGGAGGTACCTGAATCATCCATTTCCACTGATGACATTTGCCGTTTGTGCTGACATAGACTGAACAAGCCCTGCAACGACCCATTTGTTAATTCATGTCTTTATATTTTAAAGAAATTTCACTCCTCTCTCTGGGCTTTTGGTGTGTAATTCTCTCTCTCGTTTCTTTGACCTGCAGATCACCAGAAACTTGAGCGTGAAGCAAGAATCTGTAGGCTGCTGAAGCATCCCAATATCGGTACGTCATTTCGAAAGACCATGGTGCTCTGTTGTTTCATTAAGAGTGGTCGGGAGTGGGGTTGGAGTCAGGATGTGGGATTCATGGAGTATAAAGGAAGGGAGGGTACTCAATATTGCTTTGTTGTGGATCCCAGGAGGCCACTCTCATGTGTCCCTGTGATCATGGCAGCCTGTATTTACTCTTAGTCTGGATGAGCTCTTTCTTCCTATGTGTCGATTATGTTTTGACCCTTTTCTTCCTTCAACTTTCTGACCGCATCATGTACATTGACTAACACACACACAGGCACACACTTGCAAAAGTGCACATACATGTACACAGACACAAAGATGCATACAAACACACAAATTCACATGGACAGATGCACACAAATACATGTACAAAAGACATGCAGACATAAGTACATGTACAAGATATTGATGAGTTCACATTGAGGCCCAACCACATCACGCATGCTGACTGACACACACCGGTACATGTTCGCGCACACACACACAGGCACACACTTGCCTAGATGCGCACACATGTACACAGACACAAAGATGCATACAGGCAAACACCCAAATTCACATGGATAGATGCACACAAATACATGTACAAAGGACATGCAGACATTAGCACATATATAAGACATTGCTGAGGCCACATTTGGAGTACTACATGCAATTCTGGTCACCTTGCTATAGGAAGGATGTTATTCAACTGGAAAGAGTGCAAAAAAGATTCACAAGGAAGTTATCAAGACTGGAAGATTTGAGTTATAAGGAGAGGCTGGACCTTTTTACCCTGAAGCAAAGGAGACTGCTGGTGAACTTATAGTTTTATAAAATTACGAGTGGCATAGATAAGGTGAATAGCCGAGTACTTTTCCCCAGGGTAGGGAAGTTCAAAACTAGAGGGTGTAGGTTTAAGGTGAGAGGGGAAAGATTTAAAAGGGACCTGAGGGGCAATATTTTCATACACAGGTGGTGTATATATGCAACAAGCTGCTGGAGAAAGAGATAGAGTAGTTACATTTACAAAATTTAACAGGTACATGGATAGGAAAAATTAAGAGGGATATTTAAACTGATTAGATTAGATTCCCTACAGTATGGAAATGAACGCTTCAGCCCAGGAAGTCCACACCAACCCACCGAAGAGTAACTCACCCAGACCCATTCCCTTTCCCTATATTTGCCCCTGACTACGGGCTATTTAGCATGGCCAATTCACCTAACTAGCACATCTTTGGATTGTGGGAGGAAACCGGAGCACCCGGAGGAAACCCACACAGACACAGGGAGATTGTGCAAACTCCACACAGACAGGCACCCGATAGTTGGCTGGTCACATCTTGTTTGGGGAAACTGTCCCTGACATTAATTGGAGAGGCTGAAGTGGATGAGGAAATTGATATTTAAATGGGAACTCACTTCTCTTTAATCATATTCCAGGAAATACACTTTGTTACTGTTTCATTGTGTTTTCAAAAGAAGCATTGGAATAAAGCCAGCCAATGGTAGGTTTCTGAGTAGTCACAAATGTTCTTTTACTTCAACAGTGTCTGAATTTCTCTTTATTTGTCAGACTGATCTTAACACGGACAATACAAATTAATTGCTGAACTCCGAAGCCAGATTTCAACCTTGAAACAATCCATAAGTGGCACCAAGACAATCTAGTGATATACAGGTTGGGTCAAGAAGACTGTTTTAGAACATAGAACATTACAGCGTGGTATAGGTCCTTCGGCCCTTGATGTTGCACCGACCTGTGGAACCAATCTGAAGCCCATCTAACTGACACTATTCCATTTTCATCCATATGTTTATTCAATGACCATTTAAATGCCCTTAAAATTTTTACCTACCTTAAAGTTGGTGAGTCTACTACTGTTGCAGGCAGTGTGTTCCACGCCCCTACTACTCTGAGTAAAGAGACTACCTCTGACATCTGCCTTATATCTATCACCCCTCAATTTAAAGCTATGTCCCCCCTATGCTAGTTGTCACCATCCAAGGAAAAAGGCTGTCACTGTTTTAACATTTTAAAAAAAAATCTGTTGTTGCACTTTCCAGTAGTTTTTCAAGTAAACAGCTGTGCTGGGTCAGTTCCAGTTTAGCACTGTGATGAATAATTGGCCATTAGAGAAACCAAAAGAGGATCTGTTTGTCCAGGATGTTGCCTGGGTTGGAGTGTATTACCTATGTGGCGAGATTAGATAAATTTGAGTTGTTTGTTTTTGCTCAAACGAGAGACACTGAGGAGTGACCTGATAGAAGTCTATAAAATTATGAGAGGCAAAGATAGAGTAAGCATTTAGAGTCTTTTTTTTACCCCCAAGGTGAAAATGTCAAATACCATAGAGCATTGGTTTAAGGTGGGAGGTGAGAAGTTTAAAGGAGATGTACAAGGAAAGTTTTGTTTTACACAGAGGGAGGTAGGTGCCTGAATGCGCTGCAAGGGAAGATGGTAGAAGCAATGTTTAAGAGGCCTTTAAATAGACACATGGGCAGGCAGAGAATAGAGGGGTCTGTGGACCATGTATAAGCAGATGAGTTTTGGTATGAATGGCATTATGATCAGCACAGACATGATGGGCTGAAGGGCCTGTTCCTGGGTTGTAGTGTTCTATGACCTGGTAACGTTGTCCATCAGCAAACAAACCATTGCTTCAAGGAATATGAAGGCAGTTGCAGAGTTTCTTCCCTCCTTGTTATGAAGAAGAGTCATATCTGACTCAAAACATTGGCTTTTTCTCTCCACAGATTCTGCAGATATGCTGAGTTTCTTCAGCATTTTCTGTTTTATTTTCTCCCCAAGTTTTGTGAGTGTTAGTGAGGGTTATAGGTGTGAAACAGTGACAGTGAGACTGTTTCACTGTGAGGGACACAGGAAGATGTGGCTAGGGGCAGATGTGTAGGGGAAGCAAATCATTGCAAGGTCAGACTGTTGGTACCGCGGTGATCCATGTAAGTGTCCTGGAGCACGCTGGAGGAATATTGCTGGAAGATTGAGGAGAGGTGGCTGGAGAAGAAGGGAGAACTTTAAACATGCGTCAAGACAAAGAAGAGTAGTTTGCTGAGGTTCGGTGGATGCCAAATTAGTTAATGCACGAGAGTGCTAATGAAAATTGCCAAGCTAAGTCAAAGATCTTACATTTCCCTAGATAAAGAAGGTATGCTGCACTCTACTTCTCTCAAGGGTGTAAATGCATGGCCAAAATGTGGATTCTCACTCAACATCTTTTTGTTTTGCTATTTGAAATGGAACATGATATTTGAACACAGGGATGGCACAAAGATCATGAAGCAAGGTTTCTGTTTTCCACTGGCATCAGGTCACTAAAAACAGGAAAGGAAATCCAGATAAATGAGCTATTAACCCTATATACGTGGAATGACTGTGTGGGTTACATTGAGCTGAGGAATTCCTTTGTCTGACTCCTCTCTGTTCCCTATCTCCACCAAATATATTCGCGTGAGACTCCATTCAATTGTTCCAGCTGCCCTCCCTCACTCATCAGGACAACTCGCAAGAATAGCAATCTAACAGTTCAGTTGCATGAGACGAGTGTGCTGTTTGGTGAGTAAGTGGACTCTGATTGGTAGAGGCAATGCCATAGTGAATGCACCAGTTAATGGCCAGGTTCACAGTGTGGTGCACTGGAAGTGACAGAGTTCAGTACTTGGTGCTGGCATGATTCTAATTCTGTACATCCCAATGACTGTCAGATCATATACAACACACTCCATTGACCATTCTCAATCAGCCCATGCTTGCAAGCCTCAGGTATATCTGCCATTAGATGCAATTCCTCTACTGTAAATCATTCATTAAATAATCTGGACTGTGCTACAACTTACACTGGAAACCAGTTTAAGGTCATCATTTGGGCTTGCAGTGTGATGTAACTGTGCATGCTAGAAGCTAGATGGATAAGCACACAGGACCCCGATTATATCGGTGAATTTGCACAAACATTGCACCTTTTTCATAAAAGAAGACAACAGCCAATTGCTGCTGCATCCTCATGGTAACACCATGACCAATCCAAACTACCTGTCTTGCCTGAGAATGAAGATTGACAGTTAACTGTTCTTGCTGCATATCCATGGCAAAGTCAGCACATCCACTTGGTATCCTCCTCTCATTCTGTATAAAATGATGCACCATTTTTCAAGTCTACCTTTTGCGTCCTAGTCCTGATGAGTGCAAGACGAGAAGCTAGGAATTATTGGGGAGGCATCAACTTAGTGGTATTATTGCTGGACTGTTAATCCAGAGAGCCAGGTGATGTTCTGGGGATGTGGGTTTGAATTCTGCCATGGATTGATGAAATTTGAATTCATTGAAAATCTAGAATTAAGAATCTAACGATGACCATGAAGTTGTTGTTGATTGTTGAGAAAACCCATCTGGTTTATAATGCCCTTTAGGGAAGGAAGCTGCCATCCTTACCTGGTCTGGACTATATGTGACTCCAGACCCACAGCAATGTGGTTGACTCTTAACTGCCCTCTGGACAACTAGAAATAGGCAATAAATGCTGCCCTAGCCAGAGATGCCCACTTCCCTTTAATGAATTAAAGAAAAGACTACTTTCAGCAATGATATTTCAAAAACAAAGTGCAAATTATTATTTGCATAATGTTGAAAGTCTGAGAACGCCAAATAACTTCACATTGAAGGGAAAACTCTCAGTTTGGCATTTTGAAGAATATGAAGCATTGAAATGGCAAGTGCAAGTAAAGCAATGAATGGCACCCCTTGATAAACTGCCACAGTTTACGGGTTTCATTCGGAATAAAAGGTTCTTCTGAAGATTGGCAACTTCATTCTAAAATAAAACTCAAAATTTTATTGAAGAAAGGAGACTGTAATTTTAATAATGAACTAGTGGTCATGAACTGATTTAAAATGCAGTCTGATAAAATGCCTAATAGTTCCAGCTGCCAACTGCAAAATGCTTTTGGGATTTTGCTTCATGTTTGGCCTTTCATTCTGGCATAGTAAAAAGGCCGCACACAAGGAACCATGCTGGGCAGTACGCTAGGAAAGTTATGAGCAGATTTCCAAAGCATTCCCCCTCCTTTCTATCTCGATCACATCTATAGATCTTCTCAAAGGATGAGTTTAATTTCACAAAAAATATGAAATAAAGGTATTTGTCATGGTTGTTTTATGAGGGAATTTACAATGAAGCCCAACAGTGGGATTAAAATCAACGTAAATTCTGCAGAAGAAAGGAATGGATGTATAAGAGTGATCCTTTGGCAGACTTTGTAATCTAGGTATCTGTTTGGACTAAAGCTTGGCTAACTTCAAACAGTGTGCACATTTCAACATGCGCTGCATTCCCTTGGTTTATTGTAGAATTAATTAGTGTTGTTGCTTACTTTCTGTTTGCTTGATGAATCGGGGGCTGTTGTCTGCAATTGATTGGTAATGTCACTGAACTAGTATTCCTAAGGTCCTAGACTAATTCTCTGAGAACATAGCAGCAGGTGAAGCTTGAATTTAATTCATTAATTCTGGAATTGAAAGTAGTCAAAGTCAGCATGGCAAAGCAATTTGATGGTGTTGAATCTCAACTGGTTCATTAATAAAGGAAATCTGCCATCCTTACCTGGTCTGGCCTACATTGTGACTCCAGACTCCATAGCAGTGACTCTTAAACACCTTCTCAAATGGCCTAAGTGCAGTTAAGGAGGGAAATTAATTTGGTGGTTATGCCCACACCCCATGGAACGGTTAGGTAATAATGAGCAAGTGTAATAAATATTGTGGCATTGGAGTTCATCCCTTCACACTACCATCATTTAGATTGAATTTGTGATTTTGTTTTGTGCAGCAAGGTGTATTGGCAAGTAGTTTTGGCAACTCTGCTTCACATAAATTGGATGAACTGATAATTCTGTGATAACAAGTGATCTGCAAAGTTATTTTAGACCAACCTGTTCAGATGTAGAATCACATAATCTCTACAATATGGAAAGAGCCATTGAGTATGCACCAATCCTTCAAAGAGCATCCCACTCTCTCCCTGTAACTCTACATTTACTATGGCTGATCCACCTAGCCTGCACATTCCTAGACACTATGGGAAATTTGGCATGGCCAATCCACCTGAACTTGCACATCTTTGGACTGTGGGAGGAAATTAGAGCACGCAGAGGAAACCTACACAGACACGGGGAGAAAGTGCAAACTCCACACAGACAGTCGCCCGAGGCTGGGTCCCTGTCACTGTGAGGCAGCAATGCCAACCACTGAGCCGCTGTGTTGCCCATGTTATGAAACACCTTGGAGGTGGTTGGGACTTGAGCCCAGGTCTTCTGGTCCAGAGGTAGGGACACCACAACTGCATCACAAGAGCCCTCGTGGATTAAATAACCTCATGGCGTTAACAGATAAATAACCTATTCTCCATCTCTGTACTTCACTGTGATAGCTGATTACATGTGACAAACTGTTTACCATTGCGGTTCCTAATTAACTTTGACAGCTATATTGTGTTTGACAGACTGTGTTTAGCATGTCGACAAGCACCCAACTCGCTCCAGAAACTCCACCAACTCTGTGACCAAAGTAAAAGAGAGCCAGGGCTAGCTGTGGATATTGTTGAGCAGTGAAGAAAAAGCCAGAGCATTTAACACAGCCACAGCTTGACCCTTGGAACAGTTTGAGTTCTGAGCCTGGTCTAATGAGTCACCATAAATCATCAGTGCTTTTCCTGCCTTAGTGAAAATTAGTTACGAGATGTGTGCAGGCAATGAGCTTTAATGTTGCGGTGAGCTGCATTTAGTCACTGCTAATGAACAGCCACAAGCTGTAGCAGTTCTCTAAGCCGGGAGGTTTTGAGCAGCTGATGATATTGGATTCATTTCTAGTTTTGAGAGCAGCTTTCTGGTTGCTTCTCGAAATTCTCTCAGCAAAGGTTGGACTGATGTATATTGGAAAACAGATCAATAAGAGCTGATGCTAAGTCATCTGCTCTGAATCCTGAAGAATTGTAATTGCTTTGGTCTAGATACTGCCCAATAATTCACATTGCGCTGCCTTCAATTTTCAGAAACTGCTGCCTAGAAATTACTATTGGTGAGCAAATGCTTAACACGTTCAGTCCAGATTTATTTTGCTTCTGCTGTTTCCACTCAGGCATTAACCTGTTTACTTCAACCGGGCTAATAGCTTTGTAAAGGTCAAGGACAGCAGAATGTCATAAGAGCACATTAAGCTTCTATTTGCAATAGTATTTTCTAATTTTCGATATATTTATGGATATACTAAAAATGAAGAACAGATGCTTGAGACCTGAAACAAAAACAAAAATTGCTGAAGAAACTCAGCAGGTCTGGCAACATCCATGGAAAGAAAGCAGAGTTGATGTTTCGAGTCCAGTTCTTCAGAATTATTTAGGGATAGTTTAAGTTGAATTTAGTAATTCTAGTGAACTTAATAACAGAAAGAAATGACTACGCGAGTCATACATTCATAAGCATGGAAACAGGCCCTTCAGTTCAGCTCATCCTGGCTGACCAGTTATCTGAAACTCTCCAAAGTTGCTGCCAGATCTGCTAAGTTTCTCCAGCAATTTCTACAAAAGAGTGCTTTTAACTTGGCACCTGCAAATGCAGCCTCACCCAGTTATAGGGTATATGATATAGTGACATATACTTGCTGGATCAATCATTATACAGTCCAACTGGGGTAACATATGCAGGACTGAATAATCATCTCTACAGAAAACCCATCCTGTATGTTTAATACATCAAACTTGTACTCGTTGCATTCCTAATGTCTCTTTTAAAATACTGGATCATTCCATTTGTTTTTCCACAAGTTCTTGAGAAGTTTAAGGCTTTCCTAAAGACTGGGCTCCAGCTGCTTTGGAAAAGAGTTTGGACGGAGTAGGTGACGAGAAGGATTCTTGGAAAGCATTGACATTTTTTAATATAGTCTGGTTAGGTGTAGGGGCAGATCAGACACAGTGGTGTTTTCAATTGAATGTTTACATTTACTGATTCAGCGGTGGTTCTGCCAATCATTGAGGTCGTTCGAGTTTAGGCTTTTATGGGCACTAATCCAGGAGCAGTCCTTAAGCACCCAGACTGTCTGTCTATAGTCATTGTGCACGTCTGTGCATGTAATCCTCAGAATGATGAATAGACAGGTGCTTTGCCTGATCAGCACTGTCAATACTACAGGTTGTACCTCTATAACCTAGCAGGTTCAGGACCAGAGACATCATGGGAGGACATGAATAGGAGCTTTTGACCAAGACTGAAAAGCACAATACAACATAAAATGTGATGAAATGACCACTTTATCTACCAGTACAATTCCAGCTGCTTTGTCACTGCTGCAATCTTCATGCTGCTAACAATCCTTTTGCATTGTGTGAGTGCAAACTGACTGACGCTGCTGTGTGTCCTGGACCAGAGAGTGCCGGATGAGGTAGGTACAACCTGTTCCCAGTCCTCACAGACAGACATCATTTGCTTGTTGAGCAAAAAAAATTATTATTGTATTTGTTCATGGGATGTAGACCTTCCCAGCTGGGCCAACACTGTCCCTCACTGCCTTCAAAGATGCTGGTGATGGTGAGCTTTCTTGCTGAATTGCTGCAGTGCATGTAAGGTTGGGGTA
Source organism: Hemiscyllium ocellatum (assembly GCF_020745735.1). NCBI lineage: Eukaryota > Metazoa > Chordata > Chondrichthyes > Orectolobiformes > Hemiscylliidae > Hemiscyllium > Hemiscyllium ocellatum. The sequence continues at coordinate 26,358,009 of NC_083443.1, forward strand.
GGTGCACCCACAATATTGTTAGAAATGGAGTTCAAGGATTTTGACCCAGTAACCGTGACTGTGCGGAGTTTGCACATTCTCCCTGCATGGGTTTCCTCCCAGGTGCTCAGGTTTCCTCCCACAGTCCAAAGATGTGCAGGTTAGTTGGATTGGCCATGATAAATTGCCCATGGTGTTCAGGGATGTGTAGGTCCGGTGCATTGGTCAGGGGTAAATGCAGAGTAATAGGATAGGGGAAGGGGTTGGGTGGGTTACTCTTTGGAGGGTTGTTGTGGACTTGTTGAGCCAAAGGGCCTGTTTCCACACCGTAGGGATTCTATGATTCTGGAGGGATTCTATGATATCAATATAGGAGTGGCAATATAGTTCCAAGGCAGCATGTTGGGAGTTAATGAATGGGCTGGTTTGTCCTGGATGGTGTCAAGTTTCTTGAGTGTTGTTGGAGCTGCACTCATCAAAGCAAGTGGGGAGTATTCCTCCGCCATCTTGACTTGTGCTTTGTAGGTTGTGAACAGGCTTTGGGGCATCAGGAGGTGAGTTATTTGCTGCAGGATTTTTAACTTCTGACCTGTACTTAAGGACACGGTGTTCATAAGGTTTGTTAGTTCAGTTTCTGGTCAATGGTAACCCCCCTCACCCCCGCCAAGGATCTTGATAGTGAGAGATTCTATAATAGTAATGCTACTGAATGTCATAAGAAAATGGTTCAAACACAAGGACTAGGAGCAGGAATAGGGTGTTCAGCACCTTGAGAATGTATCACCATTTAATATGATAATGGCAATCATTCTTTCTTAATGAAGGTGGCCTTTGCCGAGCTTGACTCCTAACTAACTCTTATCAACCCAAGCCTGGAAATTATCATCATATCATCTCCAATGGTTGGGAAATTGCACTTCAGATATCTTTGCACATGTACTCATTCACACAAACTTCCTTTGTTTCCAAGTGTTATAGAGGTGTTAAACCATTTAAATATCACACACAAGCATTTCAAAATGCAGGTTAGAGACAAAAGTTGGCCACTCAGCCCCTCATGTCTCCTGTTACATTCAGTAAGATCATCGGTTGATCTGATTGTTTTCCTCTAATCCACTTTCCTACCTTCTCCACTTACCCTTTGACTCCCTGATGAGTGAGATTTTGAGGGAAATCTTTTTTACCCAGAGGGTAGGGAGAGTTTGGAATGCACAGCCTGGGAGGGTGGTTGAGGTGGGAGACCTCACAATCTTCAAAACGTACTTGGATGAATGTCTGAAGTGCTGGCATACTTAAGACTATTGGACAAGTGTGGGAAAGTGAGGCACTGTAGGCAGTGGTATACTTTTAGCAGTTCAGACACGATGGGTCAATGATTCTGCGATCCTTTCAGCATTCACCTTGTCAAGACCCCTTGGTGAGTTGAAGCTAGTTTGATAAACGTTTGAAATATTTGAGTCTGATTCAAGCTATTGATGTTCACCGTCCTGGGAAGCTGTTCAAAGTGAATGGCTGACCAGTGGCCAAGCTGCTCTGTGCTGGAGAGGAGCTGATGAAGTGACTGGGAAACAGTTCTCTTCTCTTCTCTCACAGTGTAACACTGACAGAGACCTTTTTTGGCTGGAGGAGAAACGATTTGTAAAGGAGTAGGAGGAGGCAGCAGCTAAGTGGTGTTAATATGACATCTTAAAATTTGACAAGAGAAAAATGTAAATAGGAATGTGAGTGATGAGCAGGAAGGGTAATTTTACACTTGAGCGTTTGACCCTCAAGCAAAGCAAGGGCATGTCACAAAGAGGATTGTGATGCTAAGATCATGCAGTGATCGCACGAGGGTTAGTTAAATTGTCAAAATAATAATTTGAGGCCGTGCCTTTTAAATTTGAACTGTGAAAGTCTATTCCTGGCAGTGACTCCTTCACACTTTGCCAGCTCCAGAGCTGATGACAGCTATTCTGGAAGCAGTAGTTGTAGAAAAGATGAGTACATGTGATCACTGTAATTCGGACCATCCTGGTGAGTGCTAGGAGAGGGTGAAGACCAGCTGGTTGCTTCCAAGAATCCAGGCATTTGTGGAATAGTGCACAGCTGCAATTTACCTTTGGAAATGAAACTTGCAAAGTGACATTTGTAGAGAAAGTTGGCAGGAGGGAGGTATTTGGCACAAATAGAATCATAGAGTCCCTACAGTGTGGAAACAGGCCATTTGGCCCAACAAGTTCACACTGACCATCTAAAGACTAACCCCCCCCCCCCACCCAGACCCATTCCCCTACCATATTGCTCTACATTTCCCCTGACTAACACAGCTAACCCACACATCCCTGAACACTATGGGCAATTTCACATGGCCAAATCACCAAACCTGCATATCTTTGGACTTCATACAGAAAGGGGTCCAAGAATGATTAGAGTGGAGTGTGCTTTAAAAGTGCAGAGTACCCATAATGAGGGCAATACAGCTGGATTTAACCAGCTGTTTCAGTTAGATAATGAGTATAGGGCTCGAGGGCGCAAGTCTTGACAAGGTTATAGATGAATTCCCCTTCTATGAAGACAGTGCCAGAGAAGACAAATTATTTGGGGTCAAGTTGACTTGTATGAATGGCAGCAGTGTAGCTAGTAGTTGAAATTGGTGTTTGAGGGCATCAGTAGCACTGTTTGATTGGAATGAACTTTGTATTCTTCAAAGTAAGTTTGAATGGTGAGCAAGTGTCTGCCAGAACAATCCCATGTTGACTTAGAAAATCAGGTCTGATGGGCTCATAAGCTGGCTTCTGTTCTACATAGGTTCTTGAGAGTCTTTGGCATTGTCAACCCCAGAGAGTTGTGGATGCTCAGCCTTTGAGACTGAGATGAATAGAGTCCTGGACTCTTGAGGGAGTGAGCAAAGGAGAGATGGAGTTGAGGAATAAGATCGATCAATCTTGATCTTATTGACATCGAAAGTATACACTCCTCACATGTCTCATGTCCTTACAAACAGGTAGACAAAAAAAATGAGAGACTGGATGACAATTTGGTTTGGAACAATCCATGACTGTGAGAAGGGAGACTAGATTGAATGAACAGCAAATCGAACAAATGTTTGGAATTTAAAAACAGGAGAAGTTAAAAGTAATGAACGAGTGCAGTGATTTCAACAAACTGCAAACCACCAAGTGAAATGTAAGGAAGAACAATAAGTGATCAGAAGATGACTTAGTTGAATGCCAGCACTTTGAATCAATCTATAGTCAAGTGTTAGTAACCAAATTGTTTAATATTCAACATTCTTATGAAAAATAACTTTTTAGAGGCATAGAGTCATACAACATGGAAACACATTGTTCTATGTTCTGTGGTCCAACTTCTCCATGCCAACCAAGTTTCCCAAACTAAAACTACTCCAACTTGGCTGCATTTGGCCCATATCCTTCTAAACCTTTCTTCTTCATGTACGTATCCAAATGTCTTTAAATGTTATAATTATACCTGCATCTACAACTTCGTCTGGCAGTTCATTCCACATCCGAACCACCCTCTGTTGTGTGAAAGTGTTGCCCCTCTGCTCCCTATTAATTCCTTTTTCCTCTCACCTTAAAAATATGCCATCTGGTTTTAAACTCCCTCACCCCAGTGAGAAGACTATTGCTCTTCACCTAATCTATGCCACTCATGTTTTTTATAAACTGCTGTAAGGTCACCTCTCAAACTCCTATGCTCCAATGAAAGAAATCCCAGCTGAACCAAATTCTCCTTATAACTCAAACCGTCCAGTCCAGGCAACATTGTGATAAATCTTTTCTGAACCCTCTCCAGCTTAGTAATATCCTTCCTACAACAGGGTGGCCGGAACTGTACACAGTTCTACAAAAGTAGCCTCCTGTACATAATGTCCTTTCATGTGCAGTTTGTTCTCCATTTTCATTCATTTCAATGTAGTCAATTTCATGAACAATAAATTTCATTTGAAAAGGGATGTGGAGCAAAACAGGGCAGATGTCTGGACAGCTTTAGTATTTGATATCATTTGTGATGTGGAAAGAGTGCTCACCTTTTGACTCTTGGAACCTTGGAGTGTTTCTGCAAACATCAGAACTGGAAGCACAGTAATATCCAGCAAGAGTAATTTTGTGATATATCTGGTACAAGTTGTAGGTGAAGACAGCTGTCTTCAGGGGATTTAAACTGGGGACTTGGAGCTGGCCCCTGAACAGGGGATGCTTGGGCTTGCCAGCATTTGAAAAATGGCTGCTGACATTTGGCTCATTCCATTCCCAGCAATAGCTTTCAAGCTGTGGCCAAAGGTCAGAGCAAGTCACAACAATGATAAATGAGGGTGGCTCTTATTTGACCGAACATTTTGGAACATGGGACCCGGATACTGTACATGCCAGTCAGTGAGAAAAGTGCCAGCATAACCTTGTAAACGAACGAAAACATTTCCTGAGCTTGCAGCCTATTTTTTGTCACGTCATAAGGGGCGGCTCCTGATTCCCAGCTGTGTCAGCCAATGACTTGGAAGTGGGATGGAACTTTTTCAGGGCATCAAACAGTCTGCTCACCATCAGCACAGCAAGTGAAGTCTGTTTATAGAGTCCAATTTAAATAGGGTCTGCAATAATCCTATGTCCGAAACTGCAGCAACTTTCCCCAATTTGAGCATTAATTCACCTCCAGCAAAATGCAGTAAATGGAGGACAGTCATACAATCAAATAGGAGCACAGAAAATAAGAGCAGGCGTAGGCCATTCAGCCCTTTGAGCTTCCTCTGCCATTCAATATAATCATGCCTGATCCTCTGTCTCAGTGCCTTCTCCCCCTTTCTCCCCCAAACCTTTTAATGCCTTTAAACTATCCTTTGAGTGAAGAAGTCTGAGAACATAAAATCAAATCTCACTTACTTACAACAGTCCATCCTCTGGGTCAAATGCAAGAGGACACTGGAGAAACTCAGCAAGTCGGGTAGCATCTGTGGAGAGAGAAAGACAGAGTTTATATTTTGAGTTTGGTGTGACCCTTATTCAGAACCAGTCCCCGGTTCTGAATAATGAGGAATGAACTAGCTTCTCCATTCTGGCTGGGAATTGTGGTGTTGCTTGTATGTAGAGTTATGCACTATAAGTAGTCACCTCTCTTGATCTGATGATTGAATAAATGATGATGCCCCCCTTCCCCTCACCTCCACATGCTGGCAGCACCTCCTATCAATGAGTCATCTACTGCTGTGTGATTTCAGGACTTGTGGGAAATGGAGCTAACGCTACATATTGGAAACTTCTGTACAGAAGCCACATGTTTACCATAAAATTGATTTGAGTTCTTGTTAATTGACTTCTGGTTCTTTATCCATCAACCTGTAATAGTGGTAACCCCTCGATGCACGAGAGCATTGTGCCAAGTGGACCTTACATCACTGATCTCCACACATGGTACCATTCAGTTTATTAGCTGCATGCCACCTGTCACTAGTGGGGAATCCAGTTATGGTTCATTGAGCTCTGAGTAAGTGAGAAAGTGGATAGTTGACACCAGCTTTGAGTCTTTGAGCTAAGTACTTACACTCCTGTTTGGAGTTGTATAATTGTATAAAGCCTGGACAGACTAGATATAGGGAGGTTGCTTTCCCTGGTTAGGGAGTCTTGAACCAGGGGACGCAGCCTCAGGACACATTTAGGAACATTTGGAGGATGGTCAATCAATTGGAACTCACTGCCATAAAAGAGAGAGATTCATAATTTATTTTAAGTTTTAAAGACATCAAGGGGCATGGGGATAAAGTGGGAAAATGACAATGAGACAGAGGATCAGCTACGATCATATTGAATGGCATAACAGGCTCAGAGGAGCTGCTGTTAATATCAAATGTGGAATTGTATCCATGATTTCTGGACCTGGAGGACTGTCACAGTCATCAGCTTAACCAATCAGAATGATCGCTCAAGGCCAGGTGAAGAAAGGAAACACGTCCCATAGTAAACAGCTCCAATGTAATCATCTCAGGGACAGCAGCACCAAACCATGATCTGGAAGGGCAGTATAATTTCTGTCTGCTAACCATTCCTGTCTTTATTCACATTTATTCAGCCTATTTAATCATTAGCTGTAATGCAGTCAATGAGTGTAAATTCACCAACAGTTAGTGAAATTGAGAACAGTGTTTTTGTTTAATTCACTTGCAGGACTTTGGTGTCGCTGGCTGGGTCAGCATTTATTTATGGTTGCCCTTGAGAAGGTGGTGGTGAGTTGTCTTTTGAACTGCTGCTGTCCATGTGCTGTAGGTAGACCCACAATGCCATGAAGAAAGGAATTCCAGGATCTTAACCCAGCGACATTGAAGGACCAGTGATATATTTCTAAGTCAGGATGGTGACTGGCTTGGAGTAGCTTGCAGGTGGCAGTGTTCCCATGGATCTGTATGCTACCCTTGCCCTTCAGATGGAAGTGATTGTGGGTTTGGAAGGTATTGTCTCAGGGTCTTTGGTGAATTTCTGTAGTGCAGCTTATAAATTGTACACACTGCTGCTACTGAGCATGGTGATGGATGGAGTGGATACATAGGCCACACTTGTATTCCTTGGAGTGTAAAAGGATGATAAGTGCTTTGATTTTAGATTTTGGGATCTAGAAAGGAATTGAGTGAGAGAGAGAGAGAGAGAGAGAGCGTTCAGGACATAACCTTAAAATTAGTATTAGGCTGTTCAGGAGAGAGGTTAAAATCCACTTGTTTACACAACATGTGGAACTCTAAAAGTGATGGATGAATCTTAATTCAGCATTTTAAATTTGAGATCAATAAATGTTTGCTAGCCAAGGATATTGGGGATGTAATATTTAGGCTGGTGGATGGAGTTAGGAGACTGATCAAACACGTTCTGCTTGAACGGAGGAACAGATTAAGTATGATAACTTTATATACCAGTCACACAACTCCTACCCTTTGCATTCTACAATAAGTGGGTGATTGTATTGCCCAATGATTGCAATAAGTGACCAGTTTGGCAATAATCTCCATCATTGCGAGGAAGTTGGTGCTCTGAGAGATCGGAGTCTTCAAGTGCTTCAAGTATTTCACATTCCATGTAAATATTTTTAAAAAGGGAGCTGAATTCTGCCAGTGTATGCCCATATTCCTTCCTTAAAACTGAGAAAGTAGTAGATAAATATCCATTTCCATGTTGTTGGCGGGATTGCACTGTGCATAAATTGTTTGCTGTTTTATCCTGATCAATAAAATTTGCTGCATTGTGATGTTTTTCACTGCAGGGGAAAGGTTTTTGAGATTTTCCAAAGAGGTGTGAAGAAGCTCTTTTTAATTGTGAATTGTTATATATGAATCCCATCAGTAGATTGCATCTTTATCTGCAGCTCTGTATTCTGTGACATGGGTTAATTGTTTTATTTTGCTCTTGATGGGCTATTGCAGTGTAGCAAAGGAATTATCCTATCATTTCCACTTGATGTACTACATTTCCTGATTGACAATGATGAATTGTTAACAGCTCTCCGAAAATAAACAGAATATAATAAATGTGACATTACGTTACCTTTACACTTGAGGCTGATCATCATTCCTCATTTGTATGGCATTAAAATGTCATGGGTCTTTTACACATGAAAGAAAGCAAAATAACAAGTGAGGACATTAAGTTCATCAAGGCTCACTGATCTGGCAACTCTGAATGTTTTCTCTGTGTCCCTGAATACTCTGACCTCTATTTCCTTTTGCACAAACTCTGCTCAGTGAGGTAGATGCTCTTTCCTTTGTTTTGAGAGTAGGCAACACAACCTCAGGATAAGAATGCACCCATTTCAGACTGAGCTGAGTAGAGAATTCACTTAGAGGATTGCAAGTCTTTGAAATTTCCCATCCCAGATGTAGCTTGGTTCTGAAAAGTATTCAAGAAGGACACAACCATTCATTGGCCTCTAAGGGGATCAATAGCAATTGGGATTAGATGAGAAAATGAAATGAAGGTCCAATCCAAGCCATGATCTTATTAAATATTAGAGCAATCTTGAGGAGGCAATATTAATGCTAATGGTGACATTTGCTATGTTCTTCCAAACAGCACAATTGATTCTGCAAGCATCATTTAAGTTCCAAATTAATAAATTAATTTCTTTAAGTATTCTCCTAACACTATTTTGTACCAGCATCTGATTTGCCAGTTACATTAATGTATTTAATTATTGTTTAAGGGTAAGAATACCAAATGTTTTATGAATGTAAAGCATTCAATGTCAATTTAACAATCACACACTTTTTTCTAACTCCAGATGGTTGCAATTCAAGCATAATCGAGACTTCTTTTCTTATTTACTCATCTTGTGGGAGTGGGCATTGCTGGCTGCCCAGCATTTATTGCCTGTTCCTAATTGCCCTTGAGAAAGTGGCGGTGAGCTGCCTTCTTGCATAAGGATAGTGTCAGGAGTGAGGAATTGCTGAACTGATGGTGTTGCTGATGAGAGGTGAAGCCAAGGCCAAGGCAGCTGTTGGATTGGGTGAACAATAAAGATGATAATTGCATGACTGAAGAAGAGTAAAGTGATATCCTGGCCAACATTCCTTCCCTGACCATCACCTAAAATAGATAGGCTGGTCATTCATCCCATTTGTTATGTGTAAGGTCATTCCATGGGTGTGTTGGTTACCACGTTTGCCCTGCATGATAATAGAAGTTCCATACTTCAGGAGTAATTCACTGCTTCAGAAGTCCTTTTGAATGTCCTGATGGCATAGAAGATGCTTATTTGAAGAAGCAATTTCTTACAAACATAAAAAGCAAATCCATTTTACAATTTAGAGAAATATGGTTGGCATTTGGCTAACCACAAATGAGTGGTCATTGATTTTCAATTCTGATATATGGGACTCTTGCTGAATAGAGCTAATGCTTTTTGCTTTGTATTCATCAGGACAAATGCAAGAACTCCAAATTTCAAACAATCGCAACAATTTAAAGTGCAGGGGAAAAGGATGCTCTTTGGTTGGCAAATTGACTCAAGCCAAGGTGAAGGCAGTGAGGAACTGTAGGTTGTGCTAACTCGTGGCAGAAGTAGGTACTGCAGATGCTGGAAAATAGAGTCAAGATTAGAGTGGTGCTGGAAAAGCATCTGTGGAGCAGGAAAATTGATGTTTTGGGCAAAAGCCCTTCAATGGGAATGTGCTAACTCGTGCCTAATTCAAAAAGGCACAAAGCCTGCATGTTTTCTTTTGTTTTCAGATGATGGGGCTCCGCCAATTTATTTACATTAATTCCAATGGATAAATGAGCCATGTTACGAGCTCAACTGATCATTCCAACCTGGTTGTTAGAGCAGCTATTTTCAGCTACATCCACTGTCTGCGCGACACAAGGAACATTGCAAAGTAACTGTCTAAATCATCATGGTGACTATAATCAGAAAATCATTTCTAGCTGTGTTCAGGATGCTATAAGGGAGCATATAAATGTACATTGGCTTCTTCAATGAATTTACCAACTGTCGGTGCGCAAAGGCTGTTCTACAAATTTTCTAAAAATATAGTCAGCCCATGGCTTTTGACCAGGTGTTAGCTTTGAACAGTTGTTCTTGAATATATGAAGAGTTTTGCAATAAAGAGAACTATTTGCAGTAGGTATAAAATCATGATCGGAAACATTTCTCACTGGCTGGGGGCCAATTGATGATCTTGGTTCTTCCCAAATGAGACTTCTCAAAATAGTATTGGGTCTTATTCGCAGAAACATTCAAGCCATGTGAGAAATCCCCCATCCTCCACTCCGTTTGTTCCTCTATCATACTGTGAGCTGTTGCCTTGAACGTTTCACAAGCTCTTCCATTTTTAGACAAAATAGCTTTGGACAGCTGCAATGTTATGGCCTTGTAACACACGGTTAATACTACTATCAGAGGGTGAGGTGGTAAGGTTTTAGCTTTGGCTTTTATAAGTGTGAAGAGGTCACAGAGCTTTTAGTACCAACACAAATAGGGCCTAAAATCATTAGGATAAGACTGTGATCAACCGTGTTCTCAAAATCAAGATCTCTTTCGTGTTCTCTTAAAACAAGTAGGAAGGATATGTCAGCATTAGAACGATCTGCCTGTAGGTGTTCTGGACCAGATCAAATCCCCTCAAATTGCCTAAACCCTAACATTTTCTTATTTTAAAGGCAAGTATAAGGTGTTGTGTTCCAGATGCAATTTGATTGGTCAAACTGCTTGACATTAAGCAAAATACAATGTATTCGTCCATTGTAGTTAAAATACAACAGAAGAAAGAAGGCATTGAGATAACTTAACTCTATTGGAAAACTTAACAGAATAATAGATTATTAGCTATTAAACAGTAACTGTTTATATAATAAATATATAAACGTGGGTGGCACGGTGGCACAGTGGTTAGCACTGTTGCCTCACAGCACCTGAGACCCGGGTTCAATTCCCACCTCAGGCGACAGACTGTGTGGAGTTTGCACGTTCTCCCCGTGTCTGCGTGGGTTTCCTCCGGGTGCTCCGGTTTCCTCCCACAGTCCAAAGATGTGCGGGTCAGGTGAATTGGCCATGCTAAATTGCCCGTAGTGTTAGGTAAGGGTATGGGTGGGTTGCACTTCGGCGGGTCAGTGTGGACTTGTTGGGCCGAAGGGCCTGTTTCCACACTGTAAGTAATCTAATCTAATCTAATGTAAAAAATATAATATGGGGAAAAGCATCAAGAGAAAACTGAGTAAACGAGAGAAAGAGTAGCAGGGAGAGATGTACTGTAGCTTCCAGTCCGCTTCAAGACCCAGCAACAACAGCTACTAAAAACTAAAAAGCCTGGTTCTGTGGGAGTTTGATCCCCCACCCATTCAGGCTGCTTCTGTTGTTCCTACCTTAGTTAAAAAAAACCTAAGGCCTCCCAAGCTTTCAATAGCTAGCTCAGTACTTCTGCCTTAAAATGTGTCCCAAAAAAAACCAGACAAAGTACACCTCTTAAAGCCACAGTGTTGTCACAAAGATATGGTGGAAGGGAAGAAAAAATGCATTTCATAACACTGTCATTAAAAGTGGACATTTCAAGTACTTGATAGACTTTCAATGCCAGTGTTTCCTTCCTTAGAAAAAAGGACCAAAACCATTCACAGCATTCCAGGCATGGTCTGACGAGTGCCTTGTGTAGATTTAACAAGACCACCTTGTTCTTACACTCTATTTCTTTTGAAATAAAGGGCAACAGTCCATTTGCCTTTCCTATCACCCACTGAACTTGGATGCTAGGTTTTTTTTATGACTTATGCATGAGAATCCCCCAAATCCCACTGAGCAGAAACTTTCTGCAATCTTTGTCCATCTAAATAACATTTAGCTCATTGATTCTTCCTACCAGAGTTTGTTGATTCACATTTTCCCTTGTAGTATTCCATCTGCCAAGTTTTTGTCCATTCATTCAGCCTATGTTTCTGTATACTCTTTGTGTTTTCCTCACCACTGCCTTCCCATCTATTTTTATGTTTCTGCACACTTGGCTACGGTACATCTGGCGGTCAGTTAGCTCAGTGGCCTTGCATGGCTGGTTTGTGATGCAGAGTGAAGCTAATAGTACAGGTTGAATTCCTGCACTGGCTGAGTTTACCATGAAGGTCTCTCCTTCTCAATCTCTCCCCTTGCCTGAGATGTGGTGACGCTCCGGTCAAACTATCACCAGCTATTCCTGTCACAGAAAATCTCAGAGACAATGGTGCCATTAGCTCTTTTACTTTTACATTAACTTCCCTCAGTGGAGTCATTAATATGCAGTGTAAAATATATTGAAATCAATTAATCAAGTCTAAAATTAAGAAGTAGTCTCAGCCATGGTGACCCCATGAAATGCTTGAAGTTTGTCAGAAAAATCCTTCTGGTTTCCTTTCAGTGAAGGAAATCTGCTATACTTCCCTGCTTTAGTCTACATGTGACTGTAGACTGACAGCAAATGTATTTCAATCTTAACTGCCCTCTGTAATGCTCTAGTAAGCCACCGTGTGGGCGGCACGGTGGCACAGTGGTTAGCACTGCTGCCTCACAGCGCCAGAGACCCGGGTTCAATTCCCGTCTCAGGCGACTGACTGTGTGGAGTTTGCACGTTCTCCCCGTGTCTGCGTGGGTTTCCTCTGGGTGCTCCGGTTTCCTCCCACAGTCCAAAGATGTGCAAGCCAGGTGAATTGGCCATGCTAAATTGCCCATAGTGTTAGGTAAGGGGTAAATGTAGGGGTATGGGTGGGTTGCGCTTCGGCGGGTCAGTGTGGACTTGTTGGGCCGAAGGGCCTGTTTCCGCACTGTAAGTAATCTAATCAATACGTGTCAAGACATGGATGGGCAACAAATGTTGATTTAGTCAGCGATGTCCATACTCTGTGAAAGAATAAATAGCAGGTAACCTCTGACAGCATGGTACTCCCTCAGTACTGCTCTGGTATGGCAGTTTTGATTTTGGTGCTCATGTGCCAGAGTGCGACTTTAACCTGGAACCTTTTGACTTGGAGGTGAGAGAGCTACCGACTGAGTCAATCTGACGCTCAAATTGGCAGAGGGATCCCAACCAATGGTCAGGTGAAGTCCACTCACTAGTGTTATGCAGCTGAATGCATTTCACAGCAGTATCACAAAAGAACCCTTTTGTTTTATTACAGCTCAGGGAGAAATGTTGATCAAGTCCCTGGGAAATGACTGCACTGGAAAATGTTGCTATTTGTTCTATCACTGCTCTCTCAGTTGAATTAACGCAGTTGAATTAGTTGGGAGCTCAGTGTAAATTGCTGCTATCTCTTTAGAGAGATGGCCAGTGGTGAGTTTATCCTGGAGTATTGTGTGCAGTTTTGGTCGCCATACTATAGGAAGGATGTGGAGACACTGGATCAGGTGCAAAGGAGGTTTACCAGGATGTTGCCTGGTATGGTAGGAAGATCGTATGAGGAAAGGCTGAGGCACTTGGGGCTGTTTTCATTGGAGAAAAGAAGGTTTAGGGCTGACTTGATAGAGGTCTACAAGATGATTAGGGATTTAGATAGGGTTGACCATGAGAATCTTTTTCCACATATGGAGTCAGATATTACGAGGGGGCATAGCTTTAAATTAAGGGGTGGTAGGTATAGGACTGATGTTAGGGGTAGATTCTTTACTCAGCGAGTCGTGAGTTCATGGAATGCCCTGCCAGTAACAGTGGTGGACTCTCCCTCTTTATGGGCATTTAAACGGGCATTGGATAGGCGTATGGAGGAAAGTGGGCTAGTGTAGGTTAGGTGGGCTTGGATCGGCGCAACATCGAGGGGCAAAGGGCCTGTACTGCGCGGTATTTTTCTATGTTCTACCTCAGGTGAATGGTGAGGTTGAGAAGGCAGGGTGACCTCAACGACATGGGACTTGAACTCACATCGTTACTGTCATGCTGCAGCTCAAACCAACTGTCCAGCCAATTGAGCTAACCCAGCCTCTGCAAATAGCATTACAATAAAATGCCAGTATGAGCCCCAATTTCAGGACTAAAGCCCAGAACACTATAGAGTTGAACTTGTGTCATTGTTTTAATATTCAGAATGGGAACATGGTAGTCAGTCAATGTCAGCCCATCTCTAATCAGTCCCTGCTGTTTCAATCACACTGAGCCAATGGAATGAACGATAGTCCCATGTGGAGGGAGGTCAAAAGCCAATAAGCAGTTGTCTCCGGTCCTGTGCAGCTGTGATATTATTGCCTAAAGAGAACAGTGGGCTGAGCACACTAATGAGGCAATTCTTGTGTGTCTGTTGTTATGGTGGATTTCTGACCAATGAAAACCTAGTCGAATGTTTTCCTAACCTTTGGTGTTGCCAACATGCATCCACTGTGGCAGCAGGAATCATAGCAACAGTTAAATCTCACTAACAGTTACGGTTCTCCCAAAACCAGTCAGTTGGCATCTCAATAAAAATAAACTTCATCAATTCTCTTCAACACTAGAGCACTAAGTGTTCCATCTATTATCTCATAAAAAGACAGCTCCTGATTCCCACCAACATTTTGCATTCTAAGCTCCTAAAAATTATTGTATTTTTTATTTATAATGAATGGTTCCTACATATGCTGTAAGTACAGTTTCTCCCAGTAAGGCCTCCAGTGCACACTCCCTTTCTCTGTGATCTTTGCCTCTGAGCTTTTCTGTGTTTCTCAAATCCAGTTTTTTGAGCCTCCTGATTTTAATCGGTTCCATTTGCTCCACTCCGTGGGCCCTCAGCTCTAGAGTTCCTTCGCTAAATCTCTGCCTTTCCTCGTCTTAAGATGTTCCTCAAAACCTGCCAGTTGACCAAATTTTGTCCACCTTCCCAAATATTTTGATTTGATTTAAATTATTGTTGTCACACATACTGAGATACAGTGAAACATGTTGTTAAGGCAGATCGTACCATACAAAGTTCATCAGGGTGGCAGAGCAGAGTGCAGAACACAGTGTTACTGCTGTGAAGAAGGTACAGAGAGAGAGAGATTAACATTTGAGAGGTCCATTGAAAAGTCTGATATAACAGCGGGGCAAAAGCTGTTCTTGAATTAATTCATACGTGTATTCAAACGTTTATATCTTCTACCCGACAGAAGAGGGTCAAAAAGGGAATAACCACAGTGGGAGGAGATTTTAATTATCTTGGTCACTATCCCAAGGCAATTAGTAGTATAGATGGAGTCAATGGATGGAAAGCTGGTTGTGTGATGGAATGGGCTACACACACTCTGTAGTTTCTTGCGGTCTGGGGAAGAGCAATTGCCGTTCCATGCTGTGATGCACCCATTTTGAATGCCTTCTATAGTGCATCTAGAAAAAATGATTAGTCTTTAGGAACATGCTGATTCTGCTTAGCTTCCTGAGGAAGTAGAGTTGTTGTTGTGCTTTTTCGATTCTTGTGTCAATATGGTTGGACCAGGACAGAGTGTTGGCGATCATCACTCCCAGGAACTTGAGACACTCAACCATCTCCACCTCAGCTCCAATGATACAGACAGGGGCATGCCCTCCACTCCACTTCCAGACGTCAGTCACCAGCTTCTTCATTTGCTGATGTTGATGAAGTCCTTCCAGAGTGAGGAAGCAAAGACCTAGGTCGTAGAGTTTTGCGATGAGTTTTTTTTGGAATTGTGGTGTTGAAGGCAGAGCTGTTGTCAATAAGTAGGAGGCGGATGTAGGTATCCTTGTTATCCAGATGTTCCATGGATGAGTTTAGGACGAGGGAGATGGTGTCTGTCGTGGACCTGTTGCAAAGGTAGACGAATTGCAAAGGATCAAGGTGGTTTGGTAGGCTGGAGTTGATATGAGCTATGACTAACCTTTTGAAGCACTTCATAATTCTGGAGGTCAGAGCCACTGGGCAATGGTCATTGAGGCACGCTTCATGATTCCCCTTTGGTACCGGGATAATCCTAATTTTCTTGAAGCAGGTGGGGACTTCAAATTGTAGTAAGCAGAGGCTAAAGATGTCGCCGAATACTCCTGCCAACTGGCCCGCATACCTAAGGTTATGTTTGATGCTCCTGCAACGTTCCTTACTCTTATGTTTAAAGGTGCTAAATAAATAAAATTTGCAGTTGTTGTGACTGATAAGATGCTATTTGGAAAGAAACCATTAGAGCAAACCACAAATGCACAACAGAAATCAAGACAGATCGCTTGAGATTAAGTAACTTAGAATTAACAGCATTACACTGTAATGGTGCTTTTCTGAAAAAGATAACAAAATTAACTCTGCTGTCTGCTTTGAAATTAAATTTGTGCTGGAAGAATGTATGAAGATAATGCTTTCAAAGAGTGCAGAACTGGCTGGGTCTTTAACATATAGTGTGACCGGGTTCCAGGCTTCTGAGGTGGAATTTTTTGTTCCAAAAAGGATGAAGGAAATGGAGTCAGAGGCCACAGTTAGTACTTGATTCCTCACCAAACTGGGAACACACGCTGAAAGCACTCATGATGAACGGATTTGTTGTTCTTTGTCTCTCACTTCACCACCTAAGCTCAAATACACTCTCCCCACTGTCATAACTGGGAATTCCTAACTGGAAAAGAACATCATTGAACACCAAAATAGAGTGATTACTCATGGTGTTCGTAGGCTAGTCCCAGCCTGGGACAGACATTCTTTGCTTTATTTTTATATTTTTCCTCTTTATGCACACAACTGAATGTTTTTTTTTCCATCACTAAAAGCTAGGTTTGCCCTTTTCTTTATAAAGAATGTCAGATTATCACAATTTAGGTATTGTCTAATCAACATGCTCAGAGATTTTATTGCACACCTCTGGGCCAGGCAGGGCTTGTACCCAAATCTCTCTGACCCAGAGTTGGGGACTCTACCACTGCAACACAGGAGTCGTTTCTAGGTCTGCTTTTATTTTTCCTTCTTTTTAAATATCCAGAAGTGGTCTTACAACAGAATGTTTTTTTTTTATTTCCCCATCACCAAATCACTGTGATATTTTTGCATTTTTTAAATTGTAATTATTAGCTACCAGCAGTAATCGCCCATGTGTAGCCAATCAGATATTTACATGTATTATGAGACATAACCGAATGGTTTTTCTATCACTAAATTACTGTCACCGTTCTTTGTTTTGGGGCTTATCTACTAACCACCACCAGTAAATGATCCAGGGAGCCAAATGAATATTTGCAAGCAAAGCCCATTACGGCAATGCAAGCCAGCAAAAGGTGAGGGGGAGGTAGGGAGAGTGGCAAAGGGCAAAACAGATTTGCAGGGGGAAATAAACCACAGTAAGCCCCACCCCCACCGTCGGAGAACATCTCTGTCTAAATACATCAAGTGTATGAGTGGACCCCACTTGTTCCCTCTCCAAAGACACTCTGATACAAATGTGATTGTGGAAAAAGGACGTACTGATTTTTTAAATATCTGGATCTGCTTTTTTTTTCCCCTAATATCTGGAAGTGATATCTCGCACAACTGAAAGGTTATTTCTCCCATCACCAAATCACCATGATTTTTCTTTTGTTTTTAAACCATTAACCACCTCTAACTCCCCAAAGCCTACCCACCATCTACAAGGCCCAAGTCAGGACTGTGATGGAATATTCCCCACTTGCCTGGGTGGGTGCAGCTCCAACTACACTCAAGAAGCTTACCATCTGCCAGGATAGAGCAACCTACTTGATTGACACCACATCCACTAATTCTTCTGCCACTTACAACACACAGTGGCAGAGTGTGCACCATCCACAGTAGGCACTGCAACAATTCACCAAAGCTCTTTAGACAGCACCTTCCAATCCCATAACAACTACTACAGTGAAGAACAAGGGCAACAGATGCATGGAAGCACCATCTACAATCATACACAATCTTCACTTGGAATTATATCAACATTGCTTCACTCTCACTGAGTCAAAGTCCTGGAGCTCCCTATGTAACAGGCGTGTGGGTGTACCTTGACTATTTAGACTGTAGTACACCTTTAATGCATTGTCTGAGCTGAGATGTCACCTTTTTTTTAATGATAACTTAAGGTTTTATCTCGGGGCTGTGACTTGAAAGAAATTCTGGGATTTCTATATTAATTAATCAAAACCTGCATCCCCATTCTAACTGATTAAAGACATAACATAATCTAGGTTTGTTCAATACATTGCATCAGTTGTATGACACTTAGAACACAGAATTTATAGTAAAAGATCAGTGATCCTGCCCTACTAGCTACCTGACAAAGGAGCAGCGCTCCAAAAACTTATACTCTCAAATAAACCTGTTGGACTATAACCTGGTGTTGTGTGACTTTTAATGCAGTTCAGAATGACAACTCAGCACTATTAGCGATTAGGTAGACAACAAAATTGACCAAGCTAAATATCCTCTGAAAGAAGTTTTAAAGATACATACAACTCCTGAGGAGTTACATAGGGAGTTATGGAGGAAAAAGTGAAATTGAGTGTCAGACTAGACCAGACATTGGTGAGCTGAACAAAATAAAGATGCTTAAAAGCAAAACAACAGAAATATTGGGTGTGATAAGCCCTACTGAGAATCACTAATGAATCTCTTTTTGGAGCTTGTTGAGTATGGGTTTCCTTGGGAACAGACAATGGCCTGCCTAACTGGAGCTCATCACCTGAGCCCTTTATTGAGAGACTGCAGTGGGCAATGGAAGGGGTTATCTCTGCTGACTACCTGCCCCTCTTCCACAGTTATGTTCAAGCCCAGGTGTTATTGGAAAGCGAGCACGCAGTGTCCATCAATGCTTTCAACATCTTTAGCGAGAGATGGGAACCACAAGGTTTATTTCCCCTCCAACTCCAATTTAATTCAGTCCCCTCCTTCTCTCCCTAAACCCTCCATCACATTCTAGTGACAGAATTGCCCTTAACAGGCTTTGCTTGCTCATGCTCAATTGGCCACGTGGATGATGGAAAAAATGAATAATAAAGTATATATGCATGGTGTCTTTTTGTTGTGTCACTGTTTTAAAAATAGAATTATACACAGCTATGGGTGACTTGGGAAAAAATATAAGCATTATTGTTGGGTCCTCTTGATGCAGTGGTAGTGTAAGAAAACAAAAAAAGCTCATGTTGGAGGGACTCTTGCAGTTTCAAAACAAAAATAAATAAATGAGTTCTGGAGAAAGCAGCTGAAGTCAAATAATTAAGGAAACTTATTTGTAATTTTTTAAAAAATGAAGCGACCCTTTTCCCCTTAAGGCTGTTCAACTACAAATTGCTGGAGAGACTCAGCAGGTCTGGCAGCATCCATGAAATGTTGAGGCCCCAATCTTGATCCCTGTCGCACACCCATTACATCTTACCAGTCAAAAAAAAAGACCTTTTTATGCTGATTCTCTATTTTCTGGTAGCCAGCCAATCTTCTGTCCAAGCCAAAATGTTGCTTTTTTAGTTCTGCAATAATCTTTGATGTGGAATCTGATCAAATCCCATTCTGACTGAAAAATGTTTGTATTATTTGTTCCACATCCTCCTAGCCCAACCTCAGTCCCCAGTGAAAAGGTACATCCGCTTTTTCCTCTTTGTCTACAGTAAATGTTACTTTCTTAAAAACTGGTTAAATTTCCTCTTCATAAAACCATGTTGACTCTGCCTGATGACCTTGAACTTCTCCCAGTGTCCTTCCAGAATCTCTTTAATAATAGCTTCCAACATCTTCCCTATGACAGACATCAAGATGTCTGTAGTTTCATGCATTTCGTCTCCCTCCTTTTCTGAATAAAAGTATTTTGTCCCTATTTCTTAATCTAACAAAACTTCCCAAATTTAAGGAATTTTGGGAAAGTAAAATTAATGCATCAGCTATCTCACTGACAATTTCTTTTAAGCCCAGGAATGAATGAAGTGAAACTTCTGCAGAGTGAGATGCACTCAGTGTTCCAATGTTAGATCTCATTTGTGTCAGAACCTTTCATTTTAATGAATTGGAAGTACACAGTAGGAATGTTTATTATTGAAGATAAATCTTTCTAGCTGCCAGGTTTTCAGTATTGCTGACTTTGCTGCTACCTGATGCAAATATTTCCTTCGATGGTTGCAATAGTTTGAAAGGTAAATTATTGCTTGGAAAAATTGCCTCACTCTGTCTTCTCCAGAAAAACATCAAGAACATCTTTAGTATAAGGAGAATCACATTGCGCCTGAATTATTAAGTGCCATCATTAATGAAGTTGGAAATCTGACTGAAAAATGTTTGTAATATTCGTTTTACGTCCTTCTAGCCCAACCTCGATCCCCAGTGAATTTAACACACTGTCATAGGATTTTAGTTCCTAAAGTTGGCTTCGTATTTGACATAGTTAGAGACAAAAAGAAACTGCAGATGCAGGAATCTAAGGTAGACAAGCAGGAGGCTGGAGGAAGACAGCAAACCAGGCAGCATCAGAAGGTGGAGAAGTGAACATTTTGGGTCTCAGCCTTCTTCAGGACTGGGGTGGGTGTAAGGGGAACTGCAGATGAAAGGGGCTGGAGGAGAGTTCGGGTGGGGAGAGGTGCGGGAAGGTGAGATAGGGATAGGTTAAACAAGTAGAAGGTACAATCTGGTTGGTTGATGGGAGGAATAGGTGGTGGCTAGAAGGAATGGTCAGTCAGAGGAATGGAAGGGAGTGGGACGGGCTGGGAAGGGAGTTCAGCAATGGGAAGGTTAATTGAAATTGGAGAACTCAATGTTGAGTCCTCAGGCTGTAGGTTGCCCATGTGGAAGATGAGACTTTGTCCTCCAATTTGTGGCCTGATTCATTGTGGCAATGGAGGAGTCTGAGGATGGTCATATTGGAAAGGGAGTGGGAAGGGGAATTAAAATGAGCGGTGACTGAGAGGTCAGGTCAGCCCCACTCGGTGAAATGTGCCCTGAGTTCACGTTTGGTCTCACTGATGTAGAGAACACCACGTCGGGAGCACCAGATACAGTAAACTTGATTGGAAGAGAGGCAGGTGAACCTCTGTCTCACCTAGAAGATCTGTTTGGGCCCTGAACGAGGGTGAGAGGGGTGGTGTATTGGCAGGTTTTGCATATTTTCCAATTGCAGGAGAAGGTACTGGGGAGGTTAGTGGAGAGAGTGGCATGAACCAAGGACTGGCAAAGGAAACTGTCATTGCAGAAGGCAGAGAGAGGTGGGGAGAGGATGTTCTTGGGTGATGGGCCCTAATTGGAGTTGGTGAAAATGTTTGAGGATGATACGTTGATGCAGAGACTTCTTATTTGAGATGATGAATACAGTGATGAGTCTGTGATCTGCTGGTAATCACAGAGGATGCCTGGACAGAGAGAAGGAACCCAGAAAGCCAGCACACAGGGACAGTAGGTAATCAGGCAGGCTAATGGAATGTTGGCCTCTTATTTAAGTAGGAGAAAGTGAGGACTGCAGATGCTGGAGATCAGAGCTGAACATGTGTTGCTGGAAAAGCGCAGCAGGTCAGGCAGCATCCAAGGAGCAGAAGAATCGATGAAGGGCTGAAGAAGGGCTCATGCCCAAAACTTCGACTGTCCTGCTCCTTGGATGCTGCCTGACCTGCTGCGCTTTTCCAGCAACACATTTTCATCTCTTATTTGAGTATAAGAGTAGGGAAGTCTTGGGAACAAAGTTTAAACAAGTTGGATAACTGGAACAGAAATAGCTGGAGAAGCTCAGAAGGTCTGGCAGCATCTGAGGCAAGAAAGCAAAGTTAATGTTTCAGTTCTGAAGAAGGACATGAAACGTTGACTCTGTTTTTACTCTACAGATGCTGCCAGACCTTCTGAGGATTCTTTAGGGGTGCAACAGGTTACATGCTGAGAACATTTCCCCTTCATGGGAGAGTCTGGGATCAGAGGGTTTAGTCTCAGAATAAAGGGGCTCCGATTCAAGACTGAGATGAGGAGGAATTTCTTCTTTGAGGATTGAGAGTCTTTGGAACTCCTTGCCACGGAGAGCTGTGGGGGCAGAGTCCCTGTATGATTTTAAGGCTGAGATAGGCAGATTCTTGATCAGTAGAGCAATTAAAGGTTACAGGGAAAGGGCAGGAAAGTGGACGTGACTAATATTGAATCGGCCATAAAATGGCAGCACAGGTTCAAGGATCCACATGGTCTACTCCTATTCCTATTTCTTACAGTCTTAAGAGAGAGAGTACCGCCACTGAAACCATTGTAATTTCAATATGCCAGAGCAAAATCAAATGATGGACAGTAGAGTGGGTTTTGCACTATCTGTTAAGTTCAAGATAAACCTCTTTTTCATAATGCCATTTGAACACATTAAGGGGAAAGGTATAGAAGACAACATTGATGGGGTCAAATGAAGATGTTTGGGAGGAGGCTTCAGAATGGATCTGATGGCCTGTTTCTGTGCTTGAAATACTATGAATATTACTGTAACTGTGTAATAAATATGGAATAAAGGATGTGTTAATTGCTGCTCAGTATGAAAAATCATCTTTGCTCAGAATAAAATCAGATATTACACTGTTTAACAATAATGGAGGCAATATATTTATAGAACAAGAACTGTATTACTCTGCCAGCAAGAGATAATAATATGCTGAAGGAGGAACTAGCATTTACATGGAGTCTTATTGTGTCTTGAATCTCTCAGAAAGCTTGACAATCAATGGAGTAATTTTGAATGTTTTATTAAAGCAAATACAGCACAGAATTTACGCACTGCTAGATTTCACAGTGTATTCTCTGGGTTTAATGCATCGTTTAAGGATTACAGTTGGTTAAAGTACAGGGGAAGCCTCTTGTTTACTTGAGCATTGTTGCATTGAAAAGTCAGCTTTTCAGAGAGTACAGCCTCCCTCAGTCCGTCTCTGGAGCGAACCTGAGTTAATTCCTTAAATCCATAAAACAACCTGAACTCAGAACAGTATAAATCAAAGTTGGGAAAATGCTGACTCGCAAATGGTTCCTTTCTCTGATTTCCTGCAAGGGCCAAGTGCTGTGGGAGTTTGCTGTGTACAAATTGGCTGCTATATTTCTGACATTACCCCATACTTCTAAATTACTACATTGTAAGCTGCTGAAGTCATAAAAGGCACTACATAAATGCAAATCGTTATTTTGCATACCTCTCCAAAAGCAATTTAAGATATCCCTGGTTTAAGAAACCTGTAAACGTCTGTAATAAGTTGTTCAATCCATTTACTATTTGTAACCTTTGTGGCCATGTTATAGCTTTAGCAGCTGACTAATTAAATCTCTTTTGTATATAATATCAGTGTTCTGATTCTCCATATCATGTTTCATCAAAAACTCAGTGTAATTACTCGGCTTTTCACTGAAGTTAAAACATAAGTAAGGTGGTGATAATTCTCTTGATGCAAAGGTTTCATTTTAACTTGTTTAAAAAAAAATCTCCAATTAGAGAATTGAAGAGAGGTGCAATTTAAAATTTGTATTGAGAAAAATAAATCCATCTGCAGGCAGTCATTACTTTTAAATTCTTAGGATAATGAGTGGAAGGTGTGTTTGTAATTACTTTTTGAGATTGTGGGCTGGAATTACTATTTGAAAGTTGCACTCTTAAGGGATGACCTAGAGCTTGCTACCTCAGGGACAATTTGCAATTTTGAAAGGATCTGAGGGATTGAGGTGAGCATAAGACTGTTGGTTGTTAATTAATAACCCTGTAATGTCCTTGTATCTTTGTTCAGGACCTATTTGGACAGAACTAAATTCTTTGCTGAACGATGTTGAACAACATTAATGCATGCCATCAAGGTTAAACACGAAGAGAATCTTTATTGTCTGTTTTGTTTTGTGAATAAAGTGGGCTCCACCCTTCCTGGCTTAACTCGAAAAGTGTGGCGCTGGAAAAGCACTGCAGGTCAGGCAGCATCCGGGGAGTAGTAAAATTGACATTTCAGGCATAAGCCCTTCATCAGGAATGGAGGGGGAATGGGAAAGGGGGCTGAGATATAAAGAGGAAGGTGACGTCAAGGGAAAGTAGCTGGGTAGATGCAGATTGG
Source organism: Hemiscyllium ocellatum (assembly GCF_020745735.1). Taxonomy (NCBI): domain Eukaryota; kingdom Metazoa; phylum Chordata; class Chondrichthyes; order Orectolobiformes; family Hemiscylliidae; genus Hemiscyllium; species Hemiscyllium ocellatum. The sequence goes on from NC_083443.1 coordinate 26,381,392, forward strand.
GGGTGATAGTGATAGGTCGGAGGGGAGGGTGGAGTAGGTCACTGGGAAGATAGATCGACAGGTAGAACAGGTCAGGAAGGCAGTGCCGAGTTGGAGGGTTGATTCTGGGCTCTAACATCAAGCTGACATCTGTGACCATTCATACCATCTTTATCCTCCTGTACTTTCTATGATCTTCCTGCCCTCATCAGTAAAGCAGTGGCAGACCCCAAAATCGCTGCTGCCTGCCTTTGTCACTGATCAGGAAGGTCCCAACTCTGGGAAGGGCTCCCAAATCAGCCCATTTATACTTGAAAATGCCATCGCCAGAGAAATAGATTCAGGCATTGAACTGGAATCATTCAATTGTCAGATTCTCCTGAAGCAAAATGTAATACCTAAATATTAAAAGCTTCCCCGAATTAAAGCTTTTAAAATTTATTCACTGACATTTTTTCAATTTCATCAAGAAAACAAATGATCTAAAGTTCTGTTACATTTTTCACATTATACTCAGAGGCAAGTATATTGATGCATTACAAAACCCTACAGATCTCTCACAACACACAATCAATCTACTACTTTTTGGAGTTCAACCACAGAAGTAATTGATACAGCCCTTCAAATGGGAGGATCATTTACAAAGTAAATAGATTGGCTAATGTCTCCAAATCGGGCCAGGTCTCACTGACCTAAACCTGGGACCCCAAAATATCTTTGCATCTTCGAATGATGCTTAACTATTGTGCATGGAAAGTGTTATTTTAGCATGTTATTACATTACAACTTCCCAATTCAGAAGGCTGCAGTATGTTCCTTAATTTTCTCAGAATATGTTTTCAGCACTTTGGTTACATTTCTGGGAACACAGAAGAGTTTTTTTTATTCATTCAGAGAAGCTTGAAAAGGTTCAGAAAAGATTTACAAGGATGTTGCCAGGTTTGGAGGATTTGAGCTATCGGGAGAGGCTAAAAAGGCTGGGATTGTTTTCCCTGGATGTTAGAGGCTGAGCCGTGATGACCTTATAGAGGTTTATAAAATCACAAGGGGCATGGATAGGGTATGTGAACAAAATCTTTTCCCTGGGCTGGGGAATCCAGAGCTAGAGGAAGTAGGTTTAGGGTGAGGGGGGAAAAATTTAAAAGGGACCTAAGGGGCAACTTCTTCACGCAGAGGGTGGTATGTGTATGGAATGAGCTGCCAGAGGAAAAGGTGGAGGCTGGTACAATCACAACAAAGCAAAATAAAACGAATCTGGATGGGTATATGAATAGGAAGGGTTTAGAGGGATATGGGCCAAATGCTGGCAAATGGGACTAGATTAGCGTAAGATATCTGGTCGGCATGGATGAGTTGGACCGAAGGGTCTGTTTCGGTGCTGTACCCTATGACCCTAAAAGCAAGCATTTATTGTCTGTCCCTAATTGCTCAGAGAGCAGTTCAGAATCAACCACCTTGTTGGCAAAGCTTTTTACCTTCAACTTTATAACAGATACAGCACATTTCAAAGGCAGTAACAATTTGTACTGTGTGAGAAAAGGATGGTGATCGGTTGGGAAATTGATTCTGCATCAGCAACTTAAACATTCCGTCGAGTCCTTGAGATGTTAGGCTTTAAGATGCGACCATGTTGTTTAATTGATTACTTATTTCCTTAAGCAGTTGGAAATTTTGTAGATATCTTTGCATTCTTGGTGAATGGATGTTTCTGTGATTTACTGGCTATTATCTTTTGAGAGGCAAAGAAAAATTAGAAGGAAAGACAGTTTTCAAGTTCCACTGTTACAAATCCAATTTTTCTCTCTGCTTTCCCAAAATCACATGCCTGAGACATGGTTCACTTGTGTGTCTCAATGGCTGGCTTCATTGCTTATTCCCAGCTAGATAATTGGCAGGCAAGCCTTCCAGCCTAATATATTAAATTTACAGAAACGTGTAAACAGGGAGATACAGATCTGAATGCCTAGTTTCAGTCATTTTCATGCCGTGTTAATTTCAGTTCAGGCTAAGTCTTGTTTATCGATGATTTCATTAACCTGGCTCACCCTGGTGAGGTGATCACTGTGGAAAACTTCAGTCAGTTTTAAAAAAAGTTTTGAAAGAACTCTGGTCCGTAGAAGGTTCGAAATATTAAAAATCAGTGACTGGAAGTCAAAAATTGAAGTCAATTTTACAACAAACCACGAATCTAAAAGAAGAGGGTTTCAAATTAAGAGATCACTGATATAAGATGGAGATGAGAAAGAAATGTATCTTTGGAATTCTGTGCTTCAGAGAGCAGTTATAGCTATGTCATTGTCTGATCCAGCCATGAATGCATCCTTATTTTTGATTGAAATGGGAATCTTCTTGAATGTAGACAAGCAGGAGACTGGAAGAACACAGCAAGCCAGGCAGAAGTCAACGTTTTGGGTGTAACCCTTCTTAGGATCTTATTGAACGACAGAGCAAGCTTGGGAAGACCAAACAGCCTACTCCTGCTCCAGTGTCTTATTTCTTCATGGCAAATGCCTGATATCTGAAATGAGAACAGAATTTGGAAATCATTCCATTTCATTCTTAGGTTACAAAGTATGGGGGAGGAAGAGTTTAATATAAAAGCAAATTGAATCCTGCCCGGAACACTTACCTCTCCTCCAGACACTTATTTGGTAACCTGTGGTGCAGTTCTTGCTTTCATTTCTGTTCTCTGGCTTCCTGCAGATGCAGAGACGTGTTCTTAACACACCAATCACACTGTTATATTTGCTCTCCACTGAGAATCTCTTTTGGTCAGGCTGAATTTACATTCTTAAGCCTCATGTTTCAGCGCTGCCTGACATTTGCGCAGCAGTAATTGTTTGCAGCAACGTGTTGATTTAAATCTGGATGGGGGGAGGGGGATCATGCTTGCACCACAGCCTGTTGAGGCTTTTGTCAGTCATTTGTTCACCAGGCCGTCCATTATTCAAAGGGTGGATGATGCTGGCTTTGGGAAAAAGTTTGCCTATCGCCGTGGCAACAATTTACCACCATTGAATGCTAACTTCGCGGGGTGACCGAGCCCTTCCTGCTTCCCAATGGCTGCCAAGAAAGGCGATGTTCCTCCCCATCACATGCCAACAGGAAAAAAATGTACGATAAGCAGAAAAGCTCTTGATGTAGTGGCGTCTCATTTTAACCTTTGTATTTGTGCTACCAGGGTTGCTGTGAAACACGAATTTTGTGTCGCGCATTCCTCGCTGTGGGCATGAGTTGTGAAAATCACTGCCCAAGGTTTACAGTCTCTTGTGTGCTAAAGTCCTTCTGTATTCATACTGCAGGGGAGTGGGCTCACACAAAATGTCCTCTACACAGCAGCACACTTTGTCACAAAAGCAGCTCACAAACTGATAATTGCATTCACTAGAATCTCGTTCCCCTCTTGTGGGGACCCAGTTGTGAACCCTGAAGTTATAAGATGACTTGAATTTAATTTAGCTGCCAGTTTTTGGTAATTCTTCATTGGGATGTGGGCATCACTGGCCAGACTGATACTAATTTCCCATTTGGAGTAGTTCTTGAGAAAGTGAGGGTGCTGCCCTGTGGTGTTGGGTCACGGTGTCCAAGATTTTGACCCAGCGATGATCAAGGATCTGTAGTAAATGTCCAAGTCAGGATGGGGTAGGTGACTTGGTACTCTAGTGATATTCCTGATGAAGGGCTTATGCTCGAAACGTCGAATTCTCTATTCCTGAGATGCTGCCTGACCTGCTGTGCTTTGACCAGCAACACATTTGCAGCTGTGATCTCCAGCATCTGCAGACCTCCTTTTTTACTCTAGTGATATTCCCTCAGTACAGTCCTTTGCAGAGTACTATTAACCTTGAGAGTATTATTTTAAAAAAGACATATTTTGTCCAATTTCTTTGTCTTGCATTCATCAGTACATATGGCAAGAATACTAATTCTAGGGGAAATAGAGCATTTAATTTCTATGCCAGGGCAGTGCTAAATGGTTGGTAAGTGGACATTGATTGTTAGAGGTGCTGCCATGGAGCATGCACTCGTTGGTTCTGATTGACAACTAATTGCCAGGCTTAGTTGAAATTTTAAACCAAGAAGGTTGACTGTGATTGGTCGAGGCATTGCCCTGAGCATCAACTTGCCCAAAATTCTGTATTGTCCCCTCATGGAGTATGAATGCTGGTTTGTTTGCCTCTTGAGTTTGTGTTCTTGTGAAATATCCTGATGAGGGCAGAATGAAAGATTATGACAAATGTGCTTCTCCTAGCCAATACTTACCTCCTCTCAGAATATCTTAGATTATATGATGGAAGCTGGAATGGAGCTTGAACCTAAACCATCTTTGCCAGAGACGAGACACTACCAAGTGAACCACAGTTTGCTGTGCTACTTGAATTTGTCAATATTTGTTTATTTAGACACTCAGACAGAGCTGAGTTCAAGATATTGAACCTCTGAGTTCAACCTCTTTCAGGCTGTTGCTTGGGTACTACTAATTAAGAAGCACTCATAAATTTTTAAAAAGTTTAAAATAAAAATTATCATTGAATCTTATCTAAAATACTTAGATCTCCTCCAGAAACGTGTTTAGTAACATATTTTGCACAGTTCCTGCAGGTACTGCTTTTATTTCTGTTCTCCTGGTGATGCAGAGACTATGTCCTAACCACATGAAACAACCAGCTGTACTTGCTTTCAACTGGGAATTTCATTTGATCAGGCTACATTGTCTTTCTATTTAAATGCAATTTACACTGCATGAAATCGGGGCATCCTGTGGCTAGTTAGATACTCAAGTGTTGGCGCAGTGGTAATATCACTGAGTGCGTAATCCAGGCCAATGTTCTGGGGATCTGGGTTCAAATCCTGCCATAGCAGGTGGGTAACATTTGAATTCAGTAAAAAAAATATTGATTAGCATGTTAACTGAGACTTTTTTCCCTCATAGGAAAGCTTAGGACCAGAGGGCACAGTCTCAGAATAAAGGGGTGCTGATTTAAGATTGAGATGAAGAGGAATTTCTTCTGACTTCTTCTGAGTCGAGTCCTATTTAATAAATTCTTGATTAGCCAGGGAAGTGAAGATTGTAAGGAAAGGGCAAGAAAGAGGAATGTCGGACCAGCCATGATTCTTTTGAATGGTGGAGCAGGCTCAGGGGCTGAATGGCCTCCTCCTGTTCCAATTTCCTATGGTCTTAATGGTGACAATGTCACATTCACTGTTGCTTGATGAAAACCCATCTAGTTCACTAATGTCCTAAAATACCATCCTCACCTGATCTGGCCTACATGTGACTCTAGAGCATTTAACAATATTGACTTTAACTCCCCTCTGTGCAATCAGAGCATGAGCCTAGCCACGAACATGATTGAACAAATGAGAGAGAAAGGAAAATTAGGAAGATTGGTCAGATAGCTAAATGCTTGTTCTTTATTAATGTTGGAAAAACACATCAGGAAATTACTAACTTTCTTTCCTTACTGTTAACTGTTTTAATGAGGGACACGTTCCAGGCTCAAGATGTTTGGTCATGTGATTTGAATTTAAACACTCCATTTTTTCTTTCCAGTTCGCCTCCATGACAGCATATCAGAAGAAGGGTTTCACTACCTCATTTTTGACCTGTGAGTAGCTGCATACTTTTCCCCTAAAAAATACAGCTTATTGCATCTTATTTTCACCTTGTTTTATGTTTGACTGATAGCTGCGACTTGTCTTCTGCTGTTAATATTCAGCTCCTTCGAGCATGAACGGATTTGGCTGTCACTGTTGGCATCGAGTCTTAGTGGGTGAAGAATAAAAATCCCTTGTGTTCCATGAAGTGTGCCAAATTAACGGGCAAGAGAAAACTAGTTGGTGGATCAGCCCTGGCCCACATTTCAGAGTGGGTAAATTCATCACAGTCTTACTGGACAATAAGGCTACTCTCTCACAGAGAGGAGAGAGAGAGAGAGAACTGATGATGGTTTAACCTGAGGGTCACCATGCCTCAGGTGAAGGGAAATGTTGAGATGGAAGGATGGACCTTCATGATAACCAGATGGTGTGAGAATCAAATGCATGCTGTTAGCATCACATTGTATCACACAATCATCTGTCTAGTCAAGTGAGCTCACATATCCCATTAGGGTGGTTAATCAAGAAATGATGGACTTGAAAGGTACTTCATTTCCGCTTTACATTAGTGGAAAAGGACAAAATGTGGTGGAACAAGGGAGATAAGTTAAGGGACGGGGCTTACTTAGTAGATTTATTCAAATCAAATAACACATAATGGAGAAAATAATAGGACTCAAGAGTCTGTAAATGTTGAGGACCCATCCACGATTATTAGAAGCAGGAGATAAAGAAATTGCAGATGCATTAGTTATAATGTTCCAAATCTCAATTCATCCAGAAGAGTACTCAAATTATGTCGTCACTAAAGGTCAGCTAGGAAGAGAAACTAGATAGGCTGTTTCCCTGAGAGTGGGGAGGACTGACAGAGGATCTGATTGAGGTGTTACGAAGGGGCATATTAAGGGGAGAAAGATGGACAGAAACCTTTCGCCTTAGTAGACGGGTCAATGACCAGCTGGCAAGAAGCAGGACATTTCAAGAAGATTTGAGGAAAGATGATTTTTTTCACCCAGGTAATGGTGGGTATTGGGAGCTCTCTGCCTAGATGGAAACCTTCATGACATTTGACAGCTATTTAGATGAGCACATGAAATGCCATAGTGTACAAAGCGAGGTGCCAAGTGCTGGAAAATGGGGCTAGAATAGATAGATGTATGATGATGGGCTGAAGAGCCTCTTCCCATTCTGTAAAAGCTGTATGACTCTGACTGAGGATTAGTTTTTGCAAACAGTTATTTTTCGTTCAAACCGTAATCCCTCTCTGTTTTACTTATGGGAATGAGTAATGTATAGTGAGTTATCCAAAGATAAAAATGGGCTTTGGAGGTTTGGTGGTCCAGTGGATAGTATCCCTGCAAGGAGCTCCAGGTTTGAGTCCACCCCAGGTCTTGGTAACCAGGGAAGATGTGTTCACAATGCGAGCAATCAGACTGAATGGCAAGTTGCAAATCCTTCCAATTGTACCAGTGGTAGGCAGTAAGAGTGAGAGGTTATGGTGGGTCATGAGATCCTACTGTCATTATCTATGTCTGTGTGCTGCAGCATGCAGGTTAACACAGCAGCTCAGACTCCCTGAGTGAACTACAATACGTCATTGTCATGTAATTGTACAGGAACCAGGCACAATATATGAGCTCTCCATTGCAGCATCCAATGGTATATTAAAGGGACAAAAATAGAGATTGCTGGAAAAGCTCAACAGGTCTGGCAGCATCTGTGAAGACCAATCAAAGTTAATGTTGTGGGTCGAGTGAGAAACATTGACTCTGATTTCTCTCCGCAGATGCTGCCAGACCTGCTGAACTGTCCAAGCAACTTCTGTTTTTGTTTCTGATTTACAGCGTCTGCAGTTCTTCCACTTTTTAATTTAGTCATTATTCTGTAATTTGCCATTCTGCTTCCTTAACCTTGTTTTCTGGATTAGTTCCTGCAAAAAAAATGCATTGTCTTAGAAGACTGAACAATTGTCTCCTTTCTTGGAGAAAATGATAATTTTCCTGATCAAACTTTGGACAACTTTGTCAATTCAGTCCTTGATACAGTGAATAAATGGGCATAATTAATGTAGTGCATTATTTCCCTTGGGCTGTTGTACAGCATTTTCAGAACAAGTTTAACATTGACTTAATAGTGGCATGCCCTAGATACATGCTTTAATTAACTGGAGTTAGACAGCACAGTATTTTTTTTGTTTTGTCATTCATTTTTTTTGACCTGCAGAAATCCATCACCATGCTCTAAATTTATTGAAGCAACTAAGAAATCCACTTAAGTAACATTTCCATTTTCCCAAAGCCCTATGCCTACACTCCATTGCTGTACTGTTGGAGATGTCATTTCTTGATAATATGTCAAACCAAGGCCTCCTCTGCCCTTTTAGATAGTTGCAAAAATCTTCCATCGCTAAGGAACAACAGCCTGGTCTTAATCATATTATGGGTGCTTGCTATGCTCAATTGTCTGCCTCACATTGCACTCGTCAACAGTGGATCTGTTTCAAAAACCAAGCCGCGAATTGGCTGTAAAAAGTGCTTTATTGGGTCTTTCTGGAGTTTTGACAGTTGCTATATAAATGCAAGTCTGTCCTACTTACACCTTAGCCCAATGAGTTTAGGTGCAGTTTGGTGAAATGAAAAGCTTAAATGTTTACTGGGAACCATGAGAATTGTATGGGTCTTTTTAAAATAAGCACAGAATTGTATCTACTTTTCATGATCTTGTAAAACTACATTCTTTGCAGTGCTGCTACAGCAACAACTTATATTTACATACTGCCTTTAACAGAATGGAATGTCTGAAGGTGCTTTACAGGAGAAACCAAGTACGACACCGGCCACGGAGGGAATATTAGGTCAGATAGCTGAAAGCTTGATCAAAGAGATAGATTTATAGGGAGTATCTCAAAGGAAGAAAGCAAAGGTGAGGTTTAGAGATATATGGAAAGCATGAGGCTTAGAAAAGTGAAGGGATGGCTACTGAAGGGTTTGGAGCTGGTGGAAGTCAGTGAGATACAGAGGGTTGAGGCGCTGGAGAGATTTCTATTGTGAAAGATTGTTTGACTGGGAATCAAAATAAGTCTGTGAGAACGCACGTTTCAGAGAAGTGGGACCTGCTGGGAGCTGAGACATATAAAGTGAAGTTTTGGTTGACCTGTAGTTTACTCTGCCAGTCACGTACTGACATACTTAACCATCCCTTCAACAACTCTCTGCTGTCTAGTGCCAGTATAATAGGATACTTTGTACTCAGTGGAACAGAATCTTGAACAGAACATTTAATGGACAACTGATGCAATCCCTCCTATTTTGTGGTGAAACCAAATTTATATCCCACTGATCACTCGTGATTTTATTTAATGCTGGCGTCTTTGTATTTTTCTTACTTTGAGAACGAGTTAGACCAAAGAGTCTGTTTCTGTGTTGTACATCTCTATGAATCTTAAGTCTTTTTGATCTGGTGAATCTGGCGTCTTACAGAGTCAAAACCTGATAGGAATTCTTTGCACTCAGTAGCTCATGAAATAGCAACCCAGCCATGATGTTCTGTAATATAGCAGTGCATGATTAAATTAATCCATGTAATCTACTTGTCTCTATACACTATATACAGAAGTCTGTAGTCTACATCACCCCAATTGTTGTTTCTTTTTAAATTGCATTGCCCTAAGATTTATTTGGATTTGTTGCAATTTGGCAGGATCTTGAAAATTTCTGTCCAGCTTCTCTTTTACATCTTCCTGTTTATGTACCTCAGGACTGTGGGATATACATAAAACATTGCTGAGTACTGGGAAAAAAACATTAACTTGTGAGTCAGGCACAGCTTTATTAACAGGCTAGTGAGGATTGGTCCAAATACAAAAAAACAAAGTTGCTTTCACCTAACATACAAAAGATGTTGTAGCTTTGATGACACTGTCTTCTCAATTTTGTGTTGTTTGTGTGTGTGTGATGAATAGTTTAAAAGATTTTGTTTTCTTATCAAAAGCCCAGGTGTGACTTTCTGGCTTTGCTGGTTGCACTCTTGCCTGTCAATTGGTCTTCAGTGGGTTTAAGTCTCACTCTGGAGGTTAGAATTAGAATTAGAATCCCTCCAGTGTAGAAACAGGCCCTTCAGCCCAACAAGTCTACACTGACCCTCCGAAGAGTAACCCACCCATGACCCATTCCCCGACCCTATATTTACCCCTGGCTAGTAACCTACACTATGGGCAATTTAGCATGGCCAATTAACCTAACCTGCACACCTTTGGATTGTGGGAGGAAACCAGAGCACCCGGAGGAAACCCACACGCACACATGGGCAAAATGTGCAAACTCCACACAGACAGTCGCCCAAGGCTGGAATCCAACCTGCGTCCCTGGTGCTGTGAGGCAGCAGTGCTAACCACTGAGCCATCATGCCATCCATAAGAAGGCACAAAAATGCCTCCTCTGAGACTTGTAATCTGGGCTGACACTCCAGTGGTAGTAATTATAGTCCAAGACATGCAGGAAATGTGTGATATTAAGAGTTTAGAGGTGCATGAAAGGCATAATCAACTAGGAGAAAGTGAGGACTGCAGATCCTGGAAATCAGAGTTGAGAGTGTGGTGCTGGAAAGCACAGCAGGTCAGATAGCATCCGAGGAGCAGGAGAATCAATGTTTCAGGCATAAGCCGACCATGGAAGGTATACCAAAGCATGAGGCTTAGGACAATGAAGGCACAATTACTGGGGAGTATTGGAGCTGGTGGAGATTACTGACTGCCCAGCCAGTCAGTCAGATTGCGTCTGGTCTGATTGTAACATTGAATTTGCTCTGCTCCCTCCCTCGATCCCACGTATCTAACAGAAACCTAACAAGCCTAACCTTGAAGATATTCAATGTCCCAGTCTTCGTTCAGACCTAGAGATTAGCAAACATCTGAGAGAGGAATAAAATCTTCTTTGTCACCATCTAATGGTCATAATTTGGAGATGCCGGTGTTGGACTGGGGTGTACAAAGTAAAAAAAAATCACACAACACCAGGTTATAGTCCAACAGGTTAAATTGGAAGCACTAGCTTTCGGAGCGCTGCTCCTTCATCAGGTGATTGTGGCCCTGATGAAGGAGCGACGCTTCGAAAGCTAGTGCTTCCAATTAAACCTGTCGGACTATAACCTGGTCTTGTGATTCTTAACCATCTAATGGGAACTCCTTATTTTGAAACCGCACCCTTGGTCTAGATTATCCTATGAGGGGTAACATTCTGTCAGGATCAACCCCTCCTCCCCATCTCATGACCTCAGAATCTCGTATGCTACAATAAAGTCTCCTCGCATGTTTCTGAACTCCAATAGATATAGGCCTAACTTGCTGAAGCCTTCCTTACTTTGGCCCCCAGTCAAGCAACCTTTGACAAACAACTAGATAAATGTATAAGCATTAGATAAATTCTTACCTCGCAGGAATCAGTGCTTCTTCTGAACTCCAATGTAAGTTTATCTTTCCCTAAATAAGATGATGGGTGAGGTGTGGTGACAATGTTCTTGGACGAGTAATCCAGAACCCCAAGCTAATATTCTGGTGACCTGGGTTCAAATCCTACCATGGCAGATAGTAACATTTGAAATCAATGAATTAAATGCTAATCAATTGATGATTGCTGTTGATCGTCATCTGGTTGAACCTATTTGGTTCACACATGCCCTTTAGGGAAGAAAATCTGTCTGGCTTACAGGTGAATCCAGACACACAGCAGTATGGCTGACTCTCAACTGTCCTCTAGGCAATAAATGCTGACCCAGCCAGTGACGCCCACATCCTGTGAATGAAGAAACAAGAAGAAATTAGCGCCATGCACAGTGCTCCAGATGTGATCTCACTTATTTTCTTTGGGTGAGGTCTAAATGTGAGATTGCATCTTGCTTACTGTGGTGATTCAGCGAGACATTAAAAAGATCTCCTCGACAGTGAAATAATGCTATGGCCAACGGTCCATTCTATAACCAAGGCACCAGACAGTCAGATTTCCTGAGATGTAGATTCAAGCAAGGCAACCCTTTGAGGATTGAAAAAAAAGTTTTGTGCATCATTCCCACATTGCACTCAGAAGTTATGAAGAACTACAGGTTAATAGTGAGCAACAATGTTTACCAGATTGAAGGTTTATTTCGCTGTTTCACTGTGGGATCTTGCTTTACAGGTGATAATACTGACTTATCAGAATCACTACTCGTTCTGTGGGGAGTTTTAAATGTGCACAGCCATGCTTTGAAAATCATATTAAATTCAGATGACAGAGAGAGATAAATGTGGCCAGATATTCAACCAGTGTGGCATCGTTTAATTTGTACACAGAATATGGATGCATTATTGGGTGCATGCATTATTGAAGCCTTAGTTGTCATCTTTGCAAGGTGCTGGATATAGACCTTTTAGTTTACATATTAGCTCATGTACAACTTCTTGGATTCTAATGAAGAGTCACCAGACTCAATGTGTTAACTCTGCTTTCCCTCCAATAGATATTGCCAGACACGCTGAGCTTTGCCAGAAAAGTTTTTGTTTCTTAGATTCCTTTACTGGAGTCATCTATGATTTATCAGACTTGCACCTAATTAAGCAAAGGAATCTAACCTGTGCAGTGATATTGTGAGTTAATGAGAATATGACTGATCCACAGTCTGACTGAGGCTTTCAGACGTGACTCCAATATCCCTTATATCTTGGGTAGCAAAATCTTTCTCTGCATTGCAATGAGGAACTTTTAAAAAGAGACGTAAAATTGTTGAGAATTTTCTTTCAAATTTTTTTTCTAAATACTTTGATTTTCTTGAAAAGAACATTTCAATTCCTACCTAATAAGACCCAGCAGTTTTAGTCTCCTATTCTCTGTCAAGTAGAGTGTTGTTTGTCACAGTCAAAACTTAAAAGCATGTCAATGGGAAAACCAAAGAACCGCAGATGCTGGAAATCAGAAACAAAACCAGAAATTGCTGGAAAAACCCAGCTGGTCTGGCAGCATCTGCGGAGAGAAAGCAGAGTTAACATTTCAGGTCTATTGCCCCTTCTTCAGTTTCAATGGACATCCTTTCATTATGAAGTTGAGCAATCCTGTAAATAGCACACCTTATAGATCATTTCTGAATGGCTGATGAATTTAAGAATGCACACATTTGTGAGTGAGTTCTAACCCCACGCTGATGAACTGCAATGAATGCTGGCTGGGAGGCATTAGAGATTTTTGATAGAGCATTTGTGATTGTCCCCTAAAGATCTGTGAGTTTGCACCATCTGCATTTATGACTGTAAAACATTACTATAGAAATGCACATATTGATACTAAAGGCAGAAAGCTACAGGTCCACATGCCCTCAAAAAGGAGAATATTAAGTTCTAAGTAGACTAGGAGGCCAAAGCGTTAAACAGCAGGAGCTTTGTTACGGAGGTGTTCACTCTTCAGGCAACAAGGTCAGACAAAGCTGTTTGGCTGTCCATGTCATCATTATGCCAAATGATCGGACTCTTAAAGTGACATTCCACCATACTTACACACGTAAATACACAGCAGAGAATGCTCGCAATTAGCCTGTTGTTGTTCACATCTTCTGAGTGCAACATGAGAGCTACATTCAACATTTTTCTGTTGGTCTTCAAAAGGACGTCAACAGTGAAACTGTGTCTTAGGAAATGAATGGGAGAAGTGACTGGAGCTCAGTGCTTCGAGTGGCTTGGACACACTCTGCTGTGGCTCAGTGGGTAATAGTTATCCCCTTGGAGTCCAAGAAATTGGCTTCAAACCCCATTCCAAAGAGTAGAGCATCATACCTTGGCCATCCCTTCAATGCAGTGCTTAGGGAGCGCTGCACTGTCTGATTTACCATCTTTTGGACCAGATGCTAAATGGAAAACTTTGCCCTATTCTTTCAGGTGTGCGTTAAAACATAGTAATTGCAGTAATCGATGGAGAGCAAATGAAGTCTCCTGGCTAGGCATTCATCCCTCAACCAGAAATTGAAAAAGATGATCTGGTTACCATTGCTGGTTGTGGGAGCTTGACATATGCAAATTGGCTACCAAACTTCTTTTGTTTATTTTCCATTCTTTTAAAGGATATGGGAATTGCTGGCAAGACCAGTGTTTATTTCCCAATCTTTGAGTGTTTGGCAATGAAGTCTACAACAGTGTTACATTATAATTGATTATTTATATGCAATTCAAAGAGTATTTAATTGGTTGTAAAACATTTTGTGGCATCTTGATGTCTCTTAAAAGGTGCTATAGAAATGCAAGCCATCCATTTATTTGTCTGCATTCATTCAAATATGATGTTGCATTTGAGCATTCCTAGTGGGGGATTTGGTGATTGTGCAACGTCTTGTTGTGTATCACAGCAATACCTCAAAACACTGAATGCACTGGCAAGTCAGAAATTGCACCTCAAAAAAAAGAGGCAGAAGGGATCTGGAATTCACTGTCCCAAGCTCAGCTGGATGCTAGGGACCAGTTGGAATTCTACAAGACTAAGACCAACAGATTTTTGTTCATTAAGAATTTCAGTTAATGTGAAGAAGATATAGGTAAATAGATTTGATACAGGTTCAGCTGTGATCTAATTGAATATAGAAGGGAGTTTGAGGGGCTGAATGGCTTTCTTCCATTGTGAACTTTTTTTTAATGCTTTGATCAACAATTTTGCACCAACCACCGATTTTCAACATATTCCTGATGTCAGTTTCCTTTGATCAATGATAAGTGCTTCACCCCTTTTCAAATGAAAAATACTTGTGTTGGGCACTTGGTTTCTATTTGTAGTCAGATAATGATTCCATTGAAGGTAATTTTGTCAGTAACTTCATGTGTTAAATGGCCAATTGGTGTAAATGGAAAAAATAAAAGCAGGGTGGTGTGAATGGTTAGGAAGCAGACTGCTTTCCAAGCCTCAAATCACAAGAACAACTGGATTCCTTTTAAATACAGCCCATGATTTAATTATTAGCTGTGGACAAGAATCACAAACTCTCACTGCCCGTGGAATGAATAATTCAAGTACCAACACTTCTCAGAAATGACATTTAAATTAATCAACAGAGGAGTGACTGTATTTTACTGTATTATTCACTGGAAAATGCAAGTGACAATAAACCATTCAATTCAATTCAATTCGATCAGCTTGGCTGCAGGTTAACAATTTCTCCTTTCATGAGAGTCACAATTATACCTATGTTAAGAAAATTATGTGTATTTCTCATTATTGTCAGTGTTTAAAATCATTTTAATGTATTTTTAAACTGAGCACTGCAATCTCTGTAAAGTTATTCAAAAGATGAATCCTGTTAATAGACCATCACCTTCCTAGTGACGATTTCAGGTTGGTCATTCTTGATGTAAATTGGACTACACAGTTAAAAATCACACAACACCAGGATAGTCCAACAGGTTTAATTGGAAGCACACTAACTTTCGGAGTGACACTCCTTCCAAATCAAAAATTGGACTAGCATTCATTGTCTTGCATCCATACCCTTGCATTCTTCGTTACTTTACAGCGGCTCAGGATAAAGAACAAAGAACAATAGAGGAGAAAGTGAGAATTGCAGTTACTGGAGATCAGAGTTCAAAGGTTTAGCACTGGGAAAGCACAGCAAGTTAGGCAGCATCCGAGGGGCAGGAAAGTCAACGTTTCGGGTCATGAGCCCTTCAACAGGAATGACTGATGAAGGGCTTATGCCTGAAATATCGACTCTTCTGCTTCTTGGATGCTGCCTGACTTGCTGTGCTTTCCCAGCGCCACACTGTTGACAAAGAAAAATAAAGCACGGGTATATTTTGCCCTTCTAAACTAAAACTATCTTCACTTCTGGGATCCATATCCCTCTGTTCCCTTCCTATTCATGTATTCATCCAGGTGCTTCTTGAATGCTGCTATTGTGTCTGCCTCCTCTGGCAGTGCGTTCCAGGAGTTCACCATCCTTTGTGTGAAATTATGTGAACTTAATTCATTCTCCAAATTCTTAGCTATTTATCACCAACCACAAAGGATCGAGAAAGATTGGAACAGGGTGCATTGTGTCACATTAATGATAACGATCTAATAATCACTCGCTCACCAAGGATTGATTAATTCAGGGTTTAGTTTAGTTAAACAATAAAAACACATTTTAAGTTATAAAACAGACAAACAACAACCAGCTGATTACTGCATATGTAGCTTACACACCCACAACAGACTTGCTGACAGTCATGATATTGTGTACACAGTGCCTGGAGTCCTTAAAGGTGAACTCTCTTAAAGTCAAGTCAGCACTTGCTGGAAAATCTCAGCAGGTTTGACAGCATTTGTGGAGAGTAAGCTGGGTTAACGTTTTGGGGCCAGTGACTCTTCTTCAGACCCTGCTGAGCTTTTCCAGCAATTTCTGCTTCAGATTTCCAGCATCGGCAGCTCTTTGGTTTTTTTTATAAAAAATACTCTTAAAGCCAAGGTACACAGACACTTTCCACATAGTGAGAAGCAGTGAGACAGTGTTGGTTCATAAAGAATTGTAGGTCTGGATATTAAAATTTCCAGGATCATTAAAATGTGTGAACAGGTTCGCAAAAACTTTCAGGAAGTCTACTGGAATGCTGACTGTTATAAGACAAGGAATAGAGTACAATTAGGTAGAAGAAACACTTCAACTGTCTAAAGCCAACACCTGGAGTATTGAGGGCTGTTCTGGGCACTTCACTTTGTGGGCGGCACAGTGGTTAGCACTGCTGCCTCACAGCGCCAGAGACCCGGGTTCAATTCCCGCCTCAGGCGACTGACTGTGTGGAGCTTACATGTTCTCCCCGTGTCTGCGTGGGTTTCCTCCGGGTGCTCCGGTTTCCTCCCACAGTCCAAAGATGTGTGGGTCAGGTGAATTGGCCATGCTAAATTGCCCGTAGTGTTAGGTAAGGGGTAAATGTAGGGGTATGGGTGGGTTGCGCTTTGGCGGGTCGGTGTGGACTTGTTGGGCCGAAGGGCCTGTTTCCACACTGTAAGTAATCTAAACTTCACCTTAGGAAGTATTTGTTGGCCCTGGTGGGAGAGCAATGTGGTTTCAAATGTGAAATTCTGAGGAGAGATTGAACAAACTAGGGTTTTATTCCCTGGAATTTGAATGGTGAAGAGGCTAGTTGATTGAGGTTTACAAAATATTAAACAGTACACACATGCAGAATGCTCAGGAACTCAGCAGGTCTGGCAGAGTCTGTGCAGAGAGAAACAGCAAGTTTATGTTTCGAGTCCGGCCTGACATTTCTTCAGAACCTGAAGGACAGAACCTTTCTGAAGATGTCGTATCAGACTCGATGCGAATTCTGTTTACCTGCAGAGTTTCTCAAGCGTTCTCTGTGTTTGTTTGAGATTTCCAGTAGCTGCAGTATTTTAGCTTTTATTCAAGGTGTCAAAGTGAAACCAACTGGGCGAGAAATGTTTGGAGAGTTGGTGGGGGATCGGAGAACCATGGAAACATTGCATAAAATCTAGAGCCAGAACTTTTAGGAGAAACATTAGGAAACACATTAACACATACAGCTCAGAATTCTCTTTCACAAATGTCAATTAATGTTAGATCAATTGTAAATTTTAAATCTGAGATTGATAAATATTTGCTAACAAAGTTGTCAGCGGATTATGGGGAAAGAGCAGGCAAATGGAGTTGGTTTGTGGATTAGTCATGATCATGGCCAAACAGGCCTGAGGGGCAAAATGGCTCCTAATTACCCCAGAATTTCTCCAGGCCCTGGGACAGGGTAGTATATCAGGGTGTAATAACTTGGGCCCAGCACTTCAGTGGGTTATGTACTCAGGCTGGAGTGGGTGGTCCCATAGTATTGTGGGTGAATGAGGCCATGCTGGGGGCCTGGGCTAGGAACCTGTGTCAAGACCAACTCTGGAGCATGTGATTACTGTCCCTGGCCTTTATCCAAGATGTTCCATCTCCTGACACCCCCAGGACCCAATTCCTACATGTTTATTACTGTCCATCTTGACTTAGTAACAAAGTTTTTGCCTTTTTGAGTTGAATATTCAATTTTGATTCCAGATGTTTGAACACATTTTCTAGACTTATTTAGTAGTGACAATTCTGTCATAGAGATGTACAACATGGAAACAGACCCTTTGGTCCAACTCATCCATGCCAACCTGATATCCTATCGTAATCTAGACCTATTTGCCAGCATTTGGCCCACATCCCTCCAAACCCTTCCTATTTATATACCCATCCAGATGCCTTTTAAATGTTGTAATTGTACCAGCCTCCACCACTTCCTCTGGCAGCTCATTCCATTCACACAGTACCCTCTGCGTGAAAAAGTTGCCCCTTAGATCCCTTTTAAATCTTTCCCCTCTCACCCTAAACCTATGCCCTCTGTTTCTGGACTCCCCCGTCCCAGGCAGGCATGAGATGGCAAAAAGCCCCAAGGTGATAAAAGGCACAAAATCAATGCACAGTGGCTCAATTATTAGCACTGCTGGCTCACAGTGTCAGGTACCCAGGTTCAGTTTCACCCTCAGGTCTGTGTTGAGTTTGCACATGTTCCCCGTGTCTGCGTGGGTTTCCTCTGGGTGCTCCTGTTTCCTCCCACAGTACAAAGATGTGGAGGTTAGGTGGATTGGCCATGGGATAAGTTCGGAAAGTGGGCTGCTCTTCAGAGGGTCACTGTGAACTTGATGGCCCGAATGGCCTGTTTCCACACTGTAGCAGTTCCATGTTATTTTTTAAAGCCTACAAAGCACTGGATCAAATTTATTAGCAGCCCTTCATCCACTGAGACAACACGTGTGTTCTTAATATCCCTGATGCCCTGGAAACTTTGCCAATGGTGTGTGGTTTCTTTGTAATCGATACTGTTGGCAACGTCTCTCTAGATTCTGTTGAAAGTTGTATTAGTAAACAACTCAACAAATGATATTTAAAGATTAATGGTTCAATTCCTACGACAAAAGTACAATTCAGCATTGAAGATCCAAAGTGCTTGATTTTTTTTTGTTTTGCCATTCAGGATCCATTACAGCAAGTGGAAGATTTGCAGATCCACTAATGAAACACACTGTCATCTTTCTTCTGTAATAAATCGAACAGTTCTCACATTCTTTCAACCTTGGCCTTCACCTTAAGAGTGTTCTCACAAATTTCCTGTCAATATCAATGGCACATGGTTCATGTGGAGAGATGAAAGATTGGATAAAACCAGTGAGTTCCAGAACTGGATACACCTCTGTACTGGGTTATCATTGTCTGGGTTACCATGTTCTCCATTCAACCCTGCAGTCTGCTTCACAGCCGGTTTCCTGTATTCTTCCTGGGTTGCGTTTGATCCAAAATTCAAAAACTGAGCTGCTCTTAGTGGGTTGTGTGTCCAAGGTCTAGCCCTCAGCCTGCCACCTGTGATGACCCTAACCCTATCGCATCCCCGTCCCCTCCCAGCGATTGCACTTTGCAATGAATAAAAGAAAAAATGCAGCAGATGCTAGAAATCTGAAATAAAAACAGAAGCTGTAGAAGCTCACAGTGGCTCAGTGGTTAGCACTGCTGCCTCTCAGTGGCAGGGTCCCGGGTTTGATTCCACCCTCCTATGTGGAGTTTGTATATTCTCTCTGGGCCTGTGGGTTTCCTCTGGGTGCCCCAGTTTCCTTTCACAGTACAAAGATGTGCACGTTAGGTGGATTGCCCATGCTAAATTATCCATACTGTTCAGGAATGTGTAGGCTAGGTGTGTTAGCTTTGGGAAATGCAGGGTTACAGCAATAAGCTAAGGGGATGGGCTTGGTGTGGACTTGTTGAGCCAAATGGCCTGGTTCCACGCTGTAGGGATTCCATAAAATAGAAACTCAGCTGGTCTGGCAGCCTCTGTGGGGAAAAAAGAAAGTTAATATTTTACGTTTCAGTTTCAGTTTCTCCAGCACTAAAGGCTATTAATAAATCAGCTGGGATTTTAAAGACAATTGACAAGAGTTTCATGACCATCATTAGACTTTTAAATCCAGATTTGTTTAGTTGCATTTGAATTCTATCACTTTGAATCCGGGTCTTTGGGACATTACTTGGATTTGTGGCTTACCAGTCCAGCAACAATCCTGATTGATCAATGTTGTGTGTGTGTCTGATGTACTTGAGATATACTGACGTAATTAAGTGGGAATATTGCCCACTCGGATCTCTGAGCTGAGAAGTGGTTTTATCCACATTAGCTGATGAACAATGGCACTCCAAACAATTAGCTACTGCCATTAGTCCTTTGGGTAATGCTCCAGTAATGCCATAAGCATGAGATGACGTATCTAAACCAACCATAACATCAACATTTCTAAACAGCAAATTACTGATCCAGAGAAAATTCAAGCCACTGGGTCGCTGCAGTTGCTAGAGGCAAATTTAGCTGGAGTTAAGATTTCACTTGAGAGCTTGGAATAATTACCCTTCCAACCAGGCACATATGTATATACACACACGCACAGGCACACATAAATATACACACACACAGACAAAAACATGAATAGACACACAGGCACAGGCATATATATGAATAGTGACACATACACATGCATAGACAGAAACATGCATAGACACGTACACATGCATAGCCACACATACACAGACACATGCATATCCATACAAATACTCAGAAAGACACAGGAACAGGCCCTGACATATTTAGTCCTTATATACTAAAACTTACAGGATCCATATCCCTCTATTTCCTTCCTATTCATGTATTTGTCCAGGTGCTTCTTGAATGCTGCTATTGTGTCTGCTTCCACCACCACCTCTGACAGTGCATTCTCGGCACACCAAACCTGCCTTGCACATCTCTTATAAACTCCTCTGTTTCCTTATTCCTGCCACACCTTGAACCTGTGTCCCCCACTAATTGACCGCTCCATCCTGCGAAAAAGCCCCCTACTTTCCACTCTATCCACGCTATTCACAATCTTATAAACTTCTGTCAGGTCACCCTTCAACATCCTGTATTCCAATGACAACAAACTCAGTCTATCCAACCTTTCTCCATAGCTAAAATCCCCCATACCAGGCAACATCCTGGTAAACATTTTCTGTGCCCTCTCCAAAGCATCCACATCCTTTTGGTAGTGTGGTGACCAGAATTGTACTCAATAAATCCATACACATGTCATACCCATCACCACCATCATCTTAAATACTCTGCACATGGGTTAGCTCAATCCCAAAGCAACAAAAACTTCAATCCAAGTCCCCAAACAAGCAAGTTAGTTGGACGTATATTTGAATGCCATCTGCAGAATGCTACATTTGTGCAAGTCAAAAATGGTTCTTCACCCGGGACCTTCCTGACAGACATCTTTTCGGATTACAAAGTGATTTGTTTGTTTTGGATATAGATACTACTGTGTACACAGCACTCCCAAGCCAGCAGGATACAGTCAAGATAAGCAAAAGCTAGTTTCAGATAATTGCAGCTCAGATAATTTCTTTAGTAAAAGTGTGATCAGATGGGGGAACAAGCTGTCTGCATTAGACAAATGAATAGAAAACTTAGAGAGCGCAAAATAAGACAACAAACAAATTCCTGTCATCTGTGAGGGATTTGTGTTTATTTAACTGTGTAAGTGAGACAGACGGGGTACTAAACACATCCAACTGATGCTTTGTATGCTTTCAGTGGCATTCCTCAGTCAATCAAGGATGGTGACCATTTTAAGTAAGAGGTTTGCAGTTTCCAACTCTAGTTGGACAAGTTCCTGGAGGTGTTGTCATGTGATCTCTGACTGCTTTGCTTCCACAGTTCCACCATTGGTCATCGACATTCAACATTGGAAATGAAACAGATCTGATTGGATGATTCATGACTGTCAGTCAGTCTGTTACTTGCATATATTTTTCACAATAACTTAGAACGTTTAAGCAGAGTTGTTAAAAGACTCTGATTTCTTTCCCTGGGGTTTTCTCTCAGCTAAAGTTTAGCATCTAAATTCTGGAGATTCCAGGGAGGGTTGGCAAATGGCAAGGGAATCAAGGGTCATGGGGAAAGGGCAGGAAAGTGGATGTGGGGAATGTCAGATCAGCCACGATCCCATTGAATGGCAGAGAAAGTTCAGCAAGACGAACAGCCTACTCCTGTTGCCATTCCTTATGGTCTTATGGGTTAAAGTTTGCATTAAATACTTAGGGTTAGAGTGCATAACTCTAAGTATAACTTTGCATATTTTGAAGAGATTTCACTGAGAAAATTGCAGGATAGGTCAGGCTCAACTTATGCTCTTATCTGCTGGAATCATGTTATTAATAATGAGCAGATAACCTGCACTGTATTTGTTATGGTGCCATGTAAAAGATGTATCTCTCTACTTTCTTTGACCACATTAGGAAATGTGGCAGCCATTTTGTGCCCAGCTCCTAATTTCCAGGTAACCATGTGCTTGTTTGTAACATACAGATTCAAATACTATCGACCTCTTATGACATTGTGAGATATTAATGTGGAGGTGCCAGTGTTGGGCTGGGGTGGACAAACTGGAAAAGTCTGTGTCGATATGCGCGATCCTCTTGAAGATCCTGTCTGCATTGAGCTGGCACTTCACCTGACGAAGGAGCAGCACTCCAAAAGCTTATGATTTCAAACAAACCTGTTGCACTTACCCTGGTGTCATGTGATTACTGACCTTGTGCGAAAATGGCTGGGCTGCTGGGAAGAATTTCCTTGCAATTCTTCAAAAAAATTCCCATGGACATCTTCCTTGTGGAGTGGAGAGGCCCTTGTTTTGACAATGGCACTTCTGACAATGCAGCACTCCCTCAGTGTTCTCCTTCACCTCCTGCAACTTGCTTCCAAACAGTGCAGTGACTGCCCCAACCTCCCTGTGGACCATTGTAGCTCACTACCACCTCCTCAAGGGCTATTTGGGACAAACATGAAATGCTGGTCTAGCCAGGGATGCCCAGAACCCATGAATTAACTTCTAAAAAGCTTGAATTTTAATTTAAAAAAATTAGTGCTGCGTGGCTGTATCAATCCGAGATGCTTTTATTTTATTCAGTCTGTGAACTGGGGCTTGGAATACACAACTTTCTGAACCAGGCATGGGTGATACCCACTGAACACAGCCTTAGGCAGCCTAATTCCCTGAGTTCTCTGCTTTATAATTTGAATTGCAGAGTGAAAAATGACTGAGCTACTCAGATAGTTTTCTTCCAGAACAGAATCATGACATTTGTAAAGATAAGAATAGGACCGTGCAATTATTGAAAATATAATTTATGTCTCCAATCATTATGATCTATTGCATCAATTTAAAACAAATAGATCCTGAAACTTCCAAAATATAGATTATGAAAGACATGATGAATTGATTCAATAAAATCAGAACACTTTAGACAGAGGGATGATACCTATCAGGTCGTCTGGCATTAATAATTCATACATGAATAATTGATAAGTAATTTTAGTACAATGCATGCAATTATTTTTGGAAATAGCTAGTAATAGGGAGATGGGCTGATCTTGACCCAGTTCAGATAGGGAACTGGTAACAGATAATCTGCTAATGAATAACTTCTGACCACTGAGCAAAATTAAGAAATTGTTTTGAGGCAATGCTTAAGGAATTAAAGTAATCTTGAGTTGCAGCACAAGTTTCAATAAAGTCACCTTGAGGTTTCAAAACAATGCATCATGATATTTGTCTTGCAGCCTTTTGTTAATTTGTCCTCTCTGTAGTCAATGTAACCCAAATGCATTGGAGTTGTTCACAGGTTTGGACATAACCTGGAGAGAGCAAAACAGATAATCTTGATTAGTATACTCTCCATCAGAGAGATTTACAGCACTAAAACTGACCGTTCGGTCCAACTCATCCATGCCGATCAGATATCCTAACCTAATCTAGGCCCATATCCCTCTAAACCTTTCCTATTCATATATCCATCCAAATACCTTTTACCTGTTGTAATTGTACCAGCCTTCACCACTTTCTCTGGAAACCCGATCCATATACGCACCACCCTCTGCATGAAAAAGTTACTCCTTTTAAATCTTTTCCCTCTCACCTTAAACCTGTGCCCTCTAGGTCACAAGGAAAAGGCCTTCTGTAATCACCCTATCCATGCCCCTTGTGATTTTATAAGGTCGTCCCTCAGCCTCCGACGCTCCAGGGAAAACAGCCCCAGCCTATTCAGCCTCTCTCTATAGCACAAACCCTCCAACCCTGGCAACATCTTTGTAATTCTTTTCTGAATCCTTTCAGGTTTCACAACATCTTTCGGAAAGCAAGGATTCGAACCTATGTTCCCAGCAATTAACCTAGGCGTCAGGAGTACAAGTCCAGTGAAATTATCATTATGCCACCACCTCCATTGAACAAGAGACTGCCCCGTCTGCCTTAAAAGTATTCAATGACTCTGCTTCCCCCTTGTTTTCCAGAAGACAGTTCCAAAGGAGACATGACCCTCCCAAAAAAAACATTTTGCCACATCATTACTTCAAATGAGTGATCCTGGTAAATCCTAGTTTTCATCCCATTTTGAAAAAAGTCACCAAATTAGTTGGTAAAATAAGGATGAATTTTTAAAATTTATTCATTTGGGGAATGTGTGTGCCGCTGGCTGGGCCAGCAATTATTACTCGTCCCTAGTTGCTCGTTGAGATGGTGATGGTAGTTCTTGAACCTCTGCAGTCCACCTGCAGTGGGTTGACCCACACTGCCTTAGGGAGGGAATTCCAGGATTTTGACCCAGCAACAATAAAGGAACAATGATATATTTCGAAATCAGGATGGTGAGTGATTTGGAGGGGAATTGAAGGTGGTGGTGTTCCCTTGTATCTGCTGCCCTTGTCTTTCTAATTGGAAGTGGTCATAGATTTGGAAGGTGCTGTGTGAGGATCTTTGGTGAATTTCTGCAGGACAATTGTGGTGCAGGACAAAAGTTAATCCCATTTCTGCAAAGAAAATTGGTCATCTCAATGCAGATTTGTTGTGATTGATGGTTGTCAGGGTACAATCTGGATTGGCCTAAATACATAAGAACATAAGAATTCAGAGCAGGAGTTGGCTGTCAGGCTCTTTGAGCCTGCCCTGCCATTTAGTAAAATCATGGCTGATCTTTTTGTAGTCTCAGCTCCACTTAACTGTTGGGATCTGTTAGAATTTTCCAGAGAGCAACTTATTCCAAGCTGTTGACTTTTTCTCTGCTTTAAAAGAAAATTAATTTTCTTTCCTGCAAACTGTAGGAGAAAGTTCAGTTTTGATGATGAATTTGTTTCAAGATGTTGTTGTCTCCATTTACTGGAGCGGTTAATTGTACAAATGCAGAAGATTCTCGGCTTCATCGTTTCACATTATTTTTTTCATCCTTTTTTTTCCTCCCACATTCTGTTCCTTCTTTTCACTGAGCAACATTTCCTGGTATAAAGATTACATTCACCTCCTTCCCAATGATCTGCTACTCTTCCTGTTAGTTGACCACGATCTGACACATAGAGTCATACAGCACGGAAACAGACCCTTCAGTCCAACTCGTTCAGGCTGACCAGATATTCCAATTTGGTCCCATTGCCAGTATTTGGCCATTATCCCTCTAAACCCTTCCTATTCATAAATCCATCCAGATGCCTTTTAAATATTGTAATTGCACCAACCTCCACCACTTCCTCTGGCAGCTCATTCCATTCATGCACCACCCTCTGTGTGAAAAAGTTGCCTCTTAGGTCTCTTTTGCATCTTTTCCCTCTCACCTTAAACCTGTGCCCTCTTGTTTTGAATTTCCCTAACCTGGAAAAAAGGCATTGGCTATTCACCCATCTCACTGGGGCCTCATCACATTTGGGCGGCACGGTGGCACAATGGTTAGCACTGCTGCCTCACAGCGCCTGAGACCTGGGTTCAATTTCCGACTCAGGCGACTGACTGTGTGGAGTTTGCACGTTCTCCCCGTGTCTGCGTGGGTTTCCTCCGGGTGCTCCGGTTTCCTCCCACAGTCCAAAAATGTGCAGTTCAGGTGAATTGGCCATGCTAAATTGCCCGTAGTGTTAGGTAAGGGGTAAATGTAGGGGTATGGGTGGGTTGCGCTTCGGCGGGTCGGTGTGGACTTGTTGAGCCGAAGGACCTGTGTCCACACTGTAAGTAATCTAATCTAATCTATATCCCCCATGATTTTATAAACCTTTAAGGTCACCGCTCAACCACTGACAATCCAGGGAAAAAGACCCAGCCTATTCTGCCTATGCCTATAACTCATATCGTCCAGTCCCGGCGAGATCCTTGTAAATCCTTACTGCACCATCTGAAGTTTAACGCCATTCTTCCTATAGAAAGGTGACCAGAATTGTACACAGCGATCTAACAGTAGCCTCACCAATGTCCTAAAAAGAATATATATTATTTATCCAGGGTGCTGGATTCTCTGGTGAACTCTCTGGTCAGCCCTCTACTGATGAGCCAACATTGGTTTCCAATCTGGCAATATCTTAATTGCAACATTCACATCTGTGTTTTCAAATCCCTTCATGGCCTTTTGACTGTGCTCCCCCCCCCCCCTCCAAGCCAAAAACCACCTCCAGCCCTCTAACTTTTCAAAATCTCTGTGCTGTTCTGATTCTGGCCTCTCGTGTATTCCATCTGATTTTGTTTTAATTTGTGGGAAGAAGGGTAATGCCTATGGCTGGCCTGGGATTCTTTGTGAAGACTGATGCGTGGACATTTATTCCAGGAAGTGACTAGAAGGCCAGCAATCTAATGCAGGGGGTCTTATGATGTCAAATCCCAAGGGAAGCTTAAACTGCTTAGAATGATTGATTGCACGCCATCAAACCATAAGGCATAGGAGCAGAATTAGGTAATTTAGCCCATTGCGTCTGCTCCACCATTGGATCATGGCTGATAGGTTTCCCAACCCCATTTTCCTGCCTTCTCCCCATAACCCTTGATCCCCTTACTAATCAAGAACCTATCTACCTCTGTCTTAAATACACTCGAGGATTAGGCCTCCACAGCCAGCTGTGACAATGAGTTCCCCAGAGTCACTACCCTCTCACTGAGAAATTCCCCCCCATCTCAGTCCTAAAGGGTTGTGTCTTCAGCTATCCACGTTCACTCTATCCAGACATGGTATGTCAATGAACTCGACAATGGAACAGCCATAATCTATAGCAGAGAAAAGGCTGAGGTATGAACCAATGGTAGTTAGCACAGTGAAGGATTTGATAGGCTGAGCGCAGAGAAAATATTCCCTTTTGTGAAAATGTCCAAAGCGAGGTACCAAGTTGGGCATTTCCTCATTCAAGTCAGAAGAATGAGAGACAACTTTCTTGAGACTTATAATGTTCTTTTGGGGATGGGATCAAAATAACGTGGACGCTAGAAGTCAGAAACAAAAACAAAAATTGCTGAGAAACTTAGCAGGTCTGGTAGCATCCATGGAGAGAAATGAGAGTTACATTTCAGGTCCAGTGACCCTCCCTCAGATTCTCCGGAACTTGACGGGGTAGATGGAGGAAGGTTATTTCCCTCTGTGGGAGAGTCTAAGACAATCTCAAAATAAGGGGTCATCTATTTAAGACAGAGAAGAGGAATTATTTTCACTCAGAACATAGGGAATCCATGGAATTCTTTACCACAGAAGGCTGTAGAGGCTGGATTGTTAAATATATTCAAGGCTGAAATAGATGTTTAATTAGGAAGGGAATCAATGTTATGTGGAAAGTGGAGTTGAGGGTTAACGGATCAGTCATTGAATGATGACTGGCTTGATGGACTGAATGACCTACCTTTTGCTCCTATGACATTACAGAGTTCAACCAGGCAGTTCACATGCACTTTGCTCCATTAGCCTTCCAGTTTCAAAAGGCCTTGTGGCGCCTTCCATCCTTGTGGTCATTATTTTGAGCCAGTGAAGGAAGGTGGCCCAAGTCAGAACCCCAGATACAACCCAAGTATGTTGTATCAAAGTTTTTGTGATCAGACTGAGGGGTCAAGGGAGCAACCCCTGCACTCTGTGATCCAGGCTGTTTGCACTTAATTCAAATCTGGATGTAATTACATCAGCTGTACTGTTCAGATGCCATTTCAGACACTTAATGAGTAAATTGTAAGCAGTTTTCCAAGAACTGCCTCAGCCAAAAAAAAAGTCTTGACTTTTAACCAAGTGCAGACTCTTCTGGGCTATTGGAGCAAATAGCATGCTCATTTCTTTGGCATTTCCATGTGGGATTGTTTCTCTGGAGATTTGGTGGCATAATCACCTGCAGCTGGCAAACGGTATAGTCGGAAGGAAGGCTGATTTCCAGCTTTGTTTGTGTGTGAACCTTAGGCAAAAAAAACCTCAAAGGAGGAATTGTGAGTCTCTCAATCTTGGACATTTAACAGCGACTGATTCAACTGTGCATAGATTGTTAAATTAGGTTTTATCTCTTTTATTCCTTCATGAGGTATGTGGGTGTTGCTGACTAGGCCAGTATTTATTGCCCATCCCTAACTGCCCAGAGGGCAATTAAGCATCAACCAGATTGCTGTGGGTCTGGAGTCACATGTAGGCCGGACCAGGTAAGGATGGCAGTTTCCTTCCCTAAAGGACATTCGTGAACCAGACGGGTTTTTTCCTGACATTCGATAATATCTTCCAAGTCATCATTATATTTTTAACTCCAGATTTTATTGAATTCAAA
This sequence comes from Hemiscyllium ocellatum, assembly GCF_020745735.1. Classification (NCBI taxonomy): domain Eukaryota; kingdom Metazoa; phylum Chordata; class Chondrichthyes; order Orectolobiformes; family Hemiscylliidae; genus Hemiscyllium; species Hemiscyllium ocellatum. The sequence goes on from NC_083443.1 coordinate 26,409,605, forward strand.
TATCGCCATCTGCCATAGCAGGATTTGCACAAGGCCCCTATGACATCACTTGGGTTTCTGGATTAATAATTCACCGATAATGCAGCCATGTTATTGCCTTCCCTTAAATTTTTGAAAAATTAAGTGCAAGTGGAACTGTTCAATGGTTATGACTGATGGGGTGCTTACATTCTATGAATTAGATTCGGTGGTGAGAGTGAAATGGATATCCAATCAGAACTTTCTGATCAGTGGCCACAAAGAGGATATTTACTTTCCTGTAAGATATTTACTTTAACTCCTTTTGCGGTTCCATCTGCTACTGTTGGACCGTTCGACTGAAGGTTTAGTGCTTGCGGCAAGAACATATTGTGAAAAACTGAGGAATTTATCTGAGTCGGACAGAAAATTCATGATGGCAGGAGTGGTGCTTTGGTTTTGAACTGAGGGAGACAAATTCCTGCTAGGCAGGTTGACTTGAGCATAGAATAGGAAAGGCCAGACTCCAAACTGACATCAGACAACATTGCTTCACACAACAGCTGGTGCTTGGTTGGGATATGGTACAGGAAGCCAAAGTTACAGAAACATAGAGTCACACAGCCATGCAGTACAGAACCAGACCCTTCGATCCAACTCAGCCATGTCAACCAATTTCCTCAAACTAAACTGATCTCACTTTCCTGCATTTGGCCCATCACCCTCTAAACCTTTCCTATTCATGTACCTATCCAAATGTGTTTTAAATATTGTAACTGTATCTGCATCGACCACTTCCTCTGGCAGTTTATTCCACATACTGTGTGAAAAAGTTGCCCCTCAGGTCTTTTTTAAATCTTTCTCCTCTCACCTTGAAAATATGTCCCCTAGGTTTGAACTCACCCACCCTGGGGAAAAGACCATTGCTATTAACCTGATCTAGTCCCCTCATGATTTTGTAAATTTCACCCCTCAACCTCCTATGTTCTGGCGAAATAGGTCCCAGCCTATCCTCATAACTCAAAGCCTGCATTCCCGATAACATGCTGGTAAATCTTTTCAGAACCGTCTCCAATTTAATGATGTCCTTCCTGTAGCAGGGCGACCAGTATTCCACAAATGGCCACACCAACTTGCTATACAACCACAGCATGACTGTACTCCTATACTCCAGACACGCTAAATGCCTTCTTAACCATCATACATGTGATGCAACTTTTAACAAACTATGTACCTGAACCCTTAGGTCTCTCTGTTCAACAACAGTACACAGGGCCCGATCATTAACTGTACAAGTCCTGTCATTGTTTGTTTTACCAATTTATCCAAATTAAACTCCATCTGCCACTCCTCAGCCCATTGGCCCAATTGAGCAAGATCCCTCTGTAATCTTAGATAACCTTCTTCATGTCGACTATATTCTAGACGTGCTGAAGCAACAAATGCTGGAGATCGCTGCGGGACAGGCAGTATCCATGGAGGGAGACAAGCTAATGTTTGAGTCCAAATGACTCTTCTTCTGAGCTCTGATGAGGAGTCATCTGGATTCGAAATGTTAAGTTGCTCTCTCTCCAGGAATGCTGCCTGACCCACTGTGATCTCCAGCATTTGTTCTTTTCAGGATAGATTTCCAACATCTGCAGTAATTTGCTCTGACATTCTGGATAGAAGTGGTCATGGATTTGGAAAGAGCAAAAGGCGACTGACTGTGTGGAGTTTGCACATTCTCCCCATGTCTGTGTGGGTTTCCTCCAGATGCGCCGGTTTCCTCCCACAGTCTAAAGATGTGCAGGTCAGGTGAATTGGCCACGCTAAATTGCCCATAGTGTTAGGTAAGGGGCATGGGTGGGTTGCGCTTCGGCAGGTCGGTGTGGACTTGTTGGGCCGAAGGGCCTGTTTCCACACTGTAAGTAATCTAATCTAATCTAAAAAAGCAGTCTAAGGATCGTAGAATTTCTGCAGGGCATATAGTAGATAGTATGCACTGCTGTGACTGAGCATTGGTAGTGGCAAGCTGTGTTGTTGGGAGCTGTACTCAACTCGGCATAAAGGGAATATTCCATCAAACACCTGACTTGTGCCTTGCAGGTGATGGATAGGCTTTGGAGAGTCAGGAGGTGAGTATTTGTAGCCTCTGACCTGTTCTTGTACTTAATTATTTATATGGTGAGTCTAGTTGAATTTCTGGTCAATTATTGCTCCCTGGGTGTCGGTAGTGGGGGATTCCTTATTTTCATGCTGTTGCAATCACTCAGGTGGCAGAGAGATGGTCTGGTGAGAGCAGTGTAAATGTCGAGGGAAGTATAAATATAACTACGTAAAGATGAATTCTGTCCATGTTGTGACCTTGCCTTTGTGAGTTCTCTGAAATGTCTTTCCTTGTTGCGTCTTTCTGTCTTGTATCTCCAGGCCATCAACCACTTTCACTGAGAGTAGCTGGTAAGAAATTGAACCTGTGTCTGTACTCTCTGGATTTACTCCTCCATGCATTCTCTGCATAAAAAGCAGAATCAGAGGACGTTGTTGTCATTAGAGGCGGCAGAGGGTTGATCTTATAGAGATTTATAACATCATGAGGGGCATGGATAGGATAGATAAAGTTTTTTCCCTGGAGTGGGGGAATCCTTAACTAGAGGGCATAGGTTTAGGGTGAGAGGGGAAAGATATAAAAGAGACCTAAGGGGCACCTTTTTCACACAGAGGGTGGTATGTGTATGGAATGAGCTGCCAGAGGAAGTGGTGGAGGCTGGTACAATTGCAACATTTAAAAGACATCTGGTTGGGTATATGAATAGGAAGCGTTTGGAGGGATATGGGCCAGATGTTGGCAGGTGGGACTAGATTGGGTTGGGATATCACATCAGCATGGACTAGTTGGACTGGGGTCTGTTTCCATGCTGTACATCTCTATGACTCCATGACTCCTTTATTTTTTTAAAAAGCCATGATCTTGTTCTGTTCATGTTGTGGTCAACACATTACTGGAAGGATGTGTCTTACTGGAAAAGGCACAGATGAGATTAACCAGGATGCTGTCTGGACTGGAGGTTCCAAACTCTGAAGGAAAATTAAATAGATTGAGGGTTTCTGAGTGCTTTGGGACAGTGAAGGTTAAGAGGCAATCTGATAAAGGTATGTAAGATAATGAGCTGCATAGAATGATAGCAATGTTTATGATTGTGAGGGCATAGGATGGTAGAAGTATTTGAGATTATGAGGGCAGAGATGGAATGGATAGAAAGACATTTTATCCATTAGTAATGGGAGCAACAAGCAGGGGGCATTAATTATAGAGGTAGAAGGCTAAAAGGCAAATTATCTTATAGCCAGAAGATGGTGGGAGTCTGGAACTCACTGTCTGAAAGAGTGCTTGAGTCAGAAACATTCATAAATATTTAAGCTGTATTTAGATGTTTTGTCATCATAGCCTCCATCCCATAGGCCTAAAGCTGGAAAGTGCAGTTATTGTCATTAGGTCCATGTTGATTGGCACAGACAGGATGGGCCAAATGGCCACCTTCTGTGCTGTAAATGTCTATGAATTTGCATCTATTTTCAGTAATTTTGTCTCAGAATTGGATTCCACAAAATAATTTGCATTTCTGTGGTGTCTCCAGCGTATCCCAGAGATAACCCAACAAAACCATGGAAGGTGATTAAATCATGCTCAAATGTGGGCATTTCAAGGAGATGCATCGCAGGGTACGTAGAGAGATTTCAGTAAAAGAAGTCTGGAGTTTGGAGGCTGCACAAATGAAGATTAGGCTCTCGATAATGGGGCAGTGAAGGAAGGGTCTAAATGTGAAGGAGCTGAGTTGAGATAGGGATTGTCAGCCTGATATAGTGGTAGGACACAGTGTGAAATGGTGGGGAGGGAGCGGGAGGAATTGCAAGGCCCCAAGGATTCTAACATGAGATTGAGAACCTTGCGTTGGAGTCCAGTGCAGGTTATCTGTGAGAATAGGAATAATATGGAATGTAGGCAGTGGAGCTTTGAATGAGCTGAAATGGTAGCAGCATAGAACTGTACAGCATGAAAACAAACATTTTGGTCCAACTCATCCATGCCAACCAGATATCCTAAATTAATCTAGTCCCATGTGCCAGTATTTAGCCCATATCCCTCTAAATCCTTTCTATTCATGTACCCATCCAGGTGCCTTTTACATGTTGCATTGTACCAGCCTCCACCACTTCCTCTGGCAGCTCATTCCATACACGCAGCACCCTTCTGTGTGAAAACATTTCCTTTTTTATATCTTTCCCCTTAAACCGAAAGAGCGCAATCAGTGAGGTAGTCTGTCATGCATTGCAACAGTCTGGAAGGGATGAAGGCGAGGGTGAGGGTTTCACCAACAGATAATGAGGCAGAGCAAAGCTTCCTGGAGAACCCAGTATTATCTGTTTGGATGTCAGTAGAGGTTGCGCAGAGCCCAGGCTGTGAGTGATCCAGAATAATCAAAATTGAAGTCTAGTACTGTGGAAAATAAAGTAAAGAGGGCAAGTTTCAACTTGATTTAATAAATCTGTTTCTGATGTGTTTTGCAAGGGTATTTTTGTCAGTATTGATGTTCTTCTGTTGTGTTAATAACTTGATGAGTTTGCCTTGGTTTTGACAGCTGTTAGTGCCTCTTACACCTCTGCATTTTTTCCAAGCATTCTCAAGGGTGATGAAATGTGGATTTGCTCCATATGTCTTTTTTTATTGGATTGCAGACTTAATAATCAAATGAACAACCACAGACAGTCGAGCCCAATGTAGGCGAGAATTAACCATGTCAGACTACAGCACAGGACTCCCGCAATTGCTGCCTGTTGCTATTTTTATGAGTTTTCATGTTACACTCCATTAGTGTGGAGCAGTATTCCAGGATATGTTGGAGAATGCCCACAAGGTTGCAGCATGCGGGTGTTCCTTTGGAATGGTAATGGAGAAGAATGGGGGTGGATCCTCATGAAGAACTTGGCAGGATACGTTAGTGAGAGACTCCTGCCACCTCAAGTAGGGTGGGGTGTCCAAAACTAGAGGGCATAGGTTTAAGGTGAGAGGGGAAACATAAAAGGGACCTGAGGGGCAATTTTTTCACACAGAGGGTGGCACGTGTATGGAATAAGATACCAGAGGAAGTGGTGAAGGCGGGTACAATTATAACATTTAACAGGCAGCTGGATGGGTCCATGAATAGGAAGGGTTTAGAGGGATAAACCAAGTGCTGGCAAATAGGACTAGATCAGATTGGGATGTCTGGCTGGTTTGGGCAAGTTGAACCGAAGAGTCGGTTTTGGTGTTGTACAACTCTATAACTGGTAATTCCATGTATTTTTCTGTTGAAGGTGAGAGGGGTAAGATTTAAAAAGACCCTGAAGGGTAACCTTTTCACACAGAGAGTGGTATGTGTATGGAACATGTTGCCAGGGGAGGTGGTAGAGGCAAGTACAATTAGAACATGTAATAGACGTTTATGCAGGTAGATGGATAGGAAAGGTTTAGAGGGATATGGGCCAAGTGTAGACAAGTGAGACTAGTTCAGTTTGGGAAACCTGAGCAACATGGATGTGTTGGGCTAAAGGGCCTGTTTTCAAGCTGTATATCTCTACAACTATAAGTAGATCTATAACTATAACTATAAATCTCTACAACTGGCAGTTTAACCAGTACCCCACGCTCAGAATCTCAGATGTTCCAAATATCTGCTTCAGTGTTTGGAAGAGATGTTCCACGGATGCCAAGAAAAAGAGAGGTTATCCTTCTTTATACTGCAAACTCTCAATATCCTGGATGTATCTGATATCCGAAGGGTGGACTACATTAAGCAGATTAAGGATTAGTTTCTTACTTTTCAAGCATATAAACTCCCCATTTACACAATTTTTTAAAAAAAATTTAGACCCTAGAAACTTGTAGCCTTGACTTTAACAAACACTGACAAATTCAGGGAGATCAAGAGCAAACCCATTATTTTTAGTACTGGACTATTACTTATGACAAACACTTATCTGTGAAGCAGTCCATCACATAAATATCTTTGCTGGGTGGTTCACTAGCATGCAGTTTTTCAAAAAGTCAATATTGTGCCTTGTTTTACAGACCTTTGTTATTTATTAAGCACATGAAAAAAATAAATATACTTAGTCTATTCATCATGTCTAAGATAATTTTGATTTCGTGTGCATCCTAATATATACAGTGCACACCCAATTATGTTAAAATCTCAATTACTGTTATAATTGGATAAGCCATATTTCCAGACTGAAATTACACTTGATAATGTATAGTTTGATTTTTGGTTTCAGTGGTGTGTTCTTTTAGTGAAACCCAAATGCTATGCTGCAGTTTTTGTTTTAACAATAAAACAGAAGTCTATTATATTAAAAGGAGATGAAAATAAAATAGAATAAACCATTTATATACACACAAATGTAAAAATGTCAAAGCACATATTAAAGTGCAAACCCAAAAGCACTCCTTAACATTATTTATTCCTTCTGTTTTATACCTAAAGAGTTTAATTTACCTGTGGCTTAAGTCCTAATGGCCTCTTCCTTGAGTCTTTACACAAGTGGGCTTTGACTTTCTCAGCTTCACAAACCCCCTTCAGGGTTTTACCCAAAACTTCTGGTCTAGAAATTTTAATCTAATTGACTTACTCTGAGGGAATCTAATTCTAAATAATCTCCCTTCGCTCAGACCATGATCTCGGCAAAACTGCCAAACTGAAACCTAAAAGCTTTTTTTCCATCTATTGCTTCTAATCAGATGGAAACAATCAATCTAATCTAAAAACTTAATGTACAACGGTTCGCTTGTAACCACTGCCAATGTAATCAAATTCCCATTACTCTCCAGGAAGTCTCCCTCTCTTTAATACTGAATACTCTTTAAATGAAGTCACCATCATTACTGAAATGCTTACAAGCTAATGATTAAATCCCTTCACAGACACAGACCAAACCTACATGCCACTAGTTCAAAATTCAAACCCTAAAATAAACTATATTAAAACATATCACACTCCTTACATCACACACAGAAAAGTTATACAATCCCCTGGAAGAGACAGAAAACCAAATTTTAAAACTTTCATTTTGTTTTGGGAGTTGTAGGGGAGGGGAGAAGTGGTAGTGGGGAGACATGAAAATCTGGAAGGTGTTTGACCTGTGCCTCCAGCCCCAGGTAAATCTTGGTAAATTTTGTTGTCCATTCATTTGAGCAAGCAGTAAACCAGTTGGTTCCCTTTGTAGTCATGTTGTCCTCCCCATCTGATGTGCCTGCCATTGTAACACTCCAGTGGTCCAGTGTGCTTGTACAGGAAAATCCATTGCTATCCTAAATTATTCCCAGTCTTGTTTCAGCTTATCATATGCCAGGTGATTGCTTGAGCAACCTGCCATTTAGTTAAACTGACAGCACCCTCCTGCTTTGAAGTTGGAATTTCATGCCTCTCAAGGAGCTGAGCACGTAGTCTGAGCTGATACTCCCAAGGCCATAGTTGTGCCCATGTGGATGCGACATTCACAAAATGCTGCTTGCTCAAGGTAAAATGTGATGGATGTCATTGGAGGTGTTTGGCCAACATTCCTCCCTCAGTCATCAAAATCAGTCCAGTTCTTTCCTTGGGATCTTGTTACAGAGATCTACTGGCACAATTGGCATATAAAGGAGCCACAGTCCGACCAGACCAGGGGACTGCTGTCTTATTAAAGAGAGAGAAGCGACTGGAAGTGGTTTATCCTAAGTACAGTAACTTTATTTGTCATTTCTATCATATACAGCTGGTACAATAAAAACGAGTAAAAAGTGAGGTCTGCAGATGCTGGAGATCAGAGCTGAAAATGTGTTGCTGGTTAAAGCACAGCAGGTCAGGCAGCATCCAAGGAACAGGAAATTTGACCTTTTGGGCCAGAGCCTTCCTGATGAAGGGCTCTGGCCCGAAACGTCGAATTTCCTGTTCCTTGGATGCTGCCTAACCTGCTGTGCTTTAACCAGCAACACATTTTCAACAACAAAAACGAGACAGCATTCCTCCAGGACCAAGGTACTATATGAACACGCAGACTATATGAGACTACGGTCATACGAAGGGCAGCATAAAGTGCAAAACTTGCAAGACAGCACAGTAATTCCTGACAAGACATTAGGCACAGTGGTGGACAAATTACAATGTAACAATGAATGATCATTAATAAAACATTGTTTTAGCAGCAATTCAAAAAATCGTTCAAAACTTGCAAATGGAATAGAGTGTGATCATACAGTGATAAGGAGTATGGCTTGGGAGGAGAAACTATTGCACAGTCTGACCGTGAGAGACCGAATGCTCCGGTATCTTCTGCCAGATGGCAGGACGGAGAACAATTTGAATGAGGGATGTGTGGGGTCATCCATGTGGATGCAGCATGTGGTACAACTGCCTGTAATGGAGGGAAGAGAGACCCCGATGATCTTCTCAGCTCTCCTCACTATCCATTGTAAGGACTTAGGATCCGAGACGATGCAATTCCTGAACCAGACAATGGTGCAGCAGCTCAGGGTACTCTCAATGAATCCCCTATAGAATGTGATGAGGATGGAATTAGAAGGTCACCACACCTCAGGTGAAAGGAGAAGTTGAGAAGGAGAGTCCTTCATGGTAAACTCAGCCGCTGAGGGAATTGAACCCTCACTGTTGGTATCACTCTGCATCATTAAACAGCCCATCCAGATGACTGCACTCATTGGCTCCCACACTTGGTGTAGGTGTCAGCAGTGACAACTCTTCAAACATACCTCACTTGGTTGATGTTGGTTTGACACGAGACACTACAAGCACTGTTTTCAGGATTTTTTAATCATATGTATGAACAGGTGAACTTATCTCTGTGATAATTGGATCCTGCAAAGTCTGACCTAAAATGAACCTAGAAGTAATTGAGTAATTTAATCTGTTGAGCGTATTTGCCTGTTGAATTTTTCATAACAATTCTTTCAAACACCATCACAGAAGACTGTCCTTGTTAAGAACTATGTGAACACTATGTGTCAATGTTGATGTTTCCTGATGTAGACATTTTAAAATATTCTTTAATGGGATGTGGGCATTGCTGCCCAGACCAGTATTTATTGCCAATCCCTAATTGCCCAGGGGACAGTTCATAGTCAACCACATTGCTGTGGGTCTGGAGTCATATATAGGCCAGGTAAGGATGGCACCTCTGAATTCACCAGACAGAAACATTTCCAAATACATTAGGGGCTTCTGGTGCAGTGGTAATGTCCCAACCGCTCAACAAGACGGTCTGGGTCTAAGTCCCACCTGCTGTCATAAAATGATTAAAATACTAATCTTTCGAAGCGCTGGCTATTGAAGACTATCCCCCCCTCCCCCCACCAATGCCAACAGCAAACATTCAGATTTTCAGCTGATTAAAGAAAGTTGGATCAAAGGGCTTTCTTCTATAGATTTAAATTCTTCCCTACAAGGACGGCTTTGATGATTTCTGATAAATGAGCTCCTAATTAAGAAGTATAAAAATGAAATACTTGCATATATATGGAGTCATAGAGATGTACAGCATGGAAACAGACCCTTCGGTCCAACCCGTCCATGCCGACCAGATATCCCAACCCAATCTAGTCCCACCTGCCAGCACCCAGCCCATATCCCTCCAAACCCTTCCTATTCATATACCCATCTAAATGCCTCTTAAATGTTGCAATTGTACCAGCCTCCACCACTTCCTCTGGCAGTTCATTCCATACACGTACCACCCTCTGCGTGAAAAAGTTGCCCCTTAGGTCTCTTTTATATCTTTCCCCTCTCGCCCTAAACCTATGCCCTCACATTTGGACTCCCCAACCCCAGGGAAAGGACTTTGTCTATTTACCCTATCCATACCCTTCAAAATTTTGGAACCCTCTATGAGGTCACCCCTCAGTCTCCAATGCTCCAGGGAAAACAGCCCCAGCCTGTTCAGCCTCTCCCTATAGCTCAAATCCTCCAACCCTGGCAACATCCTTGTAATTCTTTTGTGAACCCTTTCAAGTTTCACAACATCTTTCCAATAGGAAGGAGTCCGGAATTGCACGCAATATTCCAACAGTGGCCCAACCAATGTCCTGTACAGCCGCAATATGACCTTCCAATTCCTGTACACTCAATACTCTGACAATCTCTTTATAATTAATGAAGCACCTTCAAAGAGTAATCACTGTGATGCATAGAACATGGTGACCAGTTTGCACACAGATGGGCTTTGCTAGTATTTCCACCCTCTCAATAAAAATACCTTTTGTTCCTTCCCTCCATAATATGCTTGCAGAGTGGTCTCTTCAATGCCTGTGTGATTTTCCATTCAACTATTCCTCATGGTAGCAAGTTCTGTATCCTAATCGCATTCCTGATATGTCTTTTGAATTTCTAAGTCAGGTTGGTTTGTGAATCTTTATTTATGAGCTCTAGTTTTGGACTCTGCTGAATTTTAAAACAATCCACCAGGTCATTGTTAGATGTTTTAATCAACTTTCAGTTATGATACACTTCTGGAGCAGATAAGACTTTAACCTTCACTTTCCTGCCCGGGGTAGTGGCATACCACTCTGCTGGAAGAGACCCTCAACCAAGTCATTGTTAGTATGACAATGATTAAATGTTTTCTGATCAACACGTACAGAGATGTTGTTTGCCACAAGAGCCCTTGTTATGTTAATTATAAAGTATAGATTAAGCAGAAACAGGTGAGAAGATATAGAAATGTAGAACATGGAAACAGACCCTTCGGTCCAACTCATCCATTATAACCAGATATCCTAAATTAATCTAGTCCCATGTGCCAGTATTTGGCCCATATCCCTCTAAACCCTTCCTATTCATATACCCATCCAGATGACTTTCAAATGTTGTTATTGTACCAGCCTCCACCACTTCCTCTGGCAGCTCATTCCATACACACACCACCCTCTGTGTGAAAACGTTGCCAGTAGGTCCCTTTCAAACGTCCCCCCTCTCACCCTAAATGTATGCCCTCTAGTTCTGGATTCCCCACCCCAGGGATATAGTCTTTGTCTATTTACCCTATCAATGCCCCTCATGTTTTTATAAACCCCTATAAGGTCACCCCTCAGCCTCCATTGCTCCAGGGAAAATAATCCCAGCCTGTTCAGCCTCTCCCTATTGCTCAAACCTTCCAACTCTGGCAACATCCTTGTAAATCTTTTCTGAACCATTTCAAGTTTCACAACATCTTTCCTTTAGCAGGGAGACCAAATTTGGATTGCAGAATTCCAAAAGTGAATTCCACAACATGATCTCCCAACTCTTATTCTCAATGCACTGACCAATAAAGGCAAGTATCTAACTGTGACTCCACCTTCAAGAAACTATGAACCTGCACTCCAAGGTCTCTTTTTCTGGCAACGCTTCCCAGGACCCTACTATTAAGTGTATAAGTCCTTCCCTGATTGATGAATTATGTTGGGTTCAAGGGTGCTTGTGGCACAGGTGTAATGTCCTTTCTTCTGAGACGGGAGACCTGGGTTTAAATCTCATCTGCTCCAGAGGTGAGTCATAACATCTCTGAGCAGACTGGTTAGAAAATAGCTAATTTGAGCACATCCAAGTAGAGACTGACACAAGACAGGTACTTCATTGCTAGATACTTCATTGCTAGGAGGGCGGCACGGTGGCACAGTGGTTAGCACTGCTGCCTCACAGCGCCAGAGACCCGGGTTCAATTCCCACCTCAGGCGACTGACTGTGTGGAGTTTGCACATTCTCCCCGTGTCTGCGTGGGTTTCCTCCGGGTGCTCCGGTTTCCTCCCACAGTCCAAAGATGTGCGAGTCAGGTGAATTGGCCATGCTAAATTGCCCGTAGTGTTAGGTAAGGGGTAAATGTAGGGGTATGGGTGGGTTGCGCTTCGGCGGGTCGGTGTGGACTTGTTGGGCCGAAGGGCCTGTTTCCACACTGTAAGTAATCTAATCTATAATAGGATCCTTAATCCAATGGGCATTGCTACAAGTCCGACATGAGGTACTGAATTTAGCATGGTTGTGATTACCTAAAATATGGAGGATACTTGGTTTCAAACTGGACAATAATGTTATCAAAACTTGAAGTGAGAGGAAAGGTTGCACCCTTTCCTTGCAATAGGAGCTGCTGGGAGAAGGGGTGTTGGCAGATCAGAGGCTGACAAGTGTAACACTGCATCCGTAAATAAACCAATTATCAAGGAAAGGATTTTGGTCTAGATTCATGCTTCACCATCTGACTTGGGATTCATTGAACAATCACCACATAGCTTATTCTTTTTGAGTCTGCTTCAGGGTTCTGCTGGTTATGCTTACAATGAGCTGTAGTGACCAAGTCATCGCAGCAGAACTCAGAAGTTTTGTTGGAAATCCCCACAGGAAAGACCTGGATCTGATCCTTGGATTGTGGAGCAGTCATAAAACCCAAACGATGGGGTCACGTATCCAGAGATTTAAATACAGGAAAAGTGATTGCAGAACCTAGGCAGCGGTTCTGAGGTAATTCCTGCTTTCCCCAATGCTCTACTTTCATGCCTTTTTGTTTGCCTTTTACAATATTCTGGTTTCATGCTGTTTTGACCTCCCTGTGCTGGATGAAACACAGTGGAGCAGATTAAATTCTTCAGCCTGGCTTGGATCTCATGCTAACATTTTCTGTTGTTTGGGGCCAGGATCCGTTAATGTCATACCTTTAGTCCACATGTATTGTGAAAGTAATAGGTGGAATTTAGAACAGCAGCCATCCTTCTCAATTCTGCTTCTCATTTACTCCTGTCATGTGCAGCATTTTAAGTCATTGCTCCCATGTTAATCAGTTAATGACTATTAGTCACGACAACTTTCTGCTTTGTGGTGACTGACTGACTATTCTGTTTGTAATGATCTTCCACGCAGATGGTGTGTATTACCTGCACTTATTAATCAGGAAGATCAAGCAGACGTTTGATCTCTTTGTAGTCGGTGCTGTGGAAAAGGTTTTGATGATGGAAGCTCACCAACAGGATGCAGTGTTAAGGAGATTGGCTAAAGCTCCACCCATAAGATTTAAAAAAAAACATTTTTTGGACAGTGAGTTCCGACTGAGACTGAGACACTAGAGGAATTGACAGAGACCAGTAACTTTCAAAACCATTGGTTAAAACTGATTGAAGGTGGAGTGTTTAAATGGCTGTGAGGATACGGATGAGAGGGGAAGACTGGTTGAATGAAATGTGAAAGAACTGCGGCTGCTGGAAATCAGAAACGAAAATAGAAATTGCTGCAAAGGTACAGCCGGTCTGGAAGCAACTGTGGAGAGAAATCAGAGTTAACCTTGTGGGTTCAGTGACCCTTCCTCAGGTCATGTTCTGAGAGCTGACCCAGACATGAAGACTGAATGCTTTTCTTCTGTGCTGTAAGATTTTACTATTGTTTCCAAAGCTGGCTTGTTCTGTAAAGCCCCTAATTCTCACACTTAAAAATTCTGCGGATGTGTCTCCTGAGTGGCTTCCCCACCATCAAACATTTGTCACATTCTTCATTTCTCCGAGCCGATGCTTGTGCAGATTCAGGTTACCACCTGCGTCCTGCAGTCAAGACCTGTCTGGAAGCATCATGTAGATCAAACTGTGAAGCAAACACACTCTTGCACATTCTTGGGATGTTCCAGCATGCATTACAATCAGTGAAGTATTGTCACTGTTGAAACATAGGAAGCACAATATGTGTGCAGCAAGCTTCCATGTGGGCGGCACGGTGGCACAGTGGTTAGCACTGCTGCCTCACAGCGCCAGAGACCCGGGTTCAGTTCCCGCCTCAGGCGACTGACTGTGTGGAGTTTGCACATTCTCCCCGTGTCTGCGTGGGATTCCTCCGAATGCTCTGGTTTCCTCCCAGAGTCCAAAGATGTGCAGGTTTGGTGAATTGGCCATGCTAAATTGCCCGTAGTGTTAGGTAAGGGGCAAATGTAGGTGTCTGGGTGGGTTGCGCTTCGGCGGGACGGTGTGGACTTGTTGGGCAGAAGGGCCTGTTGCCACACTGTAAGTAATCTAGTCTAATCAAATACCAGTTAATGGTCACATAAACCTTTTTATTTTTTCAGATGTAGGTTAAAGGATAAATATGAAGTGGGAGACTTGATGAGAATCAGCTCCTGCCCTCCTCCTTGTGGTCTTTCACATCTGTCTGGCCAGCTAGATAGATCCTGCATTTTATCATTGAAATTACTGCACAGAATCCAGTATCCTGTCAGCAAGTCACCCTTTATTTACATCTGGAGAGTCCTTAACTCTGATCCAGCTCCCTCAGAGCCAACTCTGAGTCAGAAGTCACATGACACCAGGTTATGGTCCAAGAGGTTTATTTAAAATCGCAAGCTTTAAGAGTGCTGCTCCTTCATCACCTGGACTATTACATGGTGTCATGCGACTTTGTCCACCCCAGTCCACCACCGGCACATCCACATCAGAACTCTGAGTGAACAGAGAGGTCTGAGACTCCTTTTCTTGTCTGTCAGCCAGGTTAACAGCCCCAATCAGGGAATTCATATTCTATGATGTCCAACCGGTTGACCTCATTACAATCACTACAGTCATCTCTTCTGAAACACAGCAGCTCTAACGGTGCAGTGCTCCCTCAGTACCGCACTGGGGTGCCAGCCTAGATTTCATACTGGGATTTTCAGAGTGACTGGAGCCCAATTCTGACTCCGACCTGAGTGTGCTGCATACTGAGTCAAGGACACTTCAGCAAGAATGACTGAGAATTAGCAAGATTGGGTTTACCAAAGTGAAAGCTGTGAGGATGCAATCATAATGAAGGTCAGTGTTATAACCGTAGAGTTTGGGGATAGGAAGACTTTGTTTCAATATGCCAATTCACCATTCTCAGCCTTAGCTTTTTATAAAAAAATCTACAGCAAATTCTCTGGAAACCACAAAAGGCTAATTTTCAGGAAACTGGAATCTTGCTCAATGGGGGCATGGATCAGAGAAGTGGGGCAAGGTTAGGTACCCTGCTGCTGTCACTCAGTCCCAATGATGGGTTCTCCCACCCAGTAAGATTTTGCACTTGCTGCCTTCTGTGAATTGTGATTCTTCCTCAAACATGTGGGTGCTTTTTGACGCAAAGTGTTTTGGACCCTCCTGATTGTTTTTGGGCTAATGCACCATAATGCTGGCTGCCCAGTTTTGCAGATCACAGATATCTCTGGCTGAAGCTGTGGTCTGTGCTGCTTCCCGTTCCCAGCTATGCGAGTGCAGTTATCAGAAGCTCGTGACGGGGAAAGGAAAATCAGCCATGGCTCTTGTATCTGATTAGTATCAGCAAACCCCTGACACGAGCTGCGAAAACTAAGAGGGTGGTGGTTGATGCACATTGTAGTTGAGTAGCCATTTCTTGTCCACAGTGAGGGGGAGGTCTGGAGGGATGGTGAAAACTCAGCAGGGCTGGGGCTTGTCCACTGCCAGTGTTCACATAATGTGGAGGTGCCAGTGTTGAACTGGAGTGGACAAAGTTAAAGTCACACAGCACCAAGTTATAATCCAACAGGTTTATTTGAAATGACAAGCTATCGGAGCACCGCCTTTTGTTCACCTAACAAAGGTGCAGTGACCTGAAAGTTTAGTACTTCCAAATAAACCTGTTGAACTATGACCCAGGGTTCGTATAAATCAAATGCCATTTGACCTAGGTGCATGTTTAGCTATGATATGGAGGTGCAGACTGGGGTGAACAAGGTCAGAAGTCACACAACACCAGGTTATAGTCCAACAGGTTTATTTGAAATCGCAAGGTCTTGGGTCACTGCTCCTTCGTCAGGTGAAGAAAGGACAGCGCTCCAAAAGCTTGTGATTTCAAATAAACCTACTATTGGACTATAACCTGGTGTCGTGTGATTTCTAACATGGTTAACTATATAACTGTTTCCCCAAACCGGCCATTGCCTTTGGGAGCTGGAGGAGAAACTTAAGAAGAAGTTCTATTTTTGTTAAAGCGCAAATACTGAATTGTTTGTTAACTATGTCCTAAATCTTAAAAGGGAAATTATCGTGTACATCTTGGGTTGTGTTTTGAAAATGCCAGGACCTGGTTTAAGTCTTTGATAAATTTAACTGACCACAAATTGCTTGCACTTGTAGGAACCAAAGTATTTGTTTTTATACATTGTTATGAATAACATGCTATAAAAATGTTTGCCTGACTCTCTCTGCCTTTACCTAAAAATTGTACTGTATAAGCAAATTGTATAACCTTATATTGTTTTGTGCACATTCTACTTCATATATCAAAAGCCTGATAGCTGCGACAATAAGTCACTGAACTGTTTAAGAGAGCAAGCTTGGTTTTCTTGATTGTTGGTATGTACTCCCAGTAGTGTGAGATGTACCATAACCCCCTCATACTGGGTCCTGTGCAACATGACAACAACTACCCCATTAACAATCTCTTGAGAACAGTTTAGGGATTCAAGGTAGGGCCATTAAAAACAAGATTAAGATGCAAGATAAATAAAGACTATTTTTAAGTGCACTAGGCAACAGAGGAAGAGAACAAACACAGAACAATGGCATCAAAGGATTCAACCTCCCAGTGCGAAGAGAGAGGGATTGTTGGAATTTCTGCCTCAAATTCTCCCAGACGCACCATAAATAGTCATTGAAATAGCAATTGAAATTTCATAAATCATTCTGCTAACTCCGATGTCAATCTGTTGAGGAAAGGAATCTATTTAAAGTGCATTTCCATCCCTTCACATGCCTCTTAACGAATATAACTGTTTTTCATCTGTTCACAAGCAAAGGACTTGTTGACAGTGTTAACAGGCGCACATTAAGTGCACTAATGTAACTAATGTTCCTTGATCCATCCTGACAAAAGAATTTAACTCGTATAATGAACAGATAATCCCCGTCACAAGAGTTGGAAAGACGAGGAAGAAAATAGACTAGCATTTCGGCAACAAGTCTTTCAATCACTTGGCAGGTCCTAAAGTACATCAGATACAACG
Organism: Hemiscyllium ocellatum; assembly: GCF_020745735.1. Taxonomy (NCBI): domain Eukaryota; kingdom Metazoa; phylum Chordata; class Chondrichthyes; order Orectolobiformes; family Hemiscylliidae; genus Hemiscyllium; species Hemiscyllium ocellatum. The sequence continues at coordinate 26,426,555 of NC_083443.1, forward strand.
TATTGGTTTGAAGTGTGATTAGCATTCTTCTGTTAATCGATGTGACTCAAAGCAAGGTTTGATACATGGATACTCCAGAGTCTAATGAGAACGTCGCTTGGTCTATACTTTGGGCTGGTCAGCAGTGACTTAGATCTGATCTGATTCCAGGGTGACTGGCCATATCTTCATTGCTGGCCTTAATTTGTGCGTCATGTTGGAAAACAGGCATTTAGAGAAGCGTTGAATGTCTACTGTACAGAATGTGGAGGTGTCAATGTTGGACCGCGTGGACAAAGTTAAAAATCACACAATACCAGGTTATAGTTCAACAGGGTTATTTGAAAGTACTAGCTTTTTGAGCGCTGCTCCTTCATCGGGCAGCTGATCAACTTCATCAACTACCTGATGAAAGAGCAACGCTCTGAAAGTTAGTTCTTTCAAATAACTCTATTGGACTATAACCTAGTGTTGTGTGATTTTTAATACTGTATGGAAATAACAGCAATCTGGCAAGTCCCACTCTCACCAGTGTTTTCCTGTAATCCTGCTGTTTTCCTTTTCTTCACATATTAATCAAATTTCTGTTTGGAAGCCTGAATCAAATCTGACTACACTGCTGTTTTGGGCAGGTTATAACCACTACTCATTCTTTTAAAAAAAAATAATTTTTGTTCTGTCACCTTTGATTTTTTGCCAATCACTTTAAATCTCTGTTTCTTAACCCCCCCACCCCCACCCCAACTTGTCCCTATGTACTCCATCAATTGAATCTTCCCTTAACCTTCTCTTTGAAGATGTTGGAGGTGTTCAGCTTAATCAATCCACTCATTGCCATCCCTCAACCCTGAAACCAATCTTGAAAATCTTTAGAGAACCCTCTTGACTCCTTCAATATCCTTCCTAAAATATGCTGTCTAGAATTGGACATAGTATAGCGGTTGAGGTAGATAAAGATAAACTATTACCACTGGTTGGGGATTCTAGAATTTGGGGGCATAATCTAAAAATTAGAGGCAGACTGAGATATTAAAGGGTTAATTTGCTGTGCTGACCTTCAAGAAATTGGATTTCCTGGGGGTAGGTTGGTATGTTTCTCTGTCTTGCAGATACAATGTACAAAATTTACATTGCCATCTCCTACAATCCAGAGTAAATTTACATTATCATCTCCAACTACTCAGAATTAATTTACATTATCATCTCCTGTTCAGAAATAATAAGAACATTACAGTTGGAATTCTGACCACACCTTCCAGTTAAAAAAAACGATTTATACCAGATCTTGCCAATAAGGAATAATCAAGATTACATTGTTTCTGAACATAATCAGGTCACTGCATTGTGTCTTGAGTGATATGTGACTGTGAGGGAGTGGCTGGGGGTTGTCTTATGGGCATTACTGACTGGGATGTAAAAATTTTGCTTTAGGGAAGACCTTTGTTCAGAGCTTCTCTTGGCTTGCTTCGCAAGCTAGCATTTATGAAGAGTGTTAAGTGATCCTGCAAAGCTTGTACTTGCTTAATGAATTCTGACTGTTCACAAAAGTTGGGGTATTGCAGTTGCATCAAGTGTGTAAGTATCTTAAAAAAAAACCTAACAAAACCACTTGGGAGCGATGCTATGAAGGACTTGACTCAGGGGGTGGTAAATGCTTGGAACTCTCTTCCACAAATGGCCGTGGACAGTTGATCATTGAGACAGATAGGTTTTTGTTAATCAGGGGGATATAGCAAGTGTATGGAGTTAGGCCACAGATCAGCCACAATCTGATTGAATGGTGGAAGAAGCTCAAGGGGCTGAATGACCTTCCTATGTTCCTATGAAGCAGTAACTTATAAAGTTCATCACAATTTGTTTGTTTTGCAATTGATGCCTCTGTTTATGAAGTCCGGGATCCTGTATTCGTCTGAACCAGCTTCTTTAGTTGCCCTGCCATCTTTGATGGTTTATGTGCACACATCCCCAGGACCCTCTGTTTCTACATCACTTTTAAAATCGTTCCCTTTATTCGACATTGCCATCAATGTTCACCACTGCTCTGTATTCTGTCACTGTGCCAACTTTGTAGTCGCGATTGTTTCCTGTAACAAATATTGATGTGAGACACTCTTGTATATGTGCCTGAGGATGCTAATGAATAATAAGTTTTTATCTTGAAACATGCCTCTGTAAATGCAAGAACAGTTACAGTTTGAGATTCATTCCTCATAATAGAGGGCATATAATGTTCAGTGGATTGATTTTTTTGTGAAGTCAGACTTCAATTGTCTGTATTGTTATGTGAGACATGATTAAGGATTGAAACTCTATTTTGCTTTGGCCTTGAGAGTAATCAGTAATATTGCTGCTGAAAATACATCTCATGTGTTACTCAGCTATGAGTGACTGGGGTTGAATAAGCTCAGAACTTGGTGATCCTTGCCACAAATGCTTGATTAACAGCACTGCTGAAACCAGCCAGATAATTGCTTAGGAACACTCCAGAGGCAATTGAAACTGTGTGGGAAGGATCTTTTCCAACGTGCACAGCCAGGTATAATCACCGTGTTCCTCTGATTACTGCTTTCACCCTTCAATGTCTGCATTTTTGATTTTAATTTGTAGGGTCACTGGTGGAGAACTCTTTGAAGATATTGTCGCCAGGGAGTACTACAGTGAGGCAGATGCAAGGTAGGTCGCCAAACAAATAGACTGACTTTGAATTCTGTTTTTCCCTTCATCATTAATGCTAACTAAGCAGGAAATGATGACAGTTTCATGTTGTTATTGATCTGTCAGAGTTCAGGCAAATGTCTGATGTACTGATTGAGGATGAGTTGCAAAGATTGGCTCAAATATTGGGTTGAAAATAGATATGATATTTTGTTCTGCACGTTGTCCATTGATTAGATGCTTGCACACAGATCCTTCGGGGTCTCTTTCCGAATAGCATGGTTGATACTCTGCTGCTTTGTGGCCAACATTGTCTGCTGTCTTCCCATCAACCTCAAGGTTGCTCTTCAGGAGGGCTGTGCCTGGAAGTTAGATGGGTGACTATCTATATCAAGTGGTTTGTCAGATTATGAGGAAATCTTTTGGGAGCATGACGAAAATGGACAAGTCTTTCAAAGCACCACCATCGAAGCGATGGACCAAATGGTTTCATTCTGTTACAGGGATTCTGTGGTCCAAACCCAAAGGCAAACATTTAGGGCATTTTTTAAGGAAATGATGTTGCATCTCTGAATAATTTGCAAGTAGCTAGGGTTGCTGCTGGCCTGTCAGAGGGGCTGTTAATTGTGCTGTGCCGAGTGAAGACGCTGGTTTGTTTTACTCCCTCTAAGCCCTAGCCTCAAACTGTTCCCCACATGCAAAACATTTTGCAGTAATCACAGTATCCTTTGTCCAAATGTGAGGCTAAACCAGTGCCCAGAATTAATCCAAGAGGACTGAAATCCCATATGATATCCATGAAGTCTTACTGCAGGACCACTGTCACGAACTAAGGTGCTGAAAGGACATGGGTAAAGAAACAAAATCTGTCCACTCCTACTTGTTCTTCTGGCCTTTGAGAATCTATTCACTTCCCCAAACTAAATACCATGGACTGGCAAGCTGCTGTCAATCTGTTCCCTGGGATTAGCATCCAGTTGACTGAAAGATCTGTCTGAGACCACAAAAATCTTAAAGGGGTCACAGTCTCTGTGAGCACTAACACAAGAGGTCAGCTGATAGAAGGAGAAGTCAGCTGCAGTCGTGAGATTCTCTTCAGTTTGACTGAGTGGAGCTCACTATAATGAACTCCATTATTACAGTGAAGATATAGTGACACTTTTTTGATTTATATCAGTGACAGTCAGCCATGTTGGCTCAGTGGTTAGTATTGCTGCCTCACAGCGCCAGAGACCCTGGTTTGATTCCCGCCTCGGGCAGCTATCTGTGTGGAGTTTGCACATTCCCCCCGTGTCTACGTGAGTTTTCTCCAGGTCCTCCAGCTTCCTCCCACAGTCCAAACATCTGCAGGTTAGAGAGGATTGGCCATGCTGAAGTTGCCCTGTAGTGTCCAAGGATGTGCAGGCTGAATGGATTAACCATGAGAAACTCAGGGTTACAGGACTTGATTAGGGGGCTGGGTCTCGGTCTGGGTGGGATGCTGTTCGGAGGGTCAGTGCAGACTTGATGGGTTGAATGGCCTCTTGCCAAACTGTTGGGATTCCATGAAACAATTCATACTTATTATAATTGTTTTATACTAGGTATCATGCCCCATTTCCTTTTATATTTTCTGTTTTGAGACTGAGGTGTGACATCCTCGGAAATATTAATGTTGTTCTACGGGATCAAATCAGGCGGAATTTGGTGCATCCTTGACACAAGTTACTTGTTGCAACTCCCAGAGGGAGGCTACACAGCCCCTGGTACTGGTGTCATTTCTTTCCGAGGACCTGTCTAATTAGTCCCACTGCTCCTGCTCTCTCTCCCTATGAAGTTTCCCTTTTCAGTTCCCTTTGGAGTTAAGGCAGTAGAAGGAAATTCAATCCTTTCCGGTGCTGCAGTAGACTCACTGGGTAACATTACACCATGCTACCCATCTGTCAAGTTTCCTTTGCCACTTAAATTGGTAGATTATAACAAGGCTGGCAAAATTAGTGCAGCCCAGTGTGTTATGCAGGTGCACTTGGTTTTAAAGAAAACCAGATCATAGATCATGAGTTTTTAACCAATGCAAAACTTTTTTTCACTAAAGTTCCTGTTTTCTAATGATATATCCTAAGAGTTCTCCCTTGTGAAACAATAAAGCTGTTTGTTTTAATTAGACATCTTATGTTTTCTTCACTGTTACTAATGCGGATCTGTTGTGTGAAGGTTTCACATCTTTGAGAGTAAACCACATCTACAGAGGCTTCCAAAGTTTGTTTTCAAGTAGACATCAGGCGCTGTCCTTTATTTTATCACAAGGCCTAATTATGACTAAAATTTTCATCACTTTGCATTTACCCACAGGCAAAGTCATACTGAGCCCATGATATGACCTGAAATTCACAAATTTCCAAACATTAAATGTTTTAACTCTGAATGTACCGTCCTTAAAGCTGCAGTAGCATAATATTTATTTGCAAGTCAGGCCTTATAAAGGGGCAACTCCAGGTCAGCTAGAGTTGTCTAGGTCATGTTTCCTGAGCCAGATACCTTTGGGAGGGCAAAATCTCTTCCATTACTGCACAAGCCTGCCACCTGGTGCGCCAGTGAAGAAACAAAATCCACAGTCATCAGGGAGATGTGTCTGGGTTGGATCTTGGGAACACCACAGTTTTCAAATTTGACAACTGCCGCTGATTCCAGAGCATGTTCAGAATTGAGCAGACCAGGGACTCTGCAATCCACATTAGAGGTCCGTGTTTTAAAATAAATCCTCTTAAAACGATGCAAGGCACAGAGCTGAGGTGCAGCTGTGCCCTCAATAATTCTCTAAACAGATTAGAGGGACTGAATGGCCTCCCTTTTTTTCCTGAGTTCTGAAAGTAATACTTTGAAAAATTGATTGCAATGCTCTCCCACATTTCACCATATGTTTGGTCAGTAGAGGTTTAATTTTTCGAAAGCATGTAGTACAACATTTCAGCAAACTGGAATTCGGTCATCCTGACTAACAGTTCTCCCCAGGAAGGAAAAAGAGGCTTCGTATGGCCAGCAGCGGGACTCCATTTTTGAAATATCAAAGCGAACCTCATTGTAAGTCCTGCGTATTGAGTCATAGAGTAATACAGCACAGAAACAGACCCTTCAGTCCAACTCGTCTATGCCGACTAAATATCCTAAATTAATGTGCCATTTCCAGCATTTGGCCCATATCCCTCTAAACCCTTCCTGTTCATATACCCATCCAGATGCCTTTTAAATATTGTCATTGTACCAGCCTCCACCACTTACTCTGGGAGCTCATTCCATACATGCACCACTCTCTGTGTGAAAAAATTGTCCCTTAGGTCCCTTTTATTGTTTTTCCCTCTCACCCTAAACCTATGCCCTCTAGTTTTGGACTCCCCTACCACAGGAAAAAGCCTTTGGCTATTCACCTTATCCACGCCTTTCATGATTTTATAAATCTGTATAACGTTGCCCCCCGCAGCCTCTGACACTCCAGGGAAATCAGTCCCTGCCTATTCAGCCTCTCCCTATAGATCAAACTCTCCAACCCCAGCAACATCCTTGTAAATTTTTCTGCACCCTTTCAGGTTTCAACATCTTTCTTATCTGGAGGGAGATGAGAGTTGAACACAGTATTCCAAAAGTGGCCTAGCTGATGTCCAGCTCCAATCAATTTCTAAACTGCAATCTCCATTGCTTTTCAACCTTTGTCTTTAGCCAATGAAAACAGCTACTCAGAAACATGGCTCCTGCCTTTATCCACCAACAGCCTGTGTTTTAAGTCTTGCAAATGCTTGGTGAAGGTCTCCCTGTGCAGAGAGTAGCCCATCAGTAGACAATTCAAGCATTGACCCTGCCTCCCCATCAGAAAGTGTTTAAATTTGTGGAATATTCACTTAGGAATAAGTTAGGAACATTAAGGACAAGTGCAGGTCACTCAGCTCCTCAGACAGAGAGCTAATTAAAGACCATTGAATACAGGAGATGAGATGTCATGTTGTAGTTGTATAGATGTGATGAGACCACTTTTGGAGTACCGTGTTCAGTTCTTGTCATCCTGCTGTAGGAATTTAATTGGAGAGGGTGCAGAAAAGATTCAAATAATGTTACCAGGACTGGAGGATTTGAGTTATAAGAAGAAGCTGGATAGGCTGGGGCTTTTTTCACTGGAGCGTAGGGTGACCTTATAGAGGTTTGCAAAATCATGAGGGACACAGATAAGATGAATAGTAAATGTTTTTTTCTCTAGGGTAGGGAAGTTCGAAACTAGAGGGCATCATTTTAAGGTGAGAGGAGAAAGATTTAAAACAGACCTGATTGGCACCGTTTTCACATAGAGGATGGTTCGTATGTAGAATGAACTACCAAAGGAAGTGGTAGATGCAGGTACAGTTACAACATTTAAAAGACATTTGGACAGATACATGAATAGGAAATTAGAGGAATATAGGCCAAACCCAGGCAAGTGGAACTAGTTTAGTTTGGGAATCTTGGTCCATATGGACAAATTAGAACAAAGGATCTGTTTCTGTGCTGTGTGAATCTATCTAATTAAATAGTAGAAAAGAATGGCCTCCTTATATTCCTGTGTCCATAATATTGTTCTGTGCCCTGCCATTCAACTAATAATTATGGATTTGCAACTCAATTATACTTCCCCAATTTTTCCTCCATAACATTCATTATCTCTACCCAGGCCCACAAAACATCTAGCAATCCAGGGCTTGAAAACTCCAGTTTGTCCTTACCATAATAGCATTTTTAGGAAGGAGGGAACTTCAGATTTTTTTTACCATTTGTGTGAAAAAAGTATTTCCCCAAATTTTCTGTGTATCACATATCCCCAAATAATCTGGGGGAAACAATTATTCCCCTGTACTGTAAGTTAAACCCAAGGAAATGTTTTGGTGGTGAAATATGCTGAAGATTTGATATTTATTAGCAACATCCATCATCTACAAGGCACAAATCAGGATTGTGATGGAATACTCCCCAATTGCCTGGATGTTGCAGCAGCAGTCGAGACAAAGGGCAAAGCAGCCTGCTTGATTGGCACCACATTCACAAGTATTCACTCCCTCCACCACTGATGTGTACATCAAAAGATGCACAGCAGTAACTCACCAAGTAAGACCTTGCAGGGATGCTTAAGAACAAATGGAGTCGGGGAACAGGAGTTTGCTGGATGTTAGTTCATTGGCTGAAAATAGAGAAAATGTACAGGTAATAAGTAATTAATGTATTGGAATTTGTGACGTGGGTGGGAGTAAAACACTGACCAGAAAGGAATATGTCAGGGCTCTTGTCCATCCAACCTCTAAACGTTGATGTCTATCACTAAGGCTCCTTCAACAACATCTTCCAAACCCACAACTTAAACCACATAGAAGGGCAATGCAGCAAATGTATAGCAGTGCTACCATCCTAATGTTGCCCTCCAAGCCCCACACCATCCTAGCTGAGAACTATTTAACTTTTCTTGCACTATTGCTGTGCTGAAGTCCTTGAGTTAATGCCCCAACAGCACTATGGGTTTCCCTCTAATGGACCAGTGGTTCAAGAACAAAAGTCACTGTCACCCTCTGGAGAGCAAAATACGAATGCCTAGCAATTTCCCCCAACCTATTCATGACCAAAACAGTGCACTCAATAACTCTTTCAAAGCAATGCTGCAGTAACGATCACTTTCTGAACTTTGTTTCATTCGAGTCAGGTGGCTGTAACTCATGAATATAATTGAATTGAGCCTTACTGTAACCTTCTGTACAACTGGATGATGAGTGAGGTCAAAAGAAGTCCCCTGATTCAAGCAGCTTTTAAATGAGATTCTCAATATTGTTCCAACTGTCAAGAATGAATTTGTTTATTTTATTTCTCCCTATTGTGAATCACCACTTTGCCCAGCTATCAAATCCCATCTCACTGCTCAAGAATCTAGGTTTGGACTCAGTCAGTGCATTACTGTTTGACTCCCTCTGTCATTTTGACAGAAACATTAACCTTTTCGAAGTAGGCGCTTCCATTAAAAATAGTAAGAAAAATAATTTTGTACAAATGCATTTAGTGTTTGTACATTGATGTCCCAGAGAAGAATTCAGAGATAAGGTTGAATCCACTGTAGTAAGTATCTAAAGTCCAAATGTGAGATAAACCACTTTCTTCAGGCAGTGAAAACATCTAGCTTCTTGGATGTGCCTCGCATAAAGGTGTGTCACACTTGTGTTAGCTGTGGAGTTGTCACGTGTGCAATACTTCATCTATCATAGATAAAGCAGCAACAAATTCACTAAGAAATCTAGCAATGGACAAGTGTTAGAAACCCAGTGTTATAAATTGTTCACTTCCAATAGTAAATTATTAAATCTCAAAGGATAGAAAGACCCACCAGCTCTGAGTAAACAGAGAGTTAAAGTTTTGGGTGTGAGCTCTTCCCTGTTGTTTTTTGACAAAACATTTTAGTAGAATTCAGTGTATACAGCAAAGTCACCCATTGCCTTACCGGGTCATAAAGCTGCTCTCTATTGGAGAGAAACGACTGACGGTGGTTTAACTTGATCATCACTGTGCCTCAGGTGAGGGGAGAGATTGAGAACGAGAGTCGTCCATGGTAACCTCAGGAAATAAACCCATGCTGTTGACATCACTCAGCATTACAAACTGAGCCAACTGAGTTCTCGAACTCTCTAGTTTACCTTAATGTACACAAAAACCATTGGCCACAGCTGAATCACGCAAATCCACACTACAGGTAGATAATCATCAGAAGCTGGAGGCCACTTGGCTCACACTGTCTGTGCTAGCTCCCTAAATGAGTGAGTTGTTGTGATTTAGAGTTATAGAGATGCACAGCACAGAACCAGGCCCTTCTGTCCAACCTGTCCATGCTGACCAGATATCCTAAATTATTCTAATCCCATTTGCCAGCACTTGGCACATATTCATCTAAATATTCATATTCCCATCCAGATGTATTTTAAACATTGTAATTGTACGAGTCTCCACCACTTCCTCTGGCAGTTCATTCCATTCATCACCAGTGAAGAAGTTGCCCCTAGGTCTCTTGTAAATCTTTCTCCTCTCACCTTAAACCTATGCCCTCTAGTTCTGGACTCCCCCACCCCAGGGAAATGTCCTTGCCCTGCATGATTTTATAACCCTCTATAAACATGATGGAGGAAGCAAATACAATAGCAACTTTGGAAAGAGAATTGGTTAAATACTTGAAGGGGAGATATTTGCAAGGCTATGGGAAAGGAAGGGAGGAGAATGGGCTAACTGGATGGCTCTTTCTGAGAGAGAGTGCAAACACAATGGGCTAAATGGCCCACTTCTCTATTTTCATCCATATTTGTCCCACTCCCCTGTGATAGACCTGCAAATCTTTTGCCTTTGAGTATGCATCCAGGATTCTTTGGAAAGTTCATATTGATTCTACGTTCACGGCTCTTTTGTCACAGTGTGTCAGAAATGTTGGTGCTTTGTTCGAAATGCCTATGAATGGTTAAGTAGAAAGATTGTCAAATCTGCTATTATTGTTTGAAGCTCCCTATTTTAAATCAAGTATGTAAAAAATCTTGGCAAGATACCCATACATTCATCAGCCATAAAAGGGACCGCCTGTACCATCTAAAATTGTGTCAGAAATGAAGGTCGAACATTTTTTTCCAAATGTGCTGTTTGAAGATGACCTTGTAGATTGTCCAACCAGCAAAACCCAATAAACAGGAATTTAATCAAACAGAACATTTCACCTGAAGTAAAACAAAGAAACTGTAGAGGCTGGAATCTGAGGCAAAAACAGAAAGTGCTGGAGAAACTCAGTAGGTCTGGCAGCATCTGTGGAGAGAGAAACAAAAACAAGAATTGCTGGAAAAGCTAAGCAGATCTGGCAGCAACTCTCCCAAGTTCTAGCCTCTACCCCCACACAACCGGCCTTGTTATCACATAGTCTGCTATTGCACAAAATTAGTCACTAACAATCCCCATTTGTAGCTATTCAGCCTCCTAGCCAGATTGTTATCCACTCCTTCATCTGTCCAACTGTTCTTGTCTCTCTTTCTCCATCCCCAATTACCATTTACTCCTTATCCCTTCCCCATATTTTATCTTCTGCATTTAAACCAACATTTTCCTAGCTCTCATCAATTCTGAGGAAGAGTCACCGGATCCAAAACGTTCTCTGTGATTTCTCTCCACCGATGCTGCCAGACCTGCTGAGCTTTTCCAACAACTTCTGTTTTTGTTTCTAATTTACACAGCTTCTGCAGTTCTTTTGGTTTTTATTGAGAGAGAAACAGAGTAATTGTTTTAGGTCCAATGACCCTTACTCAGAACCAGACCCGAAACATTTTTCTCTGCTTTCTCTCTTCACAGAGGCCAGCAGACCTGCTAAGTCCCTCCCAGCAATTTCTGTTTTTGTTTCAGAACATTTTACCTATTCCCTATGTATTTGGAGCATTCATTGCTTTTATCTTAAATCCCCAGTGAGCACAGCAGTTTCTTTTTAATTTGCAGCTGAAACATGACGAATTGGTACGGATTATGCAATTAATGCATTTCCTTAAAGTGCACAACATGTTCCTTTAACTGAAGAAAGCAAGGAAGAAACAAGTATTTGTAAAAAAAAAATTCTCAAAATAACCCGAGCGGAATAAAAAAAAAGCATTTAATCAGCAGCATTTATTGCCATGGAAACCAAACTCAATCTAAGCACTCTTGTGTTTATATGTGGGACTTACAGGAATTGGGGATGGTACACAGCTGGGAGTCCAAGAGATTCTGATTTATAATAAAATAAAAGCAAATAGAATTTGTCTGTTCGGAACAGAAGGCAAACACAATTCCCCAGCAAAAGGCAATAGAATTTTTTCATTTTACAGATGTGTAGCAATCTTCAACAATCGGAGCAAATAAATCTGATAAACTGCGTCAGTAACAGAAAGATAATGCTCCATTTTATAACCTGGGATATGAATTGTAATGTTACTGTTGTGGTTGCATTTACAAATGCCTTGACTGTTTCTGTTCCTGCCACCAGCTTTGCGATGAACCAAGGCAGAACCTGCCCTCCACATGTGAGGTTTTGCAAATTAATATTTACATCATTCTTCCAAACACATGCAGAATCACTGAAAGATAGAACAGAAAAGGGATCATTTTGGCCCATTCTGATTGTACTGCCTCTTGGAAAGAGCCATCCAATTAGCCAGTGAGGTGGCTCAGTGATTAGCACTGCTGCCTCATAGCACCAGGAACCCAGGTTCGATACTACCGTCGGGTGACTGTGTGGAATTTATGCATTCTTCTCATGTCTGCATGGGTTTTCTCTGGGTCCTTCGATTTTCCTCCCATAATCCAAAGATTGTGCTAAATTGTCCGTAGTATCCAGGGATATGCAGGCTAGGTGGGTTAGCCACAGAAAGTACAGAGTTACAGGGATAGGGTGGGTGTGGGTGGGATACTCTTCAGAGAGTCAGTATGGAATCGTTGGGCTGAATGGTTTGCTTCCACACAGTAGTGATTCTATGATTCTAGCCCATTTCCTTCCCTTTCTCTCCCATGGCCTTACAAATTCTTTCCTTTCAAACAATTCTGTTTCCAACTTTGCTATTTTATGTGTTTCCTCCATCATGTTTAGTCAAATCACAACAACTCATTGTGCGAAACAAGTTCTCTCTTTGTTGGTATTGGCTCTTTTTGCCCATTAGCTTAATATGTCAGCTGATTAGCAAATATTCTGCAACTGAAAACAGTTTCTCCTTGTTCACTCTATTAAAACTGTTTATAATTTTGATCAGCTCTGTCAAATCTTCTATGGACCATCTATGCCCAGAGGAAACCAACTCCAACTTCTCTGGGCTCTCGGCTCATTAGATGTTTTGTGTCCAGTCTATGTCCTGTGCCCTCAAATGCACCAAAGTGAGAAGGGAAAGAAAGGAGATTTTTCTAGAGTTGGAAATCTATTGCCCATCAGTCGGTAAACCCCTCTCAATTTAAAAAAAAGGTTAATTTATAGGCATCACTGACTTGGCCAGCATTTATTGTCCATCCCTAATTGCTGCACGGCAGTTAAGAGTCAACCACATTGCTGTGGGTCATGTGTAGACCAGACCAGGTAAGGATGGTGAGTTTGCCTCCCTAAAAGTCCTGGCAGTGGCAAGTGGGCGAATCGGGTTAGTAGTGGGTGAGAGGGGAGCCGTGGGTCCATGGTCCCAGTTACTGAGGTAAATTTGGGACAGTAACGGGAGAAACCATGCTGGGCCTCATGGAGAGCAACCCTCTGTGAAACTGGCATTTAAGGACAGCATGGTAGCTCAGTGGTTAGCACTGCGGTCTCACAACGCCAGCGACCTGAGTTTGATTCCAGCCTCGGGTGACTGTCTGTATGGAGTTTGCAAGTTCGCCCCGTGTTTGCATGGGTTTCCTCCCACTGTCCAAAGGTACGCTATGCTAAATTGCCCATAGTCTCCAGGGAGTGGATTAGCCATGGCAGTATGTGGGATTATAGGAATAGGGTGTGGTGCTAGGGTTGGGTTGGATGCTCTTTAGTGTGGATGTAATTAAACTGAATGGCCTCATTCCACACTATAAGGATTCAATAATTAGCCAATTTCTGGTGAAACTCAGTTTTCTGTGTCTATAGCGGGATTATGATAAAAGACTAGCAGTTAATGTAATTCCAAAGTAATCTACAGGTCTCTCAACAGTAAAAGGAGGTAAAAGGCAAATGAGAGATAATTAGGGACCAAACATAGCACTGTGGGTGTTCCTACATCCCAACTACTCTAACAGTTTGAGAGAGAAGGCCTGTGACTAAAAGGGTTCAAAAGTGCTAAGCAAGGATTATTGGATAGAGAATTGATATTTGGAGCTGACCAGGCACTGGGACTAGATTAGAATATTGAAGGAAGTGAGTGTTGAAATTGCAGAGGGACTGGCCATAATCTTTCAATCTTTCCTGAATGTGGGGATGGTGCCAGGGGACTGGAGATTTGCAAAGAGAAATAATTGTGTTGTAACATAAACCTTTTTTTCACAGAGCAAGTAGTTAGCGTTTAGACTGGCCTGAAGGAGTGTTGCAGGCTGGTTCAACTGAGGGATTCAAGAGGTCGCTGGATGATAATACAAACATAAAGAAGGTGCAGGCTTGTGGAGAAGGGGTGAGAGAATGGCACTGAGTCATGATGCTCAAAGAAGCCAGTGCAGACACAATGGGACGGATGGCCTCCTTCTGCTCTGTATTAATTCTGAGATTCGCACTGAAAGAGCACCATGAGAAGAAACATTAGCCAATCGCACAGAGCAGATTTCTATCCCTCCTTGTGTGATATGTGCAGTTTATTCCATTAGCATCAAAGCACTGATCATTTGCTCTGTGTGTATGAAAGAGAGAGAGAGAGGCAGAAAGTGCCTTTCCTTCCATTTCTGGGTTGTACATTTTCAGGCCTGTGAGCTCAATTGATTGTGCGCCAACTTCAAGGGCTGGCTCAATGTCATCATAACAATGCATTATGGTATCAAAGGTAAGACTTCAATGGAACGCCAATGGAGAGATTATTTCACCCTCTGCACAAACTGACTGTATCCCGACAGCAGTTTGATTCCCCATTGAAAGTGTGTCCTATCTACTTTCAGATAGGGAAGGAAGTTACCTGTTATGTTTCCTCCTTTTCCATTGCTAAGAAATCTTGTTTGTTTGAGCTATAAAGGTGAGTTTCATTTATTTCAAACTACCAACAGATTCACGTTATTCTTCAGTTTTGTGTTGGGTTTATGTAGAGACTAGTGACCCATAGACCAGATTCACGAAAGGAACTTATGAAGCATTCCCCAGGTCTGACATTGGAGGTGACCTCTTTACCTATCCTCAGGAAAGTCCTCATTGAAAATTCAAAATTGGGGTGTTATAAATACAAGATGGTTGCTCATAACTTCTACAAGAAAATCAGGAGAAACTTCTTCATGCAGGGAATGTCTACAGCATGAGAGTTGCTGCCACTTTGAGCAGTTGAGTCACATTGTGCTTGAGGAGGAGCTGGATAAATGCATGAGGAAGGAAGAGACGCCACGGTAGGCAGGGTGAGATTGAAGAAAGCTGGAAGGGATCTCATGAATCACAGGACCACACGATTAAATGGCTTGCTTCTGTGTTGCAAATACCATGTGAGAAAGATTCGGCAGATTGTTTTTGTGCGATCAGTAACCCAAATGATGATCGCAAGATTGAAGGGATCAGATAAATGAAGTGCAGCAGGGAAAAATGTATCAAACCAATGATGGATTTGTTCTTCCTGCAAATCTTACCCTGACCATTATCCTTTGAAAGGACCAACAAGCAACCAATTCGCCCTTTTGAGACCTCTCAACTATCTTTCTACCCCTCTTTATTGCTCCCTTCTTATTTATTAGACAGATAAATCAAAATCCAACCTTGTAACCCACACTCTGAGCGCTCACATCCAAAGTCCTCAAGGGAATATAGTGTTCCACAGAGTATTAAATCATTCCTACACTGATGACTTGTGGTGAGAGCTTGCAATTCCTCTTATCCAATATTCTGAATTCATTATGATTGAAAAGTTCAGCATTTTAAGTATTCAGCGGTTAATGTTTGAGATAATGAGACTCTATTGTTCTAATTTTTAAGCATGGTAGTTATCAATATAAAGCCAATTTAAAGTAATTGAAAAGTAAAATTGCAATGAAAGCAACAAATGATGCCTCTCTACTGTGTACTTTTTCTGTGATTTGTTTTGTCATCAAAGATATTTGAAACGATTTTGAGTTCTTGGAATTAATGTGCTCCATGTTTGTCTGACTTGCTTACTGTTGTTGGATTTGTCATTGCTTCTGTTAGGATGTGTTTGTTCATGAGCTTGCAAGAAAAACATATTGTACAGAATTCTAAATATGGTATTTTGAGATCATTGGTTCCTTCCTCCATAAAGACTAAAATGAAATATTTGGTGTATTCCCCACCCCACCACCACCAATACTGTTTTCATACATTACAACTGTATTTAATAACCCTTGTTATTTTATAAGAATTTTTTTTTCTCTGGCTGTATGACAGATATTAAAGACTTGGTTTAGAGAGAGTGCCAGCACTTTGGCTTCTACTGCAGTAATCCTGACAGGAACTAAGACCGAGATTGGACAAGCTACCGCAGAACCATTTCACCAATTGTGATTTTCAAAATTGTGCGTACGTTGGGGGTTAGTCACTGCACATATGGCCCAGTTTCTAGGGTTCTCAGCTAAAGGAGTTCTGTCATTGCAGAAAGTAGCAGCATTAGCAACAACTTTTGGATTCAGGAATGGTGGCCTACATAGAACATAGAACGTTACAGTGTAGTACAGGCCCTTCAGCCCTCAATATTGTACCGACCTGTAAAATTAATCTGATGCCCCTCTAACCGATCATACATTATTATCCATAATTATGTCTAATGACATTTAAATGCCCTTTACATTAGCGTGTCTACTACTGTTGCAGGCAGGCTGTTCCATGTCCCTACTACTCTCTGAGTAAAGAAACTACCCCCGATATCTGTCCTAAATCTATCACCCCTCAATTTAAACCTATGTCTCCTCATGTTAGCCTTTGCCTTCTGAGAAAAAAGGCTCACTTCAACCCTATCTAACCCTCTGATTATCTAATATGTCTTGGTTACGTCACCTCTCAACCTTCTTCTCTCCAACAAAAACAGCTTCATTTCCCTCAGCCTTTCCTCGTACGACCTCCCCTCCATACCAGGCAACATCCTAGTAAATCTCCTCTGAACCCTTTCCAAAGCTTCCACATCCTTCCTATACCGCGATGACCAGAACTGTAAGCAATACTCCAGGTGTGGCCTTACCATTGTCTTGTACAGCTGAAGCATGACCTCATGGCTCCAAAACCCAATCCCCCTACCAATAAATGCTAACACATATGCCCTTCTTAACAACCCTATCAACCTGGGTGGCAATTTTCAGAGATTTATGCACCTGGACACCGAGATCTCTCTGTTCATCAACACTGCCAAGAGTTTTACCATTCGCCCACTGCATTCCTGTTATTTCTTCCAAAGTGAACTACCTCACACTTCTCCGCATTAAACTCCATTTGCCACTTCTGAGCCCAGCTCTGCATCTTATCTATGCCCCTCTGTAACTCACAACATCCTTTGGCACTATCCACAACTCTGCCTATCTTAGTGTCATCCACAAATTTAATAACCCTTCCTTCTACACCCACATCCAGATCATTTGTAAAAATGACAAACAGTAGTGGTCCCAAAACAGATCCTTGCGGCATACCACTGGTAACTGAGCTCCAGGATGAACATTTCCCAACAACCACCACCCTCTGTCTTCTTTCAGCCAGCCAATTTTTGATCCGAACTGCTAAGTCACCTTCAATCCCAAAACTCCATATTTTGTGCAATAGCCTACCGTGTGGAACCTTATCAGACACCTTACTGAAGTCCATATACACCATATCATCACTTTACCTTCATCCACCTGTTTTGTCACCTTCTCAAAGAACTCAATAAGGTTAGTGAGATACGACCTACCCATCATAAAACCATGTTGACTATCCCTAATCAAATTATCCCTTTCCAGATGATTGTAAATCCTATCTCTTAAAACCTTTTCCAGCATCTTACCCACAACCGAAGTAAGGTTCACTGGCCTATAATTGCCAGGGTTGTCCAGACTCCCCATCTTAAATAAGGGAACAACATTTGCTATCCTCCAGTCTTCTGGCACTATTCCTACCGACAATGATGACATTAAAATCAAAGCCAAATAACCTGCAATCTCCTCCCTAGCTTCCCAGAGAATGCAAGGATAAATCCCATCTGGCCCAGGGGTCTTATCTATTTTCAGATCTTCCAAAAATTGCTAAAACCTCCTCTTTGTCAACCTCAATCCCATCTAATCTTGGAGCCTGTATCTCTGTATTCTCACTAACGTTGCCCTTTTCTATTGTGAATACTGACAAAATGTATTGATTAAGCACTTCCCCTATGTTCTCAGATTCCACACACAACTTCCTACTACTATCTTTGATCTTACTGCTTAATCTTACTCTAGTCATTCTTTTATATACCTATAGAAGGCCTTAGAGTTTTCCTTGATCCAGTCCACCAGCAATTTCTCATGTCCCCTCCTGGCTCCTCTTAGCCCTTCCTTTAGATCTTTTCTGGCGAGCTTATAACTCTCAAACCCCCTAACTGAGCCTTCATGCCTCATCCTCACATAAGCCTTCTTCTTTCTCTTGACAAGAGCCTCAACTTTGTTAGTAAACCATGGCTCCCTCTCTCGACAACTACCTCCCTGCTTGACAGGTATGTACTTACCAAGGACCTACAGTAGCTGTTCCTTGAATAAGCTCCACATTTCAAGTGTGTCCATCCCCTGCAGTTTCCTACCACACCCTATACATTCTAGTCCAGAACTAGAGGGCATAGGTTTAGGGTGAGAGGGGAAAGATATAAAAGAGACCTAAGGGGCAACTTTTTACACAGGGAGTGGTACATGAATGGAATGAGCTGCCAGAGGATGTGGTGGAGGCTGGTACAATTGCAACATTTAAGAGGCATTTGAGTGGGTATATGATTAGGAAGGGTTAGGAGGGATATGGGGTGGGTGCTGGCAGGTGGGACTAGATTGGGTTAGGATATCTAGTCGGCATGGACAGGTTGGACTGAAGGGTCTGTTTCCATGCTGTACATCTCTATGACTCTATAAATCTACTTGCCTTCTGGAGATAAAGTCAGAAGTCACACGACACCAAGTTATAGTCTAACAGGTTTATTTGAAGTTTTCGACAAAGGAGCAACACTCTGAAAGCTTCTGTGATTTCAAATGAACCTGTTGGATGACAACCTGGTCTCGTGTGACTTCTGAGTTTGTCCACCCCAGTCCAACACTGGTACATCCACCTTGTGGGGATAAAACTGGAATTTCCCTTTCTTCTTGGCTCTGTTTCTTGTAATTTTTGTACATAAAATGATTGTTTGGTTTTGTTTCTAGGATAGTTGTTTATGTTAATTCTGATTCTTCTTTGTATCTGAGGTATGACTGGGTAATGGTGACTTTTTATACTTTTCATTGTCCTCTTGTATCTCTATACTTAGATACGCGTGACAATAAAACCTGATTCTATGTCGAATTAGTTATTTTATAAGGTGTGTAACAACAGCAAGTATTGTTAAGAAGTCAGCGATGATAGAAAACAAATCAGGAGCTGGGGATGACAGATGTGCAGGCACCTGATCACCTTGGGATTGCTTCATATTCCTGGAGTTGGGGAACCCCAGTTTGAGGTCTGTCAATCACAAGGGTATTCCAGGAGATCAAGAGGCTCTCCAATTCAATACTTAATCAGCAAAGAATTGAGGACCCTCATCATACCTGTTTTTGTTATGACTGCTGGTAAGTAGTGGTCCATGCTAGGATAAGGAGATGACAATCAGATAGAAAATAAACATCTTCATGCTTCGAACCTGCTTGGTTATTCAGAGGGATCACGGCTAATCAATTGCCCTACCTCTACCTTTTTCTGCTATCCCTCAAATCCATTTGTATTTTAAAAAACAGTCGATCAATCCATGACTTCAGTAATTCTTCTGTTTTATTTTATATCCAGAAGTTCTATTTTGACTTTATTATATTGTACTCAGAAATTGAATTCCAGCATTTGTAATTCCTTTAATGAAGATATTTCTCTTGATCACAGTTATTTTTTTTATCCTGAGAGCTCTCCTCCTCATTCTAGTCTCTCTGGCCATAGGTGAGGTCTCATTCCATCATCTAACTCTGTCGTATCTCATAGAACCACTGAAACACTACAGCACAGAAAGAGGCCATTCAGTCCACTGTGCTTGTACCAGCTGAATAAACGAGGCACCCACTAAGATCCCATTTTCCATCACCTGGTTTATAGATCCAGGTTCCTTTTTAAATGAGTTGAAGGTTTTCATCTTGATCTCCAAACTGAGCAGTGAATTCCAGAAATTCTTTGGATGAAAAAGTACTTCCTCATATCCCCTCCATTTCTACCACAGATCACTTTAAATCTGTGCATCATGGCCTGCAAGTGATCTGTCTGCTAGGGGAAACAGATCTTCCTTATCCACTCTGTCCAAGCCCCTCATTAGAGTCATACAACACGGAAACAGACCCTTCAGTCCAACCAGTCTATGCCAACCACGTTCCTAAACTAAACAAGTCCCACCTGTCTGTACTAGGTCCATATTGTCCAATCCTTTCCCACTTGTGAATTTATACAAATATCTTTTAAACGCTGTAACCGTGCCTGTATCCGCCACTTCCTCTGGCAGTTCATTACACGAACCACTCTCAGTGTAAAATGGTTGTCTCTAATGTCCTTTTTAAACCTTTCTCCTCTCACCTTATTCCCTAGTTTTGAACTTCCCTACCCTAGGGAAAAGATCCTTATCATTCACCTTCTCGATGTCCGTCATGATTTTATATTTGATCAAATCACCCTTCAGTCTTCTCTTTCTAAGGAAAATAACCAGAGCCCATCAACTGTGATCAAGAGAACTATCGTCATTAAATGTTGGAATTCAATTTCTGAGTACAATACAATAAAGTCAGCCAGGCTGACATTTTGAAGTCCAGATTCTTTTAAATCTCCCCTGTACTTTATGTGAGGCATTTATATAACCTTCCTATAATTTAGTGGCCAAAACTGTACACACAATTCTAGTTGTGGCCTAACCTGAATCTTACAAAGTTCTAGCATTACTCCCGCTGCCTTTCCATTCAGTACTTCACCCACTGAAGGAAAGCATCCCACATGCCTCCCTTACTTCCTACCAACCTGCTGTGCCCCTTCAGGGACCTGTGTGTGTGCTCCAAGTTCTTTCACTCATTCTCCCCCTCTCAATGTCCTTCTGTTTATTGTGCTTTCCCTTTTTGTATGCTCTCCCAGCCCCACAACGTCATATTTCTGCAGATTGCATTTCATTTGCTACTTTTCTGTCCACTCAACTAAACCACTGGTCAATATCACCCTGCAGCCGTCAGTTTCAGTGACAATTCCAACCTCTTGTTTATTCAAACACTGCATAAAACAACCCCCTCCTCCGAGGCATCAGTTGATGCACATTTGTTTAAGCTAACTAGATGCTTCCATGGTTAAGGAGATCAGAGCAGGGTACTTGGACTCCTCCACCGGCAAAATATAACAACACGACGGTTGGAGGAAGAACGCCTCCTCTTCCGCCTGGGAACCCTCCAACCACAAGGGATGAACTCAGATTTCTCCAGTTTCCTCATTTCCCCTCCCCCCACCTTGTCTCAGTCGGTTCCCTCAACTCAGCACCGCCCTCCTAACCTGCAATCTTCTTCCTGACCTCTCCGCCCCCACCCCACTCCGGCCTATCACCCTCACCTTGACCTCCTTCCACCTATCACATCTCCATCGCCCCTCCCCCAAGTCCCTCCTCCCTACCTTTTATCTTAGCCTACCTGGCACCCTCTCCTCATTCCTAATGAAGGGCTTATGCCCGAAACGTCGAATTTCCTATTCCTTGGATGCTGCAAATGTGTTGCTGGTCAAAGCACAGCAGGTTAGGCAGCATCTCAGGAATAGAGAATTCAACGTTTCGAGCATAAGCCCTTCATCAGGAATAAGAGAGAGAGAGCCAAGCAGGCTGAGATAAAAGGTAGGGAGGAGGGACTAGGGGGAGGGGCGATGGAGGTGGGATAGGTGGAAGGAGGTCAAGGTGAGGGTGATAGGCCGGAGTGGGGTGGGGGCGGAGAGGTCAGGAAGAGGATTGCAGGTTAGGAGGGCGGTGCTGAGTTGAGGGAACCGACTGAGACAAGGTGGGGGGAGGGGAAATGAGGAAGCTGGAGAAATCTGAATTCATACCTTGTGGTTGGAGGGTTCCCAGGCGGAAGATGAGGCGCTCCTCCTCCAGCCGTCGTGTAGTTGTGTTCTGCCGGTGGAGGAGTCCGAGGACCTGCATGTCCTCGGTGGAGTGGGAGGGGGAGTTAAAGTGTTGAGCCACGGGGTGATTGGGTTGGTTGGTTCGGGCGGCCCAGAGGTGTTCGGCTGGAGGAGGAGCGCCTCATCTTCCGCCTGGGAACCCTCCAACCACAAGGTATGAATTCAGATTTCTCCAGCTTCCTCATTTCCCCTCCCCCCACCTTGTCTCAGTCGGTTCCCTCAACTCAGCACCGCCCTCCTAACCTGCAATCCTCTTCCTGACCTCTCCGCCCCCACCCCACTCCGGCCTATCACCCTCACCTTGACCTCCTTCCACCTATCCCACCTCCATCGCCCCTCCCCCTAGTCCCTCCTCCCTACCTTTTATCTCAGCCTGCTTGGCTCTCTCTCTCTTATTCCTGATGAAGGGCTTATGCTCGAAACGTTGAATTCTCTATTCCTGAGATGCTGCCTAACCTGCTGTGCTTTGACCAGCAACACATTTGCAGCTGTGATCTCCAGCATCTGCAGACCTCATTTTTTATTCCTTGGATGCTGCCTAACCTGCTGTGCTTTAACCAGCAACACATTTTCAACTGTGATCTCCAGCATCTGCAGACCTCACTTTTTAATCTAACCAAGACCCTATGCAACTGCAGTAAGATGACTTTACCATTGTACTTTATCATTCCCTATGTCATAAACGCTAACATACCATTTGCTTTTCTGATTGCTTGTTATGCAGTTTCTATGATTTGTTTACAAGTACACCGAGGTACCTTTGTTTACTGACACTTACCAGTCTCTCATCACTTAAAAAATGTCCTGTTGTTTTCTTAAAATGAGGATAGCCTTGTACTTCTTCATATTATATTACATCTGCCACATTCTGTAACTTGTCTATTTGCTTCCCAGTTTCCTTGCGTTCAAAATCACCTTCACATTGAAAGCTCCATTTATCAATGCTTTGAAATTCCATTGGGTTAAATACCTATGAACATTTTGGCTGAAGCTCTGATCTTTGTAAACTGCCTGCTGTGTTCTCGTTGGAAAAGGAGTGATGGTCCAAACTGCAGAAAGGTGTGAGCTGTGCACCCCAATGTTTCATGTAAGAGATGGCTCGAAATTAGCAGAGCTCCTCCAGCAGGCCATGTTTGCAGTGGAACACTGAATAGACAACTATAGTAATGAACAGCAGATTAATAGTTTACAGGAGTCTTATAATTGCAAGATTATTGATTCTGTAAAAGTTCTGCAGACCAGATTCTCACTGGGTTTGTTCAGGTTTACAGTTACCAGGTATCAGTTGTTTTATTAAGGCCAAGAGTCCTGAGTACACTTCTGTTCACACTGTGACTGTTTATTGTCTCTGCAATACCTTGATGTTCATGAAAATTTTGCTTTCTTCTCCCCATCCCATTCCTTATCTCTTGCCCTTTTGATCCTCCCCACACCCGTTTTTCTCCTTCCCTTTATCCCCTCCTGTCTCTCTTATTTTACAGTCAATGCATTCATCAGATTCTAGAGAGTGTTAGTCACATTCACCAACATGACATAGTGCACAGAGATCTCAAGGTCAGTATCTCCTCATAATGACGTTGGAATGCAATCATTTGGTTTGGAAAATCAACGTAACCTTACTGCATGTTATCTGTTGCCCTGCATTGTTAAAGAATCCTTGGCTTGAAATTTCCTGCATGGGTTGCATTACGGTCCCACAGGCACAATAACTTATACTTCATGACAGACAGCTGACTGTATGCAGCATGCTGGCTCACCCAGTGTACATGCTTAATATCTCTTTCTTATACCAGGATCAGTAGTAATGGCCAAGTAGCTCTCCTGCCAGTCTGGGCTTGAATTTCACACTCCAGAAGACGTGCAGCAATTAGCAACATAAATCAGGAGAGCTGTCCCATTGCCTTCCCTCCCTTCAGTGGACAGACTTCATGTTTTTTTACCTCATAATAGCCCCTTCATTACTTAACAGTCTTGTAAGCTGCACCAGGACAGGACTGAACTTCCTAGCTTTGTATCCCTTGATGGACTGTCTCATAAGCACTGGAAGCTTATTTTATGTGCATGCACTCTATGTGTCTTTTAAATTAATTAATCCAAAATTCTATTCATTTGGCGTTGTCACCCCATTGACATACAACTGTAGTGCATTTGTATTGCTGTACTGAACATGTGCTTTTTACCCAAAACATGTGCTGCATTGATCAAAAAGGTGTACAACATTTGCTGGATTTACTTACTAGTTGGCAAAAAAGAAACAGACAATATTCTCCGTCACTGAGAATAAAATGAATTCTGAGGTGCTTTCAGGGCAGATATAACTTATAATGAGTCAATGATAAGCTAATTAAAAGCATACATGATTATTTCTATACTCAAACATTATTACTAAAAAGCAATGCATGCATTAAAACTTTTCATTTTGCATTTAACAGGACAGATGCAAGAATACTAACTTTCAAAGGGATCAGCAATTCTTACTGCATGAAAAAGCGGGTGCTGATTGGTTGTCAAATTATGTCCCCGGTTGAAATTTGCATTTTCTTGCATTTGTCCTGATGAGTCCAAAGAGCTTTGTGTGTTTTTAATTGAGAAATAATTCTGTACACAAAAATGACTATCAAATATTATTGCAATTAACCAGTTGTGGCACTTCCCATCGTGTTTGTGCTGATTGAGGTTATCTATCTTCCTTCAGAAGAGATGTTACACTGCAATTGAGGGAGACTCATGGCATGCTTTGAAGAATATTTCAAGGCCATTATTCTTCCCTGAAGAAACCACAAACCAAATTAACTAGCCCTGAATTTTGCTGTGGTTCACCTTTCCCTTTTAAAATAAAAATGTCTTGCACAAAAAGTGCTGTCACTTTAGCTTACATAACAACGGTCACTGTGTGTCCAAGGTAATTCCGAGTGACGTGACAAGTTGTTACTTAAATTCATGGCTATTTTCAAATCAGCTTTATATAAAAATGAGCAATGCACTCATGAGTGTGGGGCTTTTCAGCAATGAACCATAACAGGGTATAATTATCAGGCATAGCATAACAAGCTGTTTATTTCAGAGAGAACAGAAATGGGTGTAAGTTCATATTTTTGCACATTTAAAGCAAGGAAAAGTAACATTTCTGGAAGCGTCCCTTTAATGTTAAGTTGCAGAAAACACTTCAAAGTACCTCAGGATTATTATTTGAGTTTTTAATTGCACATTGTTCAACAACAAAATGACATTTACAAGAAATAGGTGAGCTCATACTCCAGTTTATTTGCTCGTATAAATGTATTACTGCTGTGCCCCCTAGCGTGCATGTGTTGGCTTTGCAGTTGTCAGAGCCTTTGTTATTCATTGCATCAACCCTTTGAGGACCTCAGCTTCACAGAATGTTGCAGAGTGAGGGTGGGGTTTACAAAATTGTCCCGTTTTGTGTGAGATAGCTCTGTTTGCCGCTGTTCTGGATCAGCTCGGAGAGAGTTAGAATTCCCAGAATCCACAGATAGCAGCTGAGGGTGGGAAATACTTCGGATGGTGTTGATTCTAAAAGCTGCAAAAGAGGCATTTGGCACTCGAAGGGTTAATTGAGTCTTGTAACCATGGATGAGGTCATCAGCTGCTGTAGTGGTCAGTGTGACCTCCAGTTTTGCTTCATAGGTTTGGAAGTTTGGCAGCCCAAAGCTGAGCGATTTCTTCTTGCCCTTTTGCCTGGAGGTTTTGGGAGAGGAGGGTGCTGCTGGGAATTGGGCATTGTGGGTTCACAGTCATGCCACAGCTTGAGGTATTGCCCAAATCCCAAGGCGTTCAGGTTTGGTGGGGGCAACCACACCTGGCAACAGCTGGTCAAGGCATATGATCGCCAGAGCAAGCCCAATGATCACAATCTTTGCATTTTAGGGCTGGCGAGGGCAGGACTGGGCTGAATCCAGCCGAACAATAAATTTGGAAATTGGTGCATGTGTCACAAATGGGCACAAGAAAATGATCATTCTGACTAATTCAATGATAAGAAAATTAAATGCCCACGGATCGAATAATAAAGGGGCACACTTTGAACCAATGCACTGGATAACTTTTACAAAATTCAGGTATAAAGTTTGAGCCATTTTAAGTTGTGATGCATTAGTGTTGACTGTCAATACATATTTATCAAGTGTTACAGCTCCTGCTTTGTATTTTGACTTGTCATTAATTACTTCTCTTATTAACTCCATAATTTTCCTACAACGGCTTTGGTTCACCCCCTCCAAAGCCAGAGAACCTGCTACTTGCCAGTAAATGTAAAAATGCAGCGGTGAAGTTGGCCGATTTCGGACTGGCAATCGAAGTCCAGGGAGACCAGCAGGCATGGTTCGGTAAGACCCTGAACATTTGTGGGTGTGTTGGGGCGACGTGTGGCTGTCACTTGTAGATTCAGCTTTTGCTGAGGATTACAATACAATTGTAATACCCCATCTATCATTTTATAGGTTAGCTCTAGTCAACATGCTGTGGTGGGGCACCTGAGGAATATAGACCAAGTGTAGTCTTCGGGTGAGATGGGATTAGAGGAAGGGTTAATAATTGGACCAAGGTTTGTGGATACTTTTCAGTCCCCAAACATAAATTCTCACATTCTTATGATATAAATGATGCTGCAACTTGGTTTCTATTTTATAGTTAAATGTCAAAGAACTGGGCGAAAACTTTGGAGCTGGTTGGTGCCAAGAGGTTTCTCTGCAGTAGAGGCTAAGTTGCTGTGATGCAGCACCACCAGTGGGTGGAGAGCCCAGCGACACCGTGCAGAGTTTACATAGGCTGTTTTTTTTTATACAGACGCAGAAGGGTGTAGTAGAAAAAGTTGACATGGGAAAGGTGGTTATCAGGAAGTAAGATTTCTGACAGGACATGCATACAGACAGCAGAAATTGTAGCACAATATATAAACGTGGTGCAGATTCAATGGGATAAATGCCCTCCTTCTGTGCTATGCTATTTGTAGGTACATGTAAAAATTGAAATGATAGCCATTATTTATTTACTTACCATACAGTGAGCATTTTGGCTCCAGGATGCAACAAATTGAGCAGAAGTTCTAGCAATTATTATATATCTTTAACAAATATGCACTAATTTAATAGGGTGCACGTATGGATTTAGAGTCATAGAGATGTACGGCATGGAAACAGACCCTTCAGTCCAACTTGACCATGCCGACCAGATATCCTGAACAAATCTAGTCAAATTTACCAGCACTTGGCCCATATCCCTCTAAACCCTTCTTATACATATACTGCAAAGAAATAAGGTCACAAAGATTAAAAGACCAAGCCTAAATTTGCTTAGTCCTGGACACTTTACAGAAATTGGAGTGTCATTGAATAGTGACTTCCAAAACAAACTTGCAGTGAAATAGTGGATTTGTGTCCTTTTGGACTGAGAATCAGTGTCATTCTGTGATCTAACCCAAGTTCCAGGGATAGTCAATGCTGCCAATACACTGCAACCCACTGATACTGGCAAAGAGAGGTGACAGTTTGCTTGGGGCCTGCTGTCAGTTTTGCAACAAAATATTTAACATTTTCTGAAGTTGTGCTTTAAAACAGTATTTGCATGCACCGTAAAGGACTGGCATCTCATTGGTGACCCAACAACCAACAGTTTCCTGACTCTGTCCTCCCTAAAAGTCGATACACAGCACACGATCTGCACACAGGAAGTGGACCATGCCCACATTCTCCTCCTGGGATAGGTGACCATTTTGGATCATTGCAAGCATTGGGATCCTGCAATCTTGCAAAGTGGCTCCTGGATTTTGGCCCAGGTAGTGGTGTTCCTGCACATTTTCTACCCCTCCCACTTGCCTCTGCGCCCACCGCGAACACCCTTCAAAGATTAGAGGCCAGAGGATGAACGAGCTGGGAAAGAGTTGCTGCAAATTGCCACATTGTGACTGCATCATGTGGGTCGCCTAGCTCAGTGAGGGGTGGGGCAGGGTGGCGGTGAGGTGATGTATAAACAAGTGTTGGTCTGACCTGTGGGACAGATGCTCCTCATTCAGATAGGGTCAGCCTCCATTTCAAATTGTCAAGTCCCCCTGGCTTATCAGGAACAAACTCCACAGGGACACCTTGAGTTGACATTGCCATTTCCTGAATAGAAGTATTTTTAATGGACACTTGTAATCATATGTGTATTTTTAAAAAAAAGGAACAGGTAAAGGCCATTTGGCCCCTCAAGCCTGCTGTGCCATTCATTAGGATCATCGCTGATCCAACGTTCCTCAAATCTACTTTTCAGCATTTTCCTCATAACTCTTGACCCCCGACTGACCAAGAATCTATCTACTTCAGCCTTAAATATACACAAGAACTCTGCACCCACAGCTTTCTGTGACAAGGACTTCCTAAAACACTCAATGCTCAGAGAGAAGAAAATCCTCCTCGTCTCAGTCTTATATTGGCATCCCTTTATTCTGAGACCATACCCTCTGCCTGTAAACTCTCTCATGAGGGGAAGCATCTTCTCAGCATTTATCCTGTCAAGCCCCTTTAGAATCCTATTGGTTTCAATGTGATCACATCTCTTTCACCTAAACTCCAGTGAGTAGAATCTTAACCTGTTTGGCCTTGCTCATCTTGTATGAGAATTAATGTTGGGATTATATTTTCATATTATTTGTCCCAGAGTGAAGAAGCTTAAGCTGTTTGTAATTGAATTAAACACCATTATTGAAATTGGAAATATTAATGCTAATTAAATCTTTAATTAAATTCTTTGATCGGGTAATTCCCCTGTGACTCCATGAGAAGCTGAGCACTGTGGTTGAGCATGGTTCACACTTTGGTCCATGCATTACACAAAATTAGTAATTTCATCCATGGTGGGTCTTGAAAGTGTTACAATTTTACAATGTTACACTTTGCAACTAGGCCTGCTTGCTAGTTGGAGAGATGCATGCATTCGTTGCCCTCAACTTGCTTTGAATTCATGTTTTTTTTTGGCCTCTCCAAGGTGATTAAGCTGTAGGGAGTTGGAGATCCACTGTCAAGAGCTGTAATACTGAAGGCAGCTCAGTAATCTGGCTCAGGCTTGTAGGACTGGCCAAAGTAGTTTTGGCCACACATCATGCCATTGTTTCTTGACTGTGTTGATGGACTGGAATTTTATCCAAAGTGTTATTAATGCTGTGAGCTCCTTTCCCCATTCATATTCATTCCAATTATCCAGGACAGGTTTAAGCTGCAATATTTGAATGCCTTATCCATCGCACAGTGCAATCCCATATTGTACAAGATAATGGTGAGCTCCACACAGCTGACTGTGTGGAGTTTGCATGTTCTCCCCGTGTCTGCGTGGGTTTCCTCCGGGTGCTCCGGTTTCCTCCCACAGTCCAAAGATGTGTGGGTCAGGTGAATTGGCCATGCTAAATTGCCCATAGTGTTAGGTAAGGGGTAAATGTAGGGGTATGGGTGGGTTGCGCTTCGGCGGGTCGGTGTGGACTTGTTGGGCCGAAGGGCCTGTTTCCATACTGTAAGTAATCTAATCAATCCCATATTGTACAAGATAATGGAGAGTTCAATCCCTTGTTATGCCAACCCATGGCACAGTGCAATCTCATTAGCTCATTCTCAACACACTGTCTCCAGCAGTTGTTGCTTTTATATCACTACTGAGCGAATGTAAAGGAGCCAGCAGTAATGCTCCCATAGGCTGTACAGAATGGGAATGCCTTCCATTAGTTTTAACAGGTGGAAGACTGCAGGAAGCATGCCATTGAGTGTCATCCTGGGTTCTGTTGGAAGCTGTGTCGAGATTGAGTCTAAAGCATTTGGATTAGAATCCCACTCCCAGTATATGACTCCATAACTCAAATGGTGACTGCAATGCAGTACTGAGGGTGTGCTGCACTATCAGAGAGGTACCTCTCCTGTCTGAGAGATCAAACCGAGGTGACATGCCTACTTTGCAAAGATCCCACCGGAGGTACTCAAATTTGCAACTGGAAGTTTACCTTGTGTCTTCTCCAACATACCTCCCTAATACATTTCATTCCTGGTGTTTTGCGATCTTACAGTGCATGATAGGACTGTAACGGTCTCTCATACTGCAGCAGGCTCTGCATTTCAGTGTAATTCACTGTTCAAGATGTTTTGGGCGTGGGATAAGGCATTATATAAATGTGAGCCTTTCCTCATGGTTCAATTAACTGGATTTAAACCAGTTGTCATATTTTTGCAAAGAAACGTTTAATTTAATACTCCCTCACTTGTCACAACAGTTGTGCAGCTGAATGTATTACAAAACTGATTTTTTTAAAAAAAAGATCTAGTGTTGCTCATCAAAGATGCTGATAACGAGCACAGGATTTTTCAAGTGGCAGCTCCTAATACTAACAACTGGCCACAGCATTCAATATCCCAGCAAGCTGACAGGGTGCAAATGGCCAGTTATATAGTCCCATTCCCAATCACGGTTATAAGGCTTTAACTTACTGTAACAGCATCTCGTGGAGATTTGGCCAACACTGTAATTGTGCCAAATGCACCATCTTCCATCTGCTAAAGCTGTCAAAACACATCATAGCTGAAGCTGTAATTACTTTAACAGCATTCAGAGTAGCACTAGCTTTGCATATTCAAGAATATTGGTGAGATTAGACTGTATGAATATCATGGTGCCCTTGTTGAATTCCCCCACTAACAACACTCTGGGGATTACCATTGACCAGAAACTCAAATGGACATTAAACACAATCGCTAGAAGATCAGGTCAGAGCTAGGAATACTGCAACAAGTAACTCACCGCCTGATTCCCCAAAGCCTGTCCACCAGCTACAAGGCATAAAACAGGTCTGTGATGAATTCCTCCCCAATTGTCTGGATGGGTGCACCTCCAGCAATACTCAAGAAGCATGACATCGTCCAGGACAAAGCAGCCTATTGGATTGGCACCACATCCACAAAAATCTATTCTGTCCACCACCGACGCTCAGTCGCAGCAGTGTATACTATCTGCAAGATGTGCGGTAGATATTCACCAAAGATCCTTAGACAGCACCTTTCAAACTCATGATCACTTTCATCTAGAAGGACACCACCACCTGCCAGTTCCCCTCCAAGCGATTCACCACCCTGACTTGGAAATATATCTCCATTCGTTGAGTGTCACTGGGGAAAAGTCCTAGAATTCCCTCCCTAAGGGCATTTGGACCTACCTACAGCACATGGAGTGCAGCACTTCAAGAGGCAGCTCATCACCAACTTCTCAAGGGCAGCTAGGGACAGGCAATAAATACTAGCCCAGCCAGTAACATCCACATGCCAAAGAGAATTTTTAAAAAGTCACTCTGGTTAGGGTCCGAACACATGAATTCAAATCCCATCACCTCAACCGGAGAATTTAAATTCAATTTATTAAATAATTCAGGAATGAAACGCCTATATCAGTAACTGTGGCCGTGAACCTACAGGATTGTTTTAAAAACCCATCTGGTTTACTACTGACTGATCAGGATGGAAATCTTGTCACCCTTTTCTGGTCTGGCCTAAATGTAGCTCTAGACCCAGAGCATTCTGAACTGGTTCAGTAAGTCACTCAGTTATGACCACCACCTTCTCAAAGACAATGAGGGCTAAGCAATAAGCACTAGCCGGGTCACATCCAATGAATGACAGCAGTTTCCTTCCCTAAAGAATATTAGTGAACAAGATGGATTTTACCGACAATTGCCAGTGGTTTTATGGTCATTATCAGACTCTTAATTCCAGATTTGTTTTGTATTGAATTCAGATTCCACCATCTGCCACAGCAGGATTTGAACCTGCGTCCCCAGAGTTCAGATGGACAGCTTGAGGCATGGGAAGGAGATTATCTGGTGGGCTGGCTCCTTGTAAAGTCTATCCAATTAGACCCACGTTCCTGCCTTTCCCAAAACAGGATCGCTATATCCCTCTGCCAGATACTTATCCAGATCCATCTTAAATGCAGTGTATTTCAGCTCAGAATTCACTGTGTATAAAAACAACTCCTCATTCTCTCCTCCTCTCTCTGTTCTTTTAGCAATCACTGTACATCTGCCTTGTTGTAGTTACTGACATTCCTACCAGTGGGGCTATTTCTCCCAGCGTATTCCACCAAAAATGCCTCAATGCATTTGTATATCTGTTTATTTACCGCAGTGGTTTGACACTGTTGGGGCGTCTTCAGATCAAGGCCAGCTCGCTCTCAGCTGCCACTTTAAACATTAAATCTAATGCATCTGTCTGACTCTGTCACCAGTTTCTCACACTTATTTCTAAATGGGTTTAATTAATATTTAATGACTTCTGTAAAGCTGCGGGCGCATAATCTGGTTATTACTCATTGCCTGTCAGCATAATGGCCCATATTGCTTTTGTATGTGCCGATCGTAGATTGACACTTTTAGCTTTCACAGGTAATGAGCAAGTTTAAAGGGTTTACAATAATAATCCAAGATTGCTAAGTGTCATAGGTTGCCATAGAATCTTGAGACCTTTACGTGACCTTGTGTCTCAAGCTTCTTCTTTCAACTTTCTGAATGCACTACGTTCAGACTCAGAACTTCTTTAATTCACTCATGGGATGTGGGCACCTGTAGCTGAAGCTAGCATTTATTGCCCATCCCTGATTGCAGCCACATTGCTGAAGGTCTGAATTCACATGTAGCCCCAGACCAGGTAAGGGCAGCAGCTTTCTTCCTTAAGAAGCATTAGTGAACCAAATGGGTTTTTCTGACAATCAACAGTAGTTTCATGGTTACCATTAGACCCTTAATTACAGATTCTTCACTGAATTCAAATTTCACCATCTGCCACGGTGGAATTCAAACATTAGCTGAGTTTCTGAGTTAATAGTTTAGTGATAATACCACCTAGTGGACATCCAGCCCATCATGCCTGGTGTTCTGATGCCTTGACTATCAGCTTTTTTACAACTATCTTCCTCCGTGTATTTCCCTACATTCTTTAAAGGCCATGACCATGTAGTCCTGGATTTGAGACACACATACGTTAGTCTGTCCTGTAGCTCCTCTTTGTATGTAAGCCAATTTCCATCCTGCTCTGGAAAGACATTGCTGTCCCTTCACTGGTGCTGGGTCAAAATTCTAGAAGCACTGACCACACATTATCTATGATGCCCTTATTCTTCAAGATGGCAGCTCACCACCATCTTCTGGAGAACGGTTAACAGATGCTGGCCAGTCAGCGATGCCCAAAGCCCATGAACAAATGTATTGAAAATGCCAGGAGGTCATTCTACCCACTGTGCCCACCCCCCCTCCTCCATAACTCACTTTATCCCCACTGACATTTTTTCCTAATTTATGTGGGGGCGCAAAGATGATTAAATCTTCTTCTTCCATCCTTTCAGTCGAGACGACAATCCACAATGTACCGGTGTGCAGCATTAAAAGAATTTTCCTTTAGCTGTCTTATATTTTGATCACACCCACTCCCTCCCATCAGTGTGTTATTTGTGTGAGTTTGCTGTCAGCACAGCTGACCTACTTTTCTTTTTGCGACTCACACCTACCATTAACACCTACTTTTTCATCTGTATCAATTTAGGACTGAGATGAGAGATTTTTTTCGCGCAGAGAGTGGTGAGCCTGTGGAATTCACTGCCATAGAAAGCATTTGAGGCCAAAACATTGAATGTTTTCAAGAAGTAGTTCGATGTCGTTCTTGGGGCTAAAGGGATCAAAGAGTGTGTGGAACTGTGTTGATGATCAGTCATGATCTTTTGAATGGTGAAGCAGGCTCGAAGGGCCGAATGGCCTACTCCTGCTCCTGTTTTCTGTGCTTCTAAGTGGGCATAAAAAATCTCATGATTTTATTTCAGAGCATTCTTGGAGAACTATCTCTGATGCCCTTACTCTTCAATCAAAATTCTCTGCTGTTGCCCTTATTTTCCATGTTACAAAAGGATGTTTATCAAAAACTATGCTTCTATTTTTTTTCTTTCCTTACATCAGGCCACTGAAGTTTCTATTCTGATTCCAAACCCTCAATACCTTTTACTTTACCATGTTTTCTGATGAGCTGAACCCACACAGTGAAGGACATATCAATATAGCACTCAGTATTTCACTGTACCTCATCATTGAGAAGTCTTGGTAATGAACTCGTCCACTAAATTGATTTGGATCAAGCCCAAATAGTTTGTCTTTATTTGATGCCCTGATCATTGACTTTCAGGGAGAGCAATAGGCAGTGTGTCAAAAGAGAAAATGAGTTTAATTCTGGTGTTGCGTTCTATGATATGGCACTGACTTGTTGCAATTTTGAGCAGATGCTTCAATGTTAAGGAATGGAATATCACAGCTGGATACTTAATCCCCACAGGGTTCGCAGGTACTCCTGGATATCTGTCCCCAGAGGTTTTGAGAAAAGATCCATATGGAAAGCCAGTTGACATCTGGGCATGCGGTGAGTGAAACTATCTGCGATGTAACCCAGAGGGTTTGGAGGTAATGGATCTTCGAAGATTGCCTGACTGTCCCTGGTAACTTCCACAGGCACTCGTGCGGCTTTGAATGACGGGTTGAGGGTGGCTGGACAGCTGGTTTGCAACGTGGCATGTTGCCAACACCATGGGTTCAATTCCCACACCAGCTAGGTTTACCATGAAGGATTCTCCTTCCCTGAGGCACAGTGACCCTCTGGTTAAACCACCACCAGTAATCTCTCTCTCATAAACAGAGCTGCCCTTTGGTCTCCGGGTTTTTGGCAACTACACTAAGGGTGGGTTGATTCACAAGCTGGTTAAAACAAATTGGAAACGTTTTTGGAAGCCCTGAATTAACTCCCGTGTTGTTCAGAGTGGGGCAAGAGTATTAATTTATATCCACACATAAAAACTTTCAATAAGTATGGAAGTTAGCTCACTGAGCTTGAAGGTTTGTTTTAAGACATTTCATCACCATACTAGATAACATCATCAGTGAGCGACTCCGGTGAAGTGCTGATGGTATGCCCCGCCTCTCTATTTCTTAAGGTGGATGATGTCATTTCTGGGTTTTTTTCATGGGACGGTAGATAGGATCTTTATTGATGGAATTGTGGTTAGAATGCAGTGCCTCTAAGAATTCTCGTACATGCCTTTGTTTTGCCTCTGCTAAGATGTTTGTGTTGTCCTTTTTTATCTGTATCTACAGAAACTAGTGATAGTGGGTCCTGTCTTTTGGTGGCCAGCTGGTATTCATGTATCCTGGTGGCAAGTTTCCTGCTTGTTTGTGGATGTAGTGTATTTTACAGTTCTTGCATGGTATCTTTTAAACATCCTAGGACAGGTGAAACAAAGACACGGACAAGAGTTCTTAGAGGCATGGCATTCTAACCAGAACTGCATCAATAAACACATCGATTTAAACCCTATCTATCTAGTGTGGTGACAAAACGTCTGAAAACAAACTTTCAAGCACAGCAAGCTACCTTACATACTTATCATCAACCTGAGCTACAAATCTTCTCAAAAATCGCTAATAAAAAGTTTCAAATTCGATAAATGAGTAGGCTGTTTGCCCCGTCCAACCTGCTCTGCCATTCGTAACTGTTCTGATCCTCAGCTCCACGTTCCTGCCTACCCCTAGCGTCACTCATTCTGTTTTTATCTATCTCTGCCCTTAAAGTTATTCATCTCCACCATCTCTCTGGGCACGAGTGTTTCACTCAACTGAGAAAAACAGTCCCCTCACCCACTTACGCCCACATGAACTCTTGGCATGTCCACTGTATAGAACATGGACACTTTACGTGTGCAGCCCCAATCTGTGATTCTTGATAGTGGGAAGTGCAGAGATGAAGCATATAAAATAAGGCAGCAAGATGTAACTTGATGAGTTCTGTCTGACAGATTAATGCTCACACATTGCTATTCATTTGTAATTTATTTCAGGCGTCATTCTCTACATATTATTAGTTGGCTATCCTCCCTTTTGGGATGAGGACCAGCATAAGCTTTATCAACAAATTAAGGCCGGCGCTTATGATGTGAGTAGAAGCCAACTTCAGATTGATTGTGTTATCTTCCGAGATTGGCATTTCTTAATCTGATAGAACTATAAATTATTTTTTGGGTCTTAAAATCCTGTATTACTGATCTGGGAGCAGGAGAGAGGCTGATCATGTCTCCGCAGTTGTTGTCATAAATAAAATCTCTGGGTTATTAATAAAACATATTTTAAATGTGCAGCCTGTAAATGATATAAGAGGCGACTATGCAGCTTACTATAACTCATAGGGGTCACATTGTTATAAAGTTGTTCAGTCAGCCTCACCAGTTGGAAGCAATTGTCCTTTCTCCCTGTGGGTTCAACATAAAATTTTATGAATGGAAATCTTGCTCGTGTTTTCAAACAATTTGGCACACCATTCTTAAAGCTCATGAAAATGAATAAGCTGAGACATCAGAGAATCATAAAGCACAGAAGGTCAACATTCAGCCCATCAAAACCAATGCTGCCCCTCTGAACGAGTTATTCAATTACATTCACTCTCCTGCACTTTCTCTGGTTGTTCCTGCATTTTTGGCTTCTTTTTTCAGGTTGCCTTCCAATTCACCTTGGAACTTGCCTAGAATAGAACTAGCCTCCATCTGTGCACTGCTCCAGATCTTAGCAATTGGCTGTATTTAAGAAATTCTCTTCATCTACCCCTTGGTTCTTCTGCCAATATCTTGTGTAGATCTCCAAATTGCCAGTGAAAACAATTTCTCCAAATGTACTCTTTTCAAAACACTCATAATTTTATATTTTTCTATTAAATTTCTCTATAATTGTATTGTTTTCAGAATAATTCCAGCTTCTGCAGTCTTTCCACTTAACTGAAGTCCTACCCATCATTCATACAAGTCCTACCCTGTATCCTATCCATCATTCCTACATGTGAATTTAATGCCATATGTCAGTTGAGGTTTAAAGTTGATCCTTGCACCTCAAGGTTCCATGTGCTTTACTATCATTGTCACAGTAGGCCACTGAGTGCCTGCCAGGTTAGCTGTGGTGTGGTGAGACATAGAATATAGATCACTCTCTGCCTTACTCTTACAGTATTCCTTAGAATGGCACCGCCTATATTAAAGTGACATTTGTCCACTTAGCCGATGAGGTTGTTCTAAGCAAAGATCTTCAAACCAGAATAACTGTGGACCATAATCCCAACAAAATATGCCTAAAGTGGGGTGACTTGTATGTTAGTGGGTCCCGCACAGGCAGCAACGAGACAGTGGGGGTCTCCCTTGAGACTAGGTATCACATGAATAGGGTCGAAAAACTGAAAAAAAGGTCATTATTCATCAGCCATTATTTATCTGACTTTGCAAGTGCCATGTATAATCATTAATGCCCCATTTTCAGTTGTTCTGAGGCAAGAAAAAGTATATTCCTTTCCAGTGCAATGAAATGGCACATTTAAAACTGAGACTCTGAAAAGGCAAAGTTTCAAAGGCAGGGTCAGCGGCCCCAAAACATTAACTCTGATTTGTCTCCATAGATTCTGCCAGACCTGCTGAACCTTTCTGTCAATTCCTGCTTTTGTTCCTGATTTGTAGCGTCTGCAGTTCTTTCAGACTTTGTCAGATATTCTGAACTTTTTACTTCCTTATTTTTCTAATTTATTCACAGGACCTTTAATTCTGGGCCATTTATTTCTTTCCTAATTTTTTTTTGTTTCCTAAGAATTTGATCTTAAGCATCTGTACCTTTGTATCTACGGTGGCGCTGTATTGCAGTGACCGTGAACTTTATATTGTACAATTTGTCTGTGCATGTGACAATAAAGCTAGTTCAGTTCAAAATGTGGGCCTTTGTTTAACACAATAATCTCCTAACCACAAGACAGAGGAGTTGACTCTATTTGTTTTCAGTGCATGTTTCAATTTTTATTTGTTATAATCTGTTTTCCTAGTGTCAAGTCACTTAAAACAAAACTGAGCAGTTGGCAAGGGTGTAGATTATTCACTCCTAGATTAGATTACTTACAGTGTGGAAACAGGCCCTTCGGCCCAACAAGTCCACACCGACCCGCCGAAGCGCAACCCACCCATACCCCTACATATACCCCTTACCTAACACTACGGGCAATTTAGCATGGCCAATTCACCTGACCAGCACATCTTTGGACTGTGGGAGGAAACCGGAGCACCCGGAGGAAACCCACGCAGACACGGGGAGAATGTGCAAACTCCACACAGTCAGTCGCCTGAGGCGGGAATTGAACCCAGGTCCCTGGCGCTGTGAGGCAGCAGTGCTAACCACTGTGCCACCGTGCCGCTCCTGCCACAGAAAACTGGAAAAATGTCATTATTCATCAGCCATATGATTTATCTGACTTTGCAACTGCCATGTATAATCATTAATGCCGCATTTTCAGTTGTTCTGAGGCAAGAAAATGTATATTCCTTTCCAGTCAAGTGTAGTGCTGGAAAAGCACAGCAGGTCAGGTAGCATCCGAGGAGCAGGAGAATCATCAGGAATGAGGCTTGTGGGTCACGACTGAAAGGAGGGGGTTGGAGTTGTGGGGGGGCGGGGGGAAGGTAGCTGGGAAAACGATAGGTAGATGAAGGTGAGGGAGAAGGTGATCGGTCAGAGGGGGGCAGTGATGAATTTGTCCGGAGTGTGGTGGCGAGTTGGAGGCTTGCGACTGGGATAATGTGGAGGGAGGGGAAATGAGGAAGCTGTGTGATTGCAGGGTGCCAAGGCAGAATATGAGGCATTCCTCCTTCAGGCGTTGGATAGTAACAGTTTGGCAGTGGAGGAGGTCCAGGACCTGCATGTCCTTGATGGAGTGGAAGGGGGAGTTGAAGTGTTCAGCCATGGGGCGGTGGAGTTGGTGGGTATGGGTGTCCCAGAGGTGTTCTCTGAAACAATCCGCAAGAAGGTGTCCTGTCTCCCCGATGTAAAGGAGACCACACTGGGTGCAACGGATGCAGTAGATGACATTGGTACCAATGTCATCTACTGCGTCCATTGCACCCGGTGTGATTTTTTTCTACATAAGGCAGACAGAACGCCTTCTTGCGGATCATTTCAGAGAACATCTCTGGGACACCCGCACCCACCAACCCTAACGCCCCGTGGCTACTCTTCAACTCCCCCTCCCACTCCATCAAGGACATGCAGGTCTTGGGCCTCCTCCATTGCCAAACCGTTACCACCTGACACCTGGAGGAGGAACACCTCATGTTCTGCCTTGGGACCCTGCAACCACACAGGGCAAATGTGGATTTCAATAGCTTCCTCATTTCCCCTCCCCCAACATTATCCCAAGCCTCCCACTCTGCACTGCCCTCTGGACCTGTCCTTCACTTCCCCCTCTGACCTATCATCTTCTCCCTCACCTTCATCCACCTATCACTTTCCCAGCTACCTCCCCCCAAACTCACCCCCTTCCCATTTATCTGTCAGCCCGCCGGCCCTCAAGCCTATTTCCTGATGAAGGGCTTATGCCCAAAACATCGATTCTCCTGCCCCTCGGATGCTGCCTGACCTGCTGTGCTTTTCCAGTACTAAACTCTTGACTCTGGGCTCCAGCATCTGCAGTCCTCACTTTCTCCTATAATCCTTTCTAATGCAGTAAAAACATACATTTAAAATTGCATTCATCTGATACATACTGAACAAATTAGATTTTTGAAAATTGATTTACGCAGTGTGGATTAAGATGAATTAATGATATATTATAATTGCAAAAAATGAAAGATTACTTCAAACTTTGCTACAAATTACATGGATTGCCTTATAAATCATTCTGAATCCCAAATGGTTAGACCATCATTCAGTCAATTTTAATACTTTTTCTTTGTAAGAGGACTGGATCATCAGAATGAACAGGCATCACTCAACCCCATCAATCATTCTATCTCTAGAATCTTCTGAGCCTACGTGAGAAACCCTCTACAGTAACCTCCCCCACCAGTCATCTGCCCTTAGCAAAATCCCTTTGAATTACTTGAATTTTTAATTGTATTTAAATATTTTTGCTGTTGTTAACCATTATTCAGTGGTGGCTTTGTCACTGTCTTAAAAACTATTGCTGGATTATCCTTAAGGCTTTCACAAGGATAATGAGCCAAATTGCAGTTGCTCCCTCACAGTTCACAGTCGTTGTACCCAGAATCATCTTTGGTGCTTACTTCAGTAATATTATTCAGTAATTACTTGAGAGTAATATTGTTTTC
This sequence comes from Hemiscyllium ocellatum, assembly GCF_020745735.1. Lineage (NCBI taxonomy): Eukaryota > Metazoa > Chordata > Chondrichthyes > Orectolobiformes > Hemiscylliidae > Hemiscyllium > Hemiscyllium ocellatum. The sequence goes on from NC_083443.1 coordinate 26,466,306, forward strand.
TATAATGTGATGCGCACATAGTTCTTTGATTTGATTTATTATTGTCACATGTACCTCAGTACAGTGAAAAGTTTTGTTTTGCATGCAGTACAGGCAGCTCATGCCATACAAAATGCATCAGGGTAATAGATCAGAGCGAGGAATACAATGTTACTGCTGCAGAGAAGGAGCCCAAAAAGTGAGATTGGCATTACATTTGAAATTCCACATGAAATGTGGGAAAGACCCAATATCTCCACAAAGCAACCTGGAATCCTAGAATCCCTACAGTGCAGAAATAGCCCATTTGGCTCATCGAGTCTGCACCAAAACTCAGAAGTTTTCCAGCCTGACACAGACCACCCCACTTCCCCACTATCCCTAAAACCCTGCATTTTGCATGCTAATCCTCCTAAACTGCACATCTGTGGACTCTATGGGTGCTTTAGCATGACCAATCCAACTGACGGCCACATCTTTGGACTCTCTTGTTGATTTAACCTCTCTCACTCTTTTATCTAATTAATACCTTGCGTGCTAATTATTTATCTAATTAATACCAGTTGAGTGCTGCTGCATCCAAAACTTTGTCTTACTGGCCTTGTATATGTTTCACTTATTCATTTTTAGTTAGTGGGACGGTTTTAAGTGTAAAGAATGTATGTAGTAAAAGTGAGTAACCAAGGGTTATTTTTAAAATTAAGAGCAACCTCTAGCCATTGCTCTGTAATCTAGAAGCGCATTGCAGTGCTACAGCACTGCAGTCCCACAGGATTTTCAGCCCTTTATCAGGGAATGGTGAACTTGTGAATGAGGTGTCACTGTAACACTCTTGTGTTTTCACCTCTCACAGGGTCAGCTTGACACTGACATGCAGACAGATATTGTCCTTCAGTAAGCATTCCCACACCTCGGCCCATTGCTCTCAAATCATTCCCAATTTGGTCAGGACGTTACGATGTTGGCAGAAATGTTTGCTGCAATCTAAGGGGCGAATGCAAAGGCGTTTTGTTGGCAGTGAAACTGATGCTCAGAGGGAAAGGTCAAGCTGGACAGAGGCTTAAAAAGTGAAGAAAAGGAACAGAAATTATTTTCTTCCGCTGTGCAATCGGGGAAAGAATTTAAAACATATACACAAATCTATAAATGACTGCAGATGAGATGATCAAGTAATAGTTAGCACATTTGTGTAACCTTCTGTCTGTTGTAAGGCAGGTACTAACCTATTTTCACAGAAGTGGGTTAAAGTACCAATCCAGCAAAGTTGTATCAATTTTCCGGATGTCTTTGGCAGCAGTCCTTTCTAACTTTTTCTCTAAGCAGCAGTATTTGGCAAGCCGACAACAGCGCTTGGGAGAAAAATGTGAAGAAATAGCCACGTTGGAGAAAGACATAATTAATTCAAATTTCTGTCTGGTGTTTTGATAAGAGCAAAATGTTTCTCTTGCCTGTACCTTTCTCTGTGTCACAAAGAATTACCTGTCCGTTTCACCCGTCTGAGACATTAAACCATTCTACTTGAATGGAGCTGCAGTTTCACAAATCAGTGAGCATGCTAACTATTGCCCCATGTTGGGATCGCAGAATTGTTACAGAGCAGAGAGAGGCCATTTGGCTCATTGTATTTGTACTAGCTCTCTGAGCATTCTTGTTTATGCTAATCTCCCTGTAAGTTATTTCTATTTAAATACAGTACATCCTCAATTATCTGAACATCAATTATCCGAACTTAGGATTTATCCGAACAAGATCTCACAAAAACAGCATTAGGCAACACAGCATTCAGTGATCAATTAACGGCATTATGGCGTGAATTACCAGATAACCGAGAAATGTTCGGATAACCGGCACTCATAAATTGCTACTTGTTCACAATCAGATCGATTATCCAAAAAAAAAACTCCCGCCCCTCTTGTTCAGATAATCAAAGTTCTGCTGTAATCATTTAATGCCTGTCTTGAGTGCCCCAGTTGAACTTTCCTCCACTGCACTTCAGGACAGTATGTTCCAGAGACCTATCTCCACCACAGGATATTCCTGCGCAGATCTCTCAAAGGGCAGCCCACTCTATGCGGTCAAAGGAGTTTGACTGTGAACTACCCCAATAGCCTGTGTAAGTGGAACCACAGTGATCCCTCAGTCAATGTAAGACATCAGTTTGAACTATACCTCCCCCACTTTCTCAACTCTTCATTATCCTGTCTCCTTTCACATTTCCTTCGCTCAACAGAAACAAGTAGACAAAAGGCAAAGACCTCACCGACATATTCACCAGAATCCCCATAGAGGCTGAATTCTAAATGTATCCGTTTGAACTAGATTCAAATTTAGGTTGATATTTTCTAAGCAACGTGTTCAGAGATGTTATGACACACATCTGGAGCAGATGGGATTGAGCCCAAGTCCTTAAAATATATATGGCTGAGAGAGAAGTAGAATATTCCAGTTCATTGCTATGCTCAACTTTCCACCTCACTCATCTGGCATTGATTTAATGGACCAAATGACCTTCTGTGCAGTAATAACATCTGGGTTATCTTTAATCATTCACTTTCAACTTATGTATATGATGCTTTGTCACTTGTTGTCCATGATTTTTTTTTTACCCAGAATGTCACTGAGCAGGAAAAGATTCGCACTCAATTATGTTCTGTCTCTTTATAGTTTCCCTCTCCAGAGTGGGACACTGTCACCCCAGAAGCCAAAAATCTGATCAATCAGATGCTGACTATCAATCCAGCCAAAAGGATAACTGCAACAGAGGCCCTGAAACACCCATGGGTTTGCGTAAGTACAAGATACTACTGTTACATCTTAAAATAGTGAATTTTGTTCTGCACCCACTTTAATTTGCGTTGTTACTGACCCTGTATTATGATCAATGTCGTAGAGTCATAGACACGTACAACATGGAATCAGACCCTTTGGTCCAACTTATCCATATAGATCCAATATCCTAAATGTATCGTCTTATTTGCCAACATTTGTCCCATATCCTTCTAAACCCTTCCTATTTATGTACCCATCCAGATCCCTTTTAAATGCTATAATTGTACCAACCACCACCACCTCTTCTGGCAGTTCATTCCATACATGCCACCCACTGCATGAAAGGGTTACCTCTTCTGTACGTTTTAAATCTTTCCCCTCTCACCTTAAACCTATGGCCTCTAGTTTTGGACTCCCCTACCCTGAGGAAAAGACCTTGACAATTCACCCGATCAATGCCTCTTGTGATTTTATAAATCTCTTTAAGGTCACCCCTCAGCCTCCGATGCTCCAGGGGAAAACAGCCCCAGCCTGTTCAGCCTCTCTCTATAGCTGGAAACATCCTTGTAAATTTTTTCTGCATCCCTTCAAGGTTAACGTCTTTCCTTTGGCCGACCTCCAGTCAAGCCAATGAAGACATCTTCCAAATAAATCACCTTCCAGTTAACAAAAAAATAGAACTTTTATCACTGATTCCACACTTTCTGCTGGTCCAAAGCCCTGGACCCCCCCCCTCCCTAAAACACTGAGGTAGAGCTACACTCCATAGACAGCTCACCACTATCTTCTCAGAAGCAACCAGGATAGGCAACAAATGTTGTTTTTTGCCAAAGATACCACCATGCCATAAAAGTGCATGAAAATCTTGAAGGTACAGTCTGAGGAAGAGTCATGTGGACTCGAAGCATCATCTCTGCTTCTCTCTCCATTGATGCTGCCAGACACAGAGTTTCTTCAGCAGTCCCTGTGTTTGTTTCAAATATTCAGGGTTGTGCACACCTTCAGTTGCATTGATGATTACAAATGGTTGTCACGATATTCTGAATTGTTCTGTGAAATGTTTCAGAGAACATCTAAGACGCACGCAATAAACCACCCCACTACACCATGGTCAAACACTTCAACTCCCCCTCCCACTTCACCAAGAACGTGCAAGTCCTGGGCCGCCTCCATCGCCAAATTCTAGTCACTCAATGCCTGGAGGAAGAACGCCACATCTTCTGCCTTGGGACCCTCCAACTACATGGGATCAATGTCGGTTTCACCAGTTTCCTCATCTCCCCTCCCCCACCTTATCCCAGATGCAATCCTCCAACACAGCACCAGCCTCTTGAATTGTCCAACTGTTCATCTTCCTTCCAGCTATCCACTTCACCCTCCCCTCTGACCTATCATGATCACCCCCACCTTCATCTACCTATCACATTTCCAGCTACCTTACCCCAGCCCACCCCCTCCCATTTATCTCTCAGCACCTTTGCCCCCCCCCCCCCACCCAACCCCCACATTCCTTATATTCGAACCGTTGACTCTCCTGCTCCTTGGAATGTAAAATAAACACCAACATAGGAAGAAAATACTGCTAGAAATTTGAAGAAAGTGCTGGAAAGATCTCAGCAGGTCTGGCAGCATCTGTGGATCATGAAACAGTTTATGTTCCAAATCGAATGTGACTCGACTTTTTCTGTTTTAATCAATGATAATTTTGATGTATACTGCATCAAATATCACTTGATATTTTTTCAGCAACGTTCTACTGTAGCATCAATGATGCATCGTCAAGAAACTGTCGAATGTTTGAGGAAGTTCAATGCCAGAAGAAAGCTGAAGGTAAGCTCAAGGTTATACTGTATCCATGAGACCGTAGGAAACACTGGAAGATGAAGGAGCAGATCGTTATAAAGTATTTAAATGTATCATCAAATGACAGAACATAGCTCAGTTAACCTGAAACCCAGGCATGTTATTTTGTGATAGATGTATTGCTAACCAGAGTATCGGTTTTCAGAGTTTTCTTTTGTGATGTTTACAACACACATACATGGTGTCTTCATATTCTTCCCAGCATGCTCTGTGAGATTTCAGGGCCTGTCACGTAGTGGAGGAAGAACAATATATTAATCTGTCTATGAAATTGTCAGGAGCTGTATCAAATTCGATAATTGAAAATCACTTAGAGTACCTTCTGAGCAAGTTATCCAACACCTCCAACAGTTAAAATACTCATGTACCCACAGTAACAGTTACCTTATTGAGGAACATTATGATCGTGCATGACTCCAGGCAAAGGCTGCAGGGTAAACAGTCATTTTGTCATACACAATCTGTCCATGAATAATTAAACTTGCCCACTGTGCTCCATTTAGGTCTTCCCCCATTGTCTGATCATTTCACTTTTAGATTTTGAGATGACTTGTCTACTATGCAGTTTAATTCCTTTGTTTTAAACTTGTAGTGTAAATGGCATTATGCATTTTGTCCACTTGAAGCTACCATACTCACATTTACAAACAGGGCAGGTCTGCTGAGAGGAGGAGAGAAAGAATTGACCAACCTAATCGTACAGCCTAATTCTGAATGTCTCTTGATACATACACAGCTGTTTCTGTCTCAAGAACTTCAGAGCACATGTCCCTTAGTAAAAAGATTTCATGCACTTGAACTAATTTGAAAGCAGAGTTTCAGTCATGTCAAAGGATAAATTAAGCAACATTTCTGATCAGTAGCACAAATTTTGGATGTTTAAGATTCAAGCAGTATGGCTAGTCTATAATGATAAGAGGAAAGTAATCCATTAGTATCTTTTTGTTTTAAATAGGCAGTGACTTTAGGCATTCGCTTTTGAAATGGTAAAAGTAATATCACATCAGTCAAAAGATGTGTGGGTCAGGTGAATTGGCCATGCTAAATTGTCCGTAGTGTTAGGTAAGGGGTATATGTAGGGGTATGGGTGGGTTGCGCTTCGGCGGGTCGGTGTGGACATGTTGGGCCGAAGGGCCTGTTTCCACACTGTAAGTAATCTAATCTTCAACTAGTACAGCTGCTTATAAATATATATGTATATCTAGCAAGTAGCTGAGATATTTGGAACCTCAGGGCTCCAAGGCCAATTCTGACCCCTAGCAGTAATGAGACTAAAAGTGAGTTTCGTTGATGGGGAGAGGGTGGAATGAGAATTCCTGATCACAACAGTTATTCAATGATCCTTGATGAGCATATTCCTCTGAGAATGTTGAAGGAGGACCTTGTCCCTGTTCTTCAAACAACTCCTGGATGTAGCCCGTCAGTGCTCAAAATCAGTGGCTTTGGAGAAATGGAGAGGTGATTAAAAGCTGTAAGGATAACTTTACCCCCGAATCGTCTGTAGTAAAAAAAAATCCAGCCGGCAAATGGGGCAGGTTCACAGGAGACAGTAGAAGCAGATCATCTTGATTGCCTTGGCTATTCAAAAATTCCATTGTGAACAACAGAAGGTAATCTAGATGGACCTTCACTACTTTCAATCCAACAATTCCTACCATCCCAATATAGCCTGGTAATGGGTCTGACATTATTAGGTACAAGAAATAGGTCAGCTTCATTACATATTTACTCAGAATTCATTCTAATGGATGATAACTGATAAAATATCATCTACAAGATTGAAGATACAAGAGTTAGAATAGAATATTACAATGACTTTTTTTTTAAAAAAAGTAAAGTGAAACTCTTTAATTAGTTCCAGCTCAGGCTTTTGATTTGTATCAAAGAATTTACATTTGTATGGTGACTTTCAAAAACTCAGGAATATTCCAACCTAATTTACAGCTAATTGATATACTTTTTCAAGTATTGACACTCAAAATGCAGGAAATATGACCACCAATTTATACCAGTTCTTTTTTTAATCGGTTAAAGGATAAAATGTTGGCCAGAATAACAGGGAGATCTTCCCAGCTCCACTTCAAAGTAGTGTTGTATTTTTTATGCCCCCTGATTAGGGGAGGTGATGGCCTAGTGGTATTATCACTGGACTGTTAATCCAGCAACCCATGTAATATTCTGAGACCCGGGTTCAAATCCTACCATGGCAAAAGGTGGAATTCAATAAATATCTGGAGATTAAGAATCTAATGACGACAATACATCCATTGCCAATTATTGGAAAAAACCCATCCGATTCATTAACAGCTTTTTGGGAAGGAAAACTGCCATCCTTACCTGGTCTGGTCTACATATGACTCTAGACCCACAACAAAGTGGTTGACTCTCAACTGCCCTCTGGGCAATTAGGGATGGACAATATATATTGCCTAGCCAGTGACGCCCTCATTCTGTTGAAGAATTTTTTTGAAAAATCCTAACAGACAGTTCCTCAACTGTGCATTGCTGTCTCAGTATGGTACTAGGGGTGGTCAACCTTGATTATTTGAATAAAGTTCTGGAGGGGGATTTGAATTGGAGTTGCTCAATGGCTTAGTTGTTCTATTTTGAACAATGTGAATCTGTTTATTGTTGCTGCTCACTGTGCTTGCTTAATTAAGTCTGAGTGTGGGCTCAAAGAAAAGGAGACAAAGCTGTACAAAAAGCTGGAAGGCTGAGTGAAAAATTGGAGCAGACAGTTCGAAGCATTGTGAATAAAATCAGCTACACACGCACCCATACCATTTATGCAAGGTTTTAAGATATAAAATGTATAACCAAACTCACTGCTTTCAAATCTGAAATGTATGTGCTACTCACTAAGCCATTGCTGATAGGAATTTTAAAATTCCTCCAACAGCCTAATTGTTAAAATTATACTTTACCTCCAAAAAATTACTTTGACTAGTTTTGGTTAACCCCTGTTAAGGGCTGATTTTGTTTTTGTTCTGTCACATTCTAACAAGATCCTTATTCGTGGAAAGTGGTTCAGGTGCACGAGTTAAAAAGTAGCAGATTTGCTAATTGTTCTTTTCCAATTCAGGGTGCCATTCTGACCACAATGCTCGCTACAAGAAACTTTTCAGGTATGTCTCTAAGTCATTCCTTGTATCATATTCTATTATATACAGTGAACGAATTGTACCTAGAATCACAACTGGTGATATTAGTGGACAAATTCTTAGTGTGTTTATAAGATAGTCCTTTGTGTTACTTTAACACATGCATTAATCCATTAACATCTGCATTAAAAAGCAGACCAAACCATTTCATCGGTGCTAATTAAGTTTTTGTCCACTAACAGTTATGACAGGAGTTTCTAGGATTGTACAAACTTAATTATTTTAAACAACTTATTACATACTGGGAATAAATATTTTCCTCATTAAATAAGGAAGTTGCCAACACTGTTACATTACCCTGTTTTCAAGCAATTCCATAGGTGTTCAGATACGTGTTTACAGATAAGCTCGGGAGTAGAGATGTCCTCTTAGAAGCTCAATGGGCTAATTGTCTAGTCCACTAACAGTTTATTCATTAATTGGTAAGGCACACCAGTTAGGAATGATTATTATTTTCAAGCTTTTACTGATTTATTTATGTATTTAACTTATATATGGGATATAGGTGTTCTTGGCAAGGCTGACATTTATTGCCCATCCCTGGTTGCCCCTTGAGAGGATGTTGGTGAGCCACTGTCTTAAAACAATGCAACAAAAGTGCTTCCATAGTGCTGTTCAGTCGAGAATTCCAGGTGTGTAACCAAGCAGCGACCTAGAAAAGCTCTTGGAAGTCTGTTGAGGGAGGATGCTGCTTCCACACACCTGATGCATTTGTTCTTCTTGATAGTGAAGGTCACAAGTTTGAGAGGAAGTAACATTCAACAAGACGGGAGTTTGAATGTTTTGCGTCTTAATATCTTTTCTTCTGTTGAACAGCCTGACAAGACTGGCAGAAAGACATGGCTCATCCCTAGATTCCCAAACTTGGAGGCAGTTCTCAAGAACTACCCAGGCATGACTTGCCCTTCCATTTTATCTTCCATTCAGGTCCTTCCCACTCGGAAACAGAATGGCCTCAAACCTGGCCTTGCCCTTACTCTGTCCTCACCACATGGATTGGTCAGGATCCATTATTTTGCTGGATCTGAGCACTTAATGGGTTTATTGCATTTCTCTGGTCGCATTTGCATTTGTGTGCAAGAACTGAGGGAGGCTGACTTGGCCATCTAACCTGGACCACGTTGTCCTGGCTGTAACAGAATGGTTAAATACTTCCTTCTGCTCCCCAGCCTGCCTACAATCCCCTATCTCAACCACCCATGGACCATCTCACCTCCGTGGAGAAGCAGAAAACCCAGTATGATAACCCATGGCTGATCAGGGCAAAAATACATCTCAAAATTCAGCTTATGGGGTTGTCCGAATGTCACAAGGAAAAGGAGCAGTAACTCCCTGGGTCTCAGAAGGCATCCATGCAAACAACACTGACTGATCACAGTGAATGGGGAACTTGTTGTAGAAGTTTCTTGCAATGTAGCTTTTGGCAATCTTCTCGTGCTTTTCAAAGTCAATGGAAGCAGTTGATTGCCTCACCATTGAGTCATTATGTTCAAGAGTCCAATCAGGAAATGGTCTTCATGAGACCACACTGACTGCCTTTTTAAACTGAAAGAGGATTCAGCATTAGTATTGGTAGGTGCTTTGTATTTGAGGGCAACTGTGTTTGTGAAGTCACTGTTTGGTAAGTCTGGTCTATTTGGGAAAGGATGAGAGCAACATTGTATGCAGTGCCTTTCCATGGAGCGCAGTGTCCCAAGGCATTTCACAAAGTAGAGAAGATGAGCAAGGCGAAGAGAAGGAAATGGCAATTTTGAAGGACTGAGGAACTAAACAGGTTTCAAAGCAATGGGAAATCTAAAACTGGCCAGCTTTTTATTCTTTCACAGTTCCCAACTCTATCCCTTGCTCAGGTCAGATGCTTGTGAAACCCTCATCTCTGCCTTTGTTACCTCTGCACTATGACTAGTCTGATAAACATCCCAGCTGATGTCACTGCCTGTGAATCTGAGTCCCAAACCTCCAACGCTGAGGCCCTGACATGCACCGGGTCTCGTTCTGCTGTCGCACCTGACCTCATGGAGGCCCCAGAACTGGCAATACATGCATTTTAACATTTTCAACTTAGTTTCCACACCCCTACATGGTCTCAGATTTGTGTATTTCTGTAATCTTCACCAGATTCTGAATGCTCTTGAAATCTCTGTGTTCCTTCTATTCTGCCACATTCCAACTTTTAATCGTACCAGCCCTTGCTCCCCTCTATCAGCCAGAAATGGCAGCCACACCTTTGGTTTATTCGGCTCTAAGCTCTGGAATTCCCTCCTTATACTCCTTCATGTTCTCCTTGATTTTTAAAAACTCCCTCTTTGACCAAGCACTCAGTGTAACGTCACCTTACATGCTACGGTGTTAAATTCTAGCTTTATGATGTTTGTTCCGAGTGCTTTGGAGGGTTTCACTATGCTAAAGATGCTACATAAATGTAAGTTGTTATCGCCACTACAGCAGCCTGCGTAAATGATGGATGGTGAGTGTTAAAGTGCATTTACTGTGCGTTTGTATACATAAAACCAGGTAAATTCCCCCAAGGAAGTGGACCCTTTCAGAAAGCCACCTGATGCTGATAGCTATTACATTTGTACAGGTGTAGAGCAGGAATTTTCCGTTTAAAGATCAGTTGAATTGGTAACACTGCAGAATTCTAAATCTCCCCTATCGTAGCACCATGCAGAGGTAGTTCCCTGGAGAGCAGTCGGGTGTAAGTATGGAAGCATATCAATCCCCCATGTCTTTGATGTGGATTTCCCAAGCTCAGTGGCATTGCAGTTCACCGGGATCTGGAGAGGGCAGCTATAAGGCATGAGCAACACCTGGAGCTCCTCACAGAATCATAGCATCCCTGCAGTGTAGGCTATTCAGTCCATCGAACCCACTGAAGAGCATCCCACTCAGACCCACCTCTCTACCCTATCTCTGTAACTCCGTATTTCTCATGGCTAATCCACCTAGCCTGCAAATCCCTGGATACTATGGGTAATTTAGCATTGCCAAGTCACCTAACCTGCACAGAGAGTCATGGAGGTGTACAGCATGGAAATCGACCATTTGGTTCAACTCATCCATGCTGACCAGATATCCTAAATGTATATAGTTATATTTGCCAGCATTTGCTCATATCCCTCTAAACCCTTTATTCCAAATGTCTTTCAAATGCTGTAATTGTACCAGCCTCCATCACTTCCTCTGGCAGCTCATAAGTTGTCCCTTGGGTCTCTTTTAACTCTTTCCCCTCTCACCTTTCAACGTATGCCCTCTAGTTCTGGATTCCCCCACCCTGGGGAAAAGACTTTGGCTATTCACCCGATCCATGCCTCTCATGATTTTACAAACCTCTATGAGGACATTCCTCAGCCTTCGATGCTCCAGGGAAAACAGCCCCGACCTATTTAGGCCCTCCCCATAGCTCAAGCCCTCCAACCCTGGCAACATCTTTGTAAATCTTTTCAAATTTCACAACATTCTTCCGATAACACCTTTGGACTGTGGGAAGAAACTGGAACACCCAGAGGAAACACATGCAGACGTGGGGAGAATGTTTAAACTCTGCGTAGACAGTCCGAGGCTGGAACTGAACCGGAGTCCCTGGCGCTGTGAAACAGCAGTGCGAACCACTAAGCCACCGTTCCACCCACAAATGTGCAAGTGAAAAGGGAGGATATTGTGTCGTTCAGTTGAGTGAAGGAAGGTGACTTCCATCAAGCAGCAACCCATAGCATTGGGAAAACATATTTACAGGGAGAAAGAACAGTCTCAAAAAGCAAAATAAAAATCTAAAGACACTAATGAACGTATAAAATGTAGTAATTGCAAATGACATTGAGACCCCTCAACAGCTTTAGGCTGAGCATCTGGTACCATTTCAATTTTATAAAAATGCAAATTCAGGTTCATAAATTCTATTGATGGAATGAGGTCAGCTGTGGGCGTCAATGTCCCGGCATCAATGCTGCGATGAGAGAAATGCTCAGTCGCCATAACAACACAACAAAGCCAGTGGACACTCCTCTTCTCCACTGTTGTTCCCTGCCTGCCTGGTATCAGGAGTTACCTGTGCCTGAGGGCTGCAGTTGGTGTCATTACTCCACGGTTAGCAAGAATGGGGACTGTTGCGGACTCTGCTTTTTGGCCAAACCTTAAGGTGGCTGGAAGACCATGTTAAAGCAAGCCAAGGTTGTTCCCCAACTTTGCAACTCAGACTGGCAGAAGAAGGTGCCCACAACAGATGACTAAAGCAGTATCTTTTCATGTTCCTCATGTTGATCTAGCAGGAGCAACTGGAGACCTTTTTTGAATGGTGGGTGGGGGAGCGGGGGTGGGGTTGGGGGTGGTGGTGGTGAGCTGAGATGGGGTGAGGTGAAGCTGGGTGTTTGGAATAGAGGAGATGAGGCGAATTTGCTTGCTTATCCAGTGGTGATCTGCAAAGTGTTGCCTGAGAGGCCAGTGGCAGTATCTCCAATAGTAACTTCTAAAACAAAACCTGAAGCACATGTGAAGTGGAAAGAATGGCAGGGCTATGGGGCAAGGGCGGCGGTGGGACTATTTCAATCGTATTTAGAAATTAGGAGTAGGAGTAGGTCATTCGGCCCATTGAAACTGTTCCGCCATTCAACGTGATCACACTTGATCCTCTATCTCAACACCAGACGCCCTCCCTCTCCCCATATCCCTCAATGCCTTTAACTGCTAGAAATTGAACTGTATTCAATGACTTGGCCTCCAAAGCTTTCTGTGGTCCAGGGTTCCACAGATTCCACACCCTTTGATTGATGAGATTTCTCCTGATTTCAGTCCAAAGTGGCCTCACCCATATCCCGAGACCTTGACCCTTTGTTTTGGAGATCCGAGACGGGTCTACAAAGAAACAGCATGGACAGAGTGGGCTGAATGGTCTCCTTCTGCGCTTATGGTTCTGTGTTACCTTGCATGCATGAAAGTTGACGTTGGATATGATTTAGAGGGTACGGAGTAAATGGTGGGCTTAAAACACTTGGGTTTTGCTTTTCCTCTTATTAACCTTTGGGGCTTCTTGGCTCCTGTCACTAAATCCTTCCCTTCCAATAGTTGGCAGGCAGTACACAGCTCCAGCTGCAGCAGCCACAGCTGCTGTTGGTCTGGCTGAGCAAGGTATGTGGCATTGAACTACCCATGTGAAAAGCAGCATGCAAACTGAGTGTCTTCACCTAACTCGGAATGACTGTCATTTAACCATCATTCATCATTGCTTCCCGAGGTTTTTTGTTTCTTTAAGATAACAAAAAAGGTATGTGAATCTTAAGCATAGGTGGGGAAATGTATTTGTCCCATTAAAAACCTGTAGCCGCATGCATACACTGCAATTCTACTCTTGAAAGCTCCTGCAATATTGGCATGCAAGCAGTTAACACGTCCACCTGCACTGCCGTTGTTTGCGTTATTAATGGTTAGCCATTAGACACAAGTCTGCTAAGGTCAAGGCTGAAACGGCAGACGTGAGACTGGAGTTCTGAGTACTACTTCCCGAACCCAAGCAGATGCTCCCTGGCCTTCCGACTTCCAGCTTCTGCAGTATTTTCCTGTTTGTGTTAAGCGATTGTGTGCTAATTTTGGACAAGTCTATCGGAGCACTGCAGTGGTGCAATGGGTTACCTTTTCATGATGAATACATTTCAGCCCCTGATATTTTTCTTTTGACAATTTAAACAGTGTTTAATGCAGAGAGCCTGAAGTTAAACACAATAGGGACAATAATTAGATTGGCCCAGACAAATTGCGACGAGTTTACGCATGCCTGCAGCTGCATCTGCATTATTTTCATTGGAATCTTTATCATGTGTTCTGACAAAGTAACTGAAATTAATATTTCAAATGTTTAGATGTGGAGAAGCAATGCACCCTTGCAAATTTCTAGGTTTCATCTTTCTATTGAAAGATTTGTTCATCCCATTGTAAAAACTCCTTTAGCGTAAACTGGTCATTAATGGCAGAAATTGCAGAATTTATACTTAAAAGGCAGGAGGTTACAGGAATCCATTCACAGAATGGTACGTGGAACAAGTGGCTATTGAAGACAAATCACTCCCAACATTAAATGAGGTGAAAAGTTGACCGAAAAATAATAAGGGAAGAGAAGTGAAATAGGATAAAACTTGGCCCAAAGACATCTAAACACAAGTATGGCACAGAAATCCGAGTAGCCTAAAGCATTTCCACTGTTCAAGAGCTACTCTGAATGTCAAAATATCAACGTTATATGAAATGTATAACATAATTGAGTTTGAAGATGTTTCTTCACTCAGTAACACATTCCAGTCATTTGAAGACTAGTTTTAGTCCATTATGCTCAGAATGCAAAGCAGGCTTCAAATCGCAGGATCCATTAAAGACTGCTTCACATGTTTTGAAATTTTTTTCATCTTTTCAGAAGAGTGCCTCTGCCTCTCAGTCCTAAAAAAAACCTGAAAGATATCAGTCATTTACTTATCGTATTCAATTGGTTAAGGTTCTGAAGGTCCTTTGCTGGTGAGGGTCTATCCCAGGGGAACCAAGCAGGAGAGACTGGGTCAAAGAGACATCTGTGCACAGATTTATAAGGAGGGAGCAGGTACACACTGAATGGAAAAAGGACAAGTCTAACTTCCAGAAAATAACTATTTGGGTCCTCTGCCAAAAAATCTGACCGTGATTATAGAATGATAAGTGACTATGTTATAATGTTGCAGCTTCTAATTTTTGTCTTAAACTCCAGAATAGCCAGCCAATGATGATAGCTGAAAGGCCAAGTAAATTTAAAACCATAGCCGTCATCTAATTGCAATCAATTTGGTTTAAGATCTGGTTCCAGTGACCTTGACTATTTCTGGTTCCATCCATACCACAGTTCCAATCTTTCTATTACTCCTTTTTTACTCCTTAATGTCTAAGTAGGTGTAAAGCGTTCTCTTTCCTCCGCACCTTCCATGCTATCGCTGAAGAATGACAATTATCAATAGCCCAAAGATACTAATGGGAGAAATATTTTGAAAGGTAAATATACCATGTAGTTGTTAAACTGGGTTTTCCCATTTCACACATGTTGACTTTCTCCACAGAAGGACAGTAGGAATTCACATTTTAGCCCACTTATTAATAAATGGGAGGGTGTTGGGGGAAGGTAGTTACAAATCCAACACACTGGTAATTGAGAAGCTACTGGTGAACAAGATTGTGTTTGAGAATACGCTTTACAATTATTGGAGGAAGCGTAAAGTTCATCATTTCCAATCTTCTCATCTGCCACATTGACTGAGCTGAGCGTGCGCTGATCCCATCTCATGTGATTAATGCTTCCCATTACCTCTGTGTGTGCATGAGGATTGGTTGCCTGCCTAACACGTTTCATCATGTTGGAGCCCTTTGCTAATGGGGTTATCTCCTGACAGCGGTGAAGCGTGTGACCTGTATCGGGACAGTGGCTGCAATTCATACCCATGTAGAGACATTTCACTCATAGGGCCACTCCATTTGGAATGTGGAATGTAATGCCAGACAGAGAATAGAAAAAAAGAGCATGTCAATTCCCACTTGAAGTCTTGATCCTTATGGCAGGCCCTTAGGAAGCATTTTTAAAGTGGTACACCCATATCTCCTCCTCCACAATCTCACCTCTAGTAAAGGTGCACCAAGCTCTGTTCCTCTTCCTGTGTCCATTTAGTTTCCCATTTGTCAATGGCAATTTACCAGTCTGATTTCAAATTTAATCCCTTGGTGTAAGACTTTCTGTCATTGGTACTTGACTTTCGCCCATTGCCCAATATTGTATCCAATCACATATTTTTCCATTGGACAAAACAGTCTGTTCAAGAGACCAGGGCAGGTCAGTTTGTGATAAGGGCAATAAATGTACCTGTGTTAGTGGTTCCTATGGACCTGCCTCATTGCCATTCCCAAGAATTAACACCAGACCCCTACTGCATTTGGAATGAACGTGCTTTGAGAAACAAAGATCTAATACTAAATATTGCAATTCAAACATCATTCTTTCTCCTCTATATCTCTTCCTTTTTTCTCACTGTGTAATTCATGAAAGGTAAGATTGAGACCGTAACTTCCATTACTTAACTAAATATGCTTGAACTTGCCCTTCAGTGGTTTGTTCTGCCACTGGCAATATCCTTGTTTTCAATCTTTAGAAAGCTATTAACTTCTTCCAAAATGTCTCTTGCACCAAATGGAATGATAGTCCAATTTGTCAGAAATAAATTAATCTTCACAGAAGCGAAGCAGTAATACGATAAATGCTTACAATGTTTTGTTTCACTTGATCTTACAGCAGCAAAGAATTTACTGAATAAGAAAACAGATGGTGTCAAGGTAGGTTTAAGGTTTTCGTGTGTGTCTCATTTCCTAAGGGGCTATTTTCATTCTGTTTAACACCTGCTGTTGTAAGTGAACAATACACAGAAAACACTCAGAATGGAATAAGAACCTGAAAGCAAGAGACCAGATCTCATTTAATGTGGAAGAGGGTTTTCATTCTTTGTGGCATCTCTGAAATTGTTCCCCTAGTGATAAATGGTTATGTATTGAAATTGGCTTGCTTATTGCCTCAACTTGATTTAGCTGTACTGTGGACCCAAGAGTTGCTTATTTTATGCTTTCTGAACAGCCCTGTCTTTACCAGCCAATTTCCTTCAGCTTTATTTTTCAAAGAGAGCCTGACCAGAGGAGTACGTCTCTTGTAGTTCTTTCTTCCATTCCCAATTCATCTACAACCTCTACATTACACTTGGCTGCAGATGGGAATTACACTTGGAGATGCGGCGACAGTGTGAGTTTGGAACGGGCAAACTGTAACTTAGAGGATGCAGACTTATAGAACATAGAACAATACAGCGCAGAACAGGCCCTTCGGCCCTCGATGTTGCGCCGACCTGTGAACTAATCTAAGCCCATCCCCCTACACTATCCCATCATCATCCGTGTGCTTATCAAAAATACCATGTATTTTTGAAGGCTGATCCACAGGACTGGCAACTTCAGTGAAAAGTCACATGACACCAGGATTAGTCCAATACGTTTATTTGAAATAGATTTCAATTAAGCCTGTTGAACTATAACCTGGTATCATGTGACTTCTGACTTTGTCCACCCCAGTCCAACTTGGCCATCTCCACATCATCTCTTCAGTGAGATCTTTTCAAAGTAGCATTGTTTCTTTCTGCAATGGGGGACTTAAAAGCTCTTTTGATTACAAAGACAACCCACCCAACCCCTCCCCAAACCACCAATTGAATGACCTTTATCACTTTGTAATTATGCTCACTGCTTTCAGAATTGGTTATTAGTTAGTAAGATGATGACGGAATACTGTTTGAGTGCAAAATGACGGTTTGGATAATTGTGGATCTTTCTCGTCAAGTATAATTAAGACTAATAATAGCGCGTTAAAAAAGAACACACAATGGATTATATAATGCAGACTGAAAACCATCTGCCAATTAGTCTCATTAAGAAGGGAACTTTTGAAAGCCAACATTTAGTCAGACAAGACCTCAGTCAGTAATGGGATGATGTTCTCATTTGGAGGTCTCTCAGAATGGCAGGTTTGGAAAAGTTTAATTATATCACACTCCTGTGGTATATTGGCAAATATTCTGTCATCCACCTTGTGGATGGAATGTTCTGTTCAAATGGTGCAGAGTTCAAAACAGTGGAAACCCAAAGAGGCGTGGAAGTGCAAGTGCCACCATTACTCAAATGTCATGAACAGGGTAAAATCTGCGACTTACCCTGATTTGTAGCTCAGGTTGTGAATCAGGTTATAAGTTTGCTCACTGAGCTGGAAGATTTGTTTTCAGATGTTTCATCACCCTGCTAAGTAACATCATCAGTGAGCCTCTGGTGAAGTGCTGGTGTTCTGTCCCGCTTGCTATTTATGTCTCTTGGTCTGTTGTGGTGAGTGATATCATTTCCGATTCTTTTACTGAGAGGTTGGTAAATCGGATCCAAATCGGTATGTTTGTTAATGGAGTTCCGGTTTGAATGGCAGGCCTCTAGGAGTTCCCGTGTGTGTCTTTGTTTAGCCTGTCCCAGGATGGATGTATTATCCCAGACAAACTGGTGTCCCTCATCGTCTGTGTGTATGGATAATAATGATAGTTGGTCATGTCTTTTGGTGGCTAGTTGGTGCTCATGTATCTAAGTGGCTAGTTTCCTGCCCGTCTGTCCAATATATTGTTTGTTGCAGTCCTTGCAGGGTATTTTGTATATAATACGGGGTATGTTGCTTTTTTTTGTTTGGTACAGGGTCTATCCAAAGCAGTTTCCTGATCAAGATATCAGAAGTTTGACCAAGTGGCTATAAGTGATTGGCATTAAGTCCTGTGTCTGTCCCCACAACCTGTAATACCCAAGGCTTCAGATCAAAAGGAGATGAGCTCGGTTGTTGGGAAAGCAACTCACACCTCACAGGCACTTGGCACAATCATTCTCCCTTAAACTCAGGGATTAACTCAAACTGACTTAAAAATTTGAAAATTAGATGAAATATTTCGACTCGTGAGCATTGTACACACAAGGAACTATTATTTTCGGTCCTTTTGTCCTGTTATTCTGGGAAATCCCTTAATTTGTACTTTTTCTGACATTCAACATGAGAAATTGGAGCAAGAGTAAGCTATTCAACTTCTTCCAGCCTGCTTTGCCAGTCATGGCCACATTTTGACACGGAAACAGAAATTGCTGGATAAACTCAGCAGGTCTGGCAGGAGTGTTTTGAGAAAGGGTCACTGGACCCGAATTTGCAAACTTTGCTTTCTCTTCACAGCTGCTGCTGGACCCACTGAGCTTTTCCAGGAATTTCTGTTTTTGTTTCTGATTTACGGTTCTTTTGACTTTTCTTTTGTGATATCAAGGAAATTTTACAAATAATTTCAGAAATGCATCAAGTTTTTTTGTTAAAAATTCAGCAGACTAAGTGTGACGTTTTAAAATTACACTCTGGCATTCTAGCAAGTCAATAATTTTAAGATTGTTCTTTTTGGCCTGTTTTCACAAGAGGAATTAATCCATTTTAAGTGAAATAAGTAGTATCCCAAAGAGTCATTTCAAGGCCTTAGGTATCAACACTGAATGTTAAGTATGCTATTATCGTTGCAATTATTTCAAAGCTTCCAAATTAAATATAACATGCCACTTAAACTCATGAAAGTAGAATGCTAGTTAGTTTAATGTAAAGAGTTTGTATTGTGTGTCAATCCACATTAATAGCATGCCGAGTAAATTCTGTGTTTCCCAGGGAAGTGATGATCATTTACTTGCTTTTCATTACCTGTTCCCAGTGCAGTGAATGCTCTACATTCCCATTGTTTGCTATGTTATTTTGTTTCTGAAGTATTCTCCATTGCTTTTATGTTGTGGATCCTCGCCAATCAATGCATCTATAAGAGCTTATTTTACAGATATTCAAATGAGCAGAATCTTTCTTTAGTTTTCTTTTCACCACAAAGGATTTTGTCAGATGCGGAGAGAGACATTCTGAGAAGCAGGTTTCTGTGTCTTTATTGCCCACAGCCAGCAATCACCTCCCTGAATTTACTCTCCACTATTTGACTTCAGGATGCTGGCAAAACTGTATTCTCCATATCTTCAATCCTTAAGTTCAAAGTCACCTCGCCCTTCATATCTCTGTAACAGCCTCTCATATGTCAGTATGCTGAGATCATTTATGCCCCTTTGATCTGTCCTCTCTCTCTGGGTTCCTAATTTTCAATGCTGCACCAGTGACAACTCTGTCTTCAACTGTCTCTTGCCCCAAACTCTGAAATTGCCTTTGTAAACCTCTCTCTTTCTCCATGATCTAAACTTTTGTCCTGTGGCTCTGTGTCAAATTATGTCCAGTCATACCCATTTTGCAAGCTGCTCTGTAAATGCGAGTAGTTGTTATTGTTCCTGACAACTTGCGAAGTCAATTCAGAGATCAGCCACTCAGTATGTGGTTTAAACTACATTTGGACAGATTTTCTCTTCTTTCCCTGAAGTACACTGTTGAACTATTTGGGATTTTTACAATGGGTTGATAACTTTCAAAGTCATCAGAATTTTCCTTTGTGCCAAACCACAGAATATCAGAGTATCAAATTCAGTTTCACACAATTGGTTATATTTCTGGTTTAACATCACAACCCCTACAAGAGTAAGAATTACAGGGAACTTCATTATAGCAGTACAGACTTTACCAAAATCTGGGGGTCAGTTAGCTCCATTGGTTGGATGGCTGGTTTGCAAAATGGAATGATGCCAAGAGTGTATGGGTTCAATCCCCATGTTGGCTAAGGTTACCATGAAGGACTCTCCTTCTCAACCCCTCCCCTTGCCGGAGGCATGGGGCCCTCAGGTTAAACCACCACCAGTCATCTCTCTGTGATGAACAAAGCAGCTCTATGTTCCTCTGGGACTTTACCTTCACCTCAGAATCCAGCCCATCTGTCACCCTCAATCACAAGCCACAGAGATGGATGGTCATTTCCGCCCCCTGATTACTCACAATTTTAATGCTGACAAGCTGCGTTTATTCCATTTTAGTCTCACTGCTACAAATGCCCTAGGAAAGCAGGTGGAACAGGAAGGTTATTATATGAGATGAGACGATTGGGAGCACTGTTGATAATTTAAGGTGGGAATAGACCAGCGTCTACAGAACAGATTAATGCTGAGATTGAGCATTCCTTTTAGCCTGCTTTTCCTGTGTTTCGGATCATTGGAAATATTCATGTATTTTATGACTCACTTTGAGCATCAGGCCACTAGTGACAGGTACAACACAAAACCCAAGGCTCTTCTTGCATTACCTTGTACTCCAAGCTCTAAGCAGCTGTTTCTGAGAATACACCCAAAGCAAAATTTGGATAAAGTCAAAAAAAACTCTCCAACATTTGAGTGAGAAATTAGCTGATGAAGGGCTTGGCCTGAAACATAGATTTTCCTGCTCCTCGGATGCTGTCTGACCTGCTATGCTTTTCCAGCAACACACACTCAACTCTGATCTCCAGCATCTGCAGACCTCACTGTCTCCTGAAAAATTAGCTCCCTGAATGCATTGACCTCAGTTTATGAAGGCAGGACTGTTTGCATATAGTTTCACCCTTATTCATAGTATGTGGGCCGAGACAGCAATTGGCAGAAGGACTGTGAGACAGAAAGGAGGGGGAGAAATACTCGATTTTGCAGACAGTACTGATTGTTAACTACAGTGTTCAGAAGTTAAATGACCCAAACCTCCAATTTGATATCAACTGTTAATAGATTGCTGCCATGGCCCTCCCCTTTGCCGCTTCCGTCAGTATGCCTTTGTTTACACAGCATCCATCAGTTGAAAGAAAAATCTCACATTTGTATGGCACCTTTCGTCTCTCAAGAACAGCCCACTGCTTCGAGACCATTGAGCAACTTGTGAAGGGTACCACCATAACGTAGGGAACTCACTTGTACCACAAGGTTTTACATGACACATGCGCCAGACTATTTGTCCTTGTGGTATAAAATAATGGAGAAATATTGGCTCAGTCACTGGGGACAAGTTTTGTGCTTTTTTTTTTGAAATAGAACCTTGGATGCCCATCCTCGGAGGATGTGACCTTCTCACTTGAAAGGTTACAGATGCAACAATGCCTCCCCTGTGCTGGCGTGGCAGCCTAGATTTTACACCCAGTTCTTTGTGTGCAATTTGAACCCACAGGTTTTGTAACCCAGGTGGGAGAGCTACCCTCTAAAGCACAGATATACAGGTTGCAGCCTTTTCCCCAGCATCAGGAGGTGACCATCCATAATCTTCAAAGTGAAGATTGCATTCAGTTACTTAAGTAGAGACACAGCAGACACTATTTTCTGCACTCCATCTAGGCATCGATTTAAATTAATTGATGAATTTCAACATTGCTAAAGCTCCTACTTTTCATTGATGTCCGATGATTAATGTGCAAGGTAAATCCCATGATTTTGATGATTCGAGACATTCCTCAGTACAATTTTTCAGAAGTGAACACTGAATGTACTTAATGTAAAGTTTGCACCAATGTCATTGATTTCCTGTTTTTCAACCAGTTATGGGTTGAACATACCAGATAGGGAGTACATATCCAGCAGCATCTCTCCAATTAGGCACTTCTAGACTTGGAACTTGCCTTGATGTGGAGGTGCCCATGTTGGATTGGGGTGGATAAAGTTGAAAACCACACACCAGGTTATAGTCCAACAGGTTTATTTGAAAATACAAGCTTTTGGAGCATCTGGCATTGTTAAGAATGACACATCCATGACCATCAAATTGAAACACCATGGAACTGAAGAAATCCTTTAACTTGTTCACCCAGTGCACACTTCCTTTGAAAACAGTCAAGAGAGTGATAGCTGTCCTGCTTCCTGTTAATAGAATCTCCATTCTCAGAGTGTACAAGCCAAAGCTTTTGATCATGTGTCATGTAATTAGCCCATTGTAGAAATCTTACCTAATGTTAACTATTGAATAAGACTTGCCTGATATCTCTCAATTTATTGTTGATTTTCATCAAGTGTATAATTAGGAGTTTCAGTATTGATTGTGTAGTAACTAATTGAGGCACGGTGGCCCAGTGGTTAGCACTGATAGCTCACAGCACCAGGGACCCTAGTTCAATTCCAGCCTTTGGTGAATATCTGTGTGGAGTTTGCGTGTTCTCCACATGTCTGTGCAGGTTTCCTTGGTTGCTCTGGTTTCCACTCCCAGTCCAAAGATGTGCAGCTTAGATGGATTGGCTATATGAAATTGCCCATTGTGTCTATAGATGTTCAGGCTGGTTGGATTAGCCATGGGCAATACAGGGTCAAGGTAGGGGGATGAGTCTGGGTGGGATGCTCTTCAGAGGGTTGATGAAGGCTCGATGGGCCAAATGGCCTGCTTCCACACTGTAGGGGTTCTGTGATTCCATAGTGCTAGTTTCACAGGTACCTGAAGTGATTTTTTTAAAATTTGAATTACAGTTTATAATATACATTTTATTTTAATAATCTGCCGTTTAAATGCTAGGAAATAATTTCCATTATTTGCATTTGTGCTAGTAGATGCACACCTAACATTTGGTTGATGCAGCCAATTTAGTGGAGATAAAAGGTGATTATAGTGATAGAGTTACTCATCAGTAACAATCGCTTCGAGGGTTGGAGTTGCTAACTGATTGTAAATAGCAAGTATAAAATGGTAAGGTTTTCCAGGAAAGTGAACAGTGGGATGATTGGAACTGTGTAAGCTTCCAGCCTGCCTGCTAATGTTCGTAATGCCAATTCATCCTTAAGTCAAGGTTCAGCCCATAACAATACTGATTTTCTCCAGTTCCTTTTCTCTTTCCCATTTCCTCTTGACTGCTCTGCTTTCTCCTTGTTTTTAAATGGATCACTACGAAAGCAATGTATTTCACATTCTCCCAAAGCTTTCAGCATTGTTATCTGTCCATAATTTATTTCTGGCTGACTTAACTAAAAAAACACCTAATCTTACACTGTTAACCCCTGTTATCCAAAATATCCCTTTGAGTTAAGCATTGTGTCCAAATATCTGCTTCGTTCCCTTCAAATTCTTCAAACAGGTTCCTACCACAACCACCACCTCACCTCTGGTGAATTAAACCAAAATGGAACTTGTGCAACAATAGAGGAAGTCAGGGCATTTTGCTTCCTGTGATGAAATTGGGATCTGGGGCGGTTTTAACCTTTCCTACCAAGTGGGAAATTGAAGGGACTGGGAGCTGGGTAAGCCTATTGCTATTTTTTCCCATGGCTTCAGCCAGTTAGAGTTGCCTTGACAATCAGTTGGCCCCCCATTCCTTCGTGATATAAACTGTTGAAATCATTTGAAGTTTGACATTCTTTCATTTGTCCTGCTGAATGCAAAGCTAATTTTGGCTAGATTCACATTCTGTACCAATGAACATCTGATTGGGAGTAATATTGGTTTTATAGCTTCTCTGATTTTAGTATCCATTTAACTCAACAATTGGGTGGAATGGGGGAAATTTAAAACACACTTGACCTGATCTGCAACGCATTATGTTAAAGTGGTTCTCTATTCGGCTCTCTAATAGTGCACATATCCACCAGTTAAATAAATACATGCTCAGGTGCCTCAGAAACACACAATTTGCTTTGGCAGTAGATTAGATCTGACCTATGGTTTTGTTGTGATCCATCTGTCCCTCCAAAAATAAACCTTTGTGCTTTTCCGATCTAACCAGTGGAAATTTCTTGTTCTCTTCCCTTTCTCTTATTGAACTATTCAGAAAAGGAAGTCCGGTTCCAGTATTCATTTAATGGTGAGGACCTTTTGCAACTTGCACATTATCACCTCATCTTCTGCATCTCGTGTTCATCAAATATGTGCACCATCCCATGCAGCCGTGTTCCCAGAGCTGATTAAAGAGAGCTTGTGCCCTTTTATTGTTTATTGTTGTACTTGTCATTCATTGTCTTGTGTTCACTTATGTGCCATTGCTATTACTCGGGGCTTCAAAGCGCCAGTTTTGAGATCAAACTGATTTTTTTTTCCCTTTCTTTAAGATATCTTTCTGTTTCTCTTCATCTGCCAGGGGTGCACCAGAGTTCTGCACGTAAACACCTTTGGTCTTTTAAAGTCTACGAACAGTATTACTTGCATTAAAGTACCAATCTTTAGGCTTTTCTGAGAACAGCTATCAAGTGGTTACACTTGGCACCAATTTACCCCCAAAGGGTTACTGTAACTTAATAGAAGGAAGGTAGTGCCTGACGCTGCCTCCCTGGCACATTTCGGTTTGACAAGGGTAAAGCCAAATTCGCCAGGAAATATCATTGTAGGAATGTGTGATAATCCGGCAATAAAAAAGGCAGTGGAATTTGCCATTGAATTAATTGAACCAAGAATACAGGCACAGTGCAGAAAAAATAAGCTCATTTCACATTTAATTTCTGAAGAATCTAGATACCCCATGTCAAGTTACATTTGCCTCAATTAAGTCCTCTAACAATATCAGCTGTAAGTGAGGGTGGTGTGCCGCGATGAGCAGGGAACTGAATTCAGGCCAAAGCAACAGGAAGAAAGTTCCCTCCCTCACAGCGGGAAGGTTTGCACATGACATGGACCCCTAGCATCACTAAGTGGATAAATGAGAAACTGCACAGGTTGGCTAGAATCAATGTTAGAATGACACTGCTACGGTGTTCAAGGACGATTCCATGAAGCAAGGGTTAAACCACTTGGTACAAGCAGAATACAGGAACCACTAGAAAAATTGAGAAGCCCTTAACTGATTCAACACTTTGAAAATAAAAATAGGTACCTTTTGAGGTGCTAATGACCTCAGCACTATTGTGCAGAATTCCTAAACAAATGTTGACTGGAGAAATATTTTCCATTGAGGAATTCTGTCTAACCATACTAAATGGGCAAGTACTGAGTACACACAAATCCCATGTATGGATCAAAGATGCCTTTAAATAGATTACATTAGATTCCCTACAGTGTGGAAACAGGCCCTTCGGTCCAACAAGTCCACATTGACCCTCCAAAGAGTAACCCACCCAGACCCATTCCCCTACATTTACCCCTGACTAATGCACCTAACGCTACGGGCAATTTAGCATGGCCAATTCACCTGACCTGCACATCTTTGGACTATGGGAGGAAATTGGACCACCAGGAGGAAACCCACACAGACACGGGGAGAATGTGCAAACTGCACACAGACAGTTGCCTGAGGCAGAAATTGAACCCAGGTCCCTGGTGCTGTGAGGCAGCAGTGCTAACCACTAAGTCATGGATTGACCCGATAAAATTACTAAAGTTGCCTTTAGTAGCTCAAGTTAATGTAGCTACAGTTGATGATGAATGCTGTTATCCTTTACTTTGCCAATCTTGTTTTGGGTGTATCGAATAATTTTTTGCTATGTTTATATGACAAAGATTGAACTTGTTTGGAAAGCATGCTGGTAGTCAGTACATCTGAGGGTGGTACAGGGGTATTAGCCAAAATATTAAGACCATAAACCATGCAAAAATGTAAACAATCGTCAAGGAGTCTGCAGCCTGAAGCAAAAGACTTTTGTCCGGTTAACAGCATCAGTGATGGTGTTTGCAGGTATCGTTCTGTGAACTTGCTTCTTTTAAGTTTAAAGACGTGGGCATTATCAAGATCAGGACAAAACTGACAAAACACACCTTGATTGTGCATTTTGTAGCATCGTTTGAAGATGTCCCTTGCCTCTGGGTGAAGCTCCTCGGCAGGTACCTAGATTGTAGTCAGCAGGTAGACTTCTGTGAAGTCGGCGCTCCATTGCCAAGTGGGTGAACAATACCCCTGTGATTGATTGTAGTGTGTTCACAGTCATCAGTGTGCCATAACTCTGTGTTGACTCTACAATGACAAGTAAATTTGATCCACTGCCAAGTAACTAACCAATAGTCCATTCAATTCGTGGTTCACCAATGGCAAAGTGGAATATAGCTTTGGCTTAAGAGGAGTACCATTAAAGAATATTCAAAGAAAGAAAATAGCTCAAACATTGAAGTAGGTCTCATTCCCTTCTCCCCTGTCAACTAATTGAGCAGCACATGAAAACCTTCACTGCATGGCTGAGATTTCTTCTTAATCCGTCATTGTTGATCGAATTTGTCCCTCTGAAATGATGCTGTCGTCTTGTTCTTATATCTTTCTGGGAGAAAGTGAGGACTGCAGATGCTAGAGATCACAGTCAAAAGATGTGGTGCTGGAAAAGCACAGCTGGTCAGGCAGCATCCGAGGAGCAGGAGAGTCACTGTTTTGAGCTTAAGCTCCTCATCAGGAATGTGATGAAGAGCTTATGCTCGAAAAGTCGATTCTCCTGCCCCTCGGATGCTGCCTGACCAGCTGTGCTTTTCCAGCACCATACTTTTTGACTCTTATATCTTTCCACCAATCTGTCAGTGACTACAAATGGGCATGTAGATAAATGGTCTGATTAGAGAGACCTGATGCAATTCGTAGATTGCAAGGAGTTTTTCTTATGTTAGGAGTATAGGCTTCTTTTCCAATCAGAGCTACGCTCAAGTATACCTTCATCAAATGGGCAGTATTAAGTCCTATAAATGTTTAGCCAGAGTGAATTGTTTAGTGATGCATTATGGTTGGTCTTTTGCATTGTTCAACAAATCCGATCACCCAATTCCACAGAAACCCAACTCTAAACTTTTTAGGAAGTCTGAGGCTGTAATCATAAAACTAAGATTGGTAGAGTCTCCCTAGGCTTTGGATTACTGAGATCAAAATATCAAATTTTGAAGACTGGTTACATAGGCTAGACCTTAATTCCTATCTCTGTAGAAAGGGGAGGGTGTGATCTAATTGAGATGTTTAAGTTGATTAAAGAAGTTGAAAGGGTACCTCAAGAGAGATTATTTTTGCTGAAGAGAGAGGTGCAGGAAAAGTGGGGTGTAATCTCAAAATTAGAATTCTGCCAAACAGGAAACATTTCAGACCAAGGAAAGTGGAAATCTGAAACCATCTGCTATTGAGGGTGAGAGTTGGCAGAGATGGGAGGTGATGGCTAGTGGTATTATCACTAGACTGTTAATCCAGAGACCCAGGTCATGCTGTGGGGACTTGGCTTTGAATCCCTCAATGGCAGATGGTGGAATTTGAATTGAATAAAAATCTGGAATTAAGAGTCTAATAATGGCCATGAATCCTTCGTTGATTGTTGGGGTAAAAAACCCATAGGAAAGGGTGCTGCCATCCTTACCTGATCTGGCCTACATCTGATTCCAGACCCGTAGAAGTGTGGTTGACTCTTAACTAATTAGGGATGGACAACAAATGCTTGCTTAGCCAGCGATGCTCTCATCTCATGAGTTCATAAAGAAAAAAATCAACTGCAAATCTTAAATCTCTGACCTGTTTTTTTTTTGGCAAAGGTACAATGGTTATGGAACCAGCAATTGTTAATTGGATTGTGCATCAGTTCTGGGTAGCAGAATAGGGTTCAGGAGGCGAATAGCCAACTACTCCTATATAGGAAGTGCAAGGACAGCTGCTGTCCACGCCATGACTCAGTTTCATGGGCCTCAGCAGTTAAGTGCAGGATGGAAGCTTCTGTTTTGTTTATGCATTTTAAAAGGCTCCAAAAGCAAGTTTTAATAACTCTGATGTGGGTTTGGAGAGTTCACCTGGGCACCTTACAGCTACAAAGTTGTACTGGACTAGGATCATTCTAAAGCCACTGCAAACTTGAGATTTCTTGGAAACTGTATTAACTTTCACCCAAATCTATGTTGCACTCACATGTGTGTGTCCAGTGATACTGCAATTCAACTCATTGGCCTGAATTCTCATCCTCAAATCAAGAGAATTCCCAGCACTTCAAACCCAACTTACAGAAATCATTCTCTTGATGTCCAATCTGACAGACGTGGGTGGGGGATGCCAGATACGATGAGGACTGAATGAAAGGGCTCTCCCTGTGCACAGGCACTGTGTTGAAATAACTTTTTTTTAATATAAAACCCTTGCCCCCTCAAAACCCCTCACCACCATCCTGACACTCAGCTATGCCAACCCATCGTCAGTACCCAACACAGCATGCCTATCCACCTAGTATCCACATAGACAGACCGTGAAGAGACAAGATAAAATAAAGATTGTTTAAATAAAGCTCTTAAGTCTCAATTACAGAAAAGCACACACAACTATAAAATAAATTTATTATATTTATATTCCTTCTAATGACATAATGTCATATAAGAACAAGTATTTCATTAAAGTGCACAACCCACTATATCAACCAGCATTGAAATTCATTTGTAGTCCCATCTCAGTAGAGCCTTAAGAGCCAGTCCACTGATTGTGAACAGGTTCTGTTTTGGAATCCATTCTCAAGTCAATTTGTACACAAGTCAGAACTGTTATGGACCAAACCAGACCCCCTCAAAATACAGGTCATTCTGTTATAATGAGCATTTTGTTAATGCAAATTCACTATAACGCGATTCACAAATTGGGGACACTGTTTCTAAAGTGCGATCTTTTAAAGCATGTATCGGGTATGTGCTTCCAGCCCCATTAGTTTCGATGGTGCTGCTATTATGCAATTTTCTTTTAACGTGGGCTTATCTAAGAACGGAACTATGTTATAGCAGAACTGACTATGTTTTGAGAAGGTAGCCTGGACCCTAACTTTTTCTCATTCTAAAGGCATGTTCCAGATGCGATGCAACTACTCGACATTAAGCAAAACTCAATTTATTTAAACACAATAGTTAATGTGCAAACAAAAGAGAGAGGAATTTAGAATAACTTAAATATTGGAAAATTCAACTGAATAATAGACAGCACGTATTACTAATTAACTGTTCCAGTGTAATAACATCCCATAAACACAACCCTTGCCAAAAATGAAAAATCAGACACAGGTTCTCACATGCCATTGTCCAATCCAGGAGGGAAAAAGCGTCAACTGAATATTCAGAGAGAATATTGACCAGGAGAAATTCACTGAAACTTCCAACACTTTTGAGACCCCAAAGGCTTCTGCTCAAATCAAAACCTAAAAATTTTTAAAAATAAACTAGAAAACCTGGTCTTTGAGAGCTGGCCACTCCCAGGTGGCTGACATTGTTCCAACTTGAAAAAAAATCTCCAAAGGGCTCATGAATTTTATAATTTCTTAGGGGTGGTTTGACATTTCTGCCTTACAACCTCTTTTTAAAAAAAAAGAACTGAATAACCTCTTGAAGTGACAACATTGTTCCAAACACAATGCAGGACAATGTAAAACATTCATTTGTAAGTACAGGCAATGTTTGTATGACGAGTCTGTCAAATTATACCCCTATATGGGATTGTGTTCATAAGTACCAGTGTTTGTAAGTCAGGTAACCCCTGTATTCACATTGAGTTGTCAATCAATGTGAAATGGCAGGCAGCTTACTGTGACAATAGATGATTGTGAAACCAGTCATGCAGTCCTGATTCAAGAATGGAAGCTCACAGGCTTATGTCAACAGACACAATGAAATGTGCTATCAAAAATCTTGACTTCTTTCAAAGATTTAAAGGGTAACAAATCTAAATAGTTTCACTGTTCACTTAGAAAGTTGGCTTTGACCGTTACTTTGGACAGGTCATTCATTGTTCCAGTGAGCTTGACAGTGAATGAGTTCGTGCATCTTTCTGCATATTCACGCTTACTTTTAACTATTCCAAAGGGCACCTTGCTTTCTCAAAGATGTCACAAGACCAGATCCAGAAAAATACCTTAACACTGTAAAGGAATTGCCTAGTTAGGTAAAAAAAAATGCGCAAAGTTCAGATCAGCTGTTACGATATTGTCACTCCCCTAGATTACCAAAATTACAGAGGAGTAGAAGCAGTTGACGATTTAAATGCCTCCGTGATTTACGCATGTGCAAATCGTGCCCAGACGCTGAGAATATATGAAGTGCCACATTCAGGGGGTGGTACTTGTGATAAAGTTTGGGCATCTGCCATGATGGAGAAACTCTCCAGTGGGATGCAAATATGTGCCGTCACCTCGTCCATGTGACCGCGGCATTGTATAAGAAATAGATTGAAAAGCAAAGCTTGTGTTTGTATTGTGCTTGTTGTCAACTATACGCCTCTGAAGCATATTGGAGCCATGTTGGAGACGTTGCATTCAAATTATGCACGGCAACCTCCGACAAGCAGCAATATGATGGGGACCAGATAATTTGTTATGACAGTCTTGGTAAGAGGAAAAACTATTCTACAACTCTTCTACCGTGTTGTCTTTCATGTCGACTTGAGAAGTCTATGGCTAACCATCTTGTTTGGAAAGTACATCCAGCTATGCAATATTTTCTGAATGTCCTTCGGTTCAGTGCAACAGCATAAAACTTCCAAAGAACATATTAAAAGGTTCAGTCTTCAGTTTCTGAATGAGTTACATTTAACTCATTCATCACCCCTTCCCCCTGAAGCCTGTCCATTTGTCCAAAAGATCAGTAAAATGTCATGTCCCTGATCCATTAGGAATAAATAGTTTATATTTTTTTTAAAACCCTCTGAAGTAAACAGTGTATTGATTCAGCAATTGAAGGAAAGAACTTCAATTTACACAGCACTCTCCATAATGCCAAGGTACCTTACAGGTGATTGAATGCTGAGTTTTAAATGTAGGCATTGCTGCAGTGCATGGATATGATAAAATGAGTTAAGGAAAATGAGTATAAGTCTTAGATGAATTGCATATTAGGTTTGCAGGAAAGGTGCTTGAACATAGTGTTACATAAAATGTGTGTTCCCACACAGAGATAGAATGATCTGTGTTGTATGACTCTCAGTGCTTCCCACGTTTGGAAATTAACTCCTTGTTTAGGCAGATTTTCAGGCTTTAAATTATGGCCTTCCTTGGGATAAAGGAATTCTCCACAGTGAGGTGCAATCTCGTTGATCCGGTTGGGCTTAGTTTGGTTTGTATTAATAATCGAGAGTAAATGGCTGGTAAATATAGTAGCTGACCTGACCCCCCAAAAAAAAACTTCTTTTCAATTACTTTCTATCCTGCACCTCACTCTGACCCAAACTCGAAGGTAGTCTAAAGTGCAACTGAATCAGGTTCTGAAGGCACTATAACATTGCTGTAACTGCATGCTGTAAGTTGGTTGGTGTTACAGTGTTTCCAACTCATTTGTGAAAGCTAAACACCCTTTTGTTTTCTGCACAGCCACAGACAAACAACAGCAAAAACAACATAGTCAGCGCCCCAAAGGAAAACACATCTTCACCAACCGCAATGGTACCTGCTGACTTCTTTCATTACCTTCGTATTGTAACTTTACCTCCGTGAGGTCACGATGTGTTTCTTGTGCTTATTTTTTCAGGGGACAGTCCAGAATTCTGTATTGCAGTCCAGAAGTCAGCCAGGTTCCTCTGGGTGTGCGTTAAATATTGTTGGGTTAGAAGCTCCACGTTATTTTGGTGCCTGTTTATGGTATGAGGTGGAAACAACAGTCAGCAATGTCCATGAATCACATGTTCAGAAGGAATTGCTGGACATCTGAAAGCAGAAAACACTCAGTGAGTCTGGAAGCATCTGTGGAGGGAGGAGGAGAGTTAATGTGGCAGCAAAATATGCCTGAGGATGCTGGAAATCTGAATAGAAAAGGGTCAGAGTTACTCAGCGAGTCTGGTAGCATCTGGAGAAAAAGAAACAGAGTTAACGTTTCAAGTCCAGTTAAAGCATCATATTGGACTTGGAACGTTAGTGTTTTTTATTTCGCCACCATTGCTGCCAGATCTGCTGAATTTCACCTACACTTTCTGTTTGTATTTCAGAGGAATTAATGTGTCAGGCTGATGGGAGATGTTAAGGGATTAACAACTTTTAAACAAACACAGAACTAGGGATTGGGTCATAAATGGAATCAAAAGGCGATAGGATCAGGGGTGATTGAATGACAGATGTGATGGTGATGCAAGGCAGAAGTAGACGACAGTGAGACAAAGAAACAAAGAGCATGTGTGAATTGCTGCAGAGTAATAGCAAAGGAGGGAAGCATGAAAAACCGGACACAGCAGGGAGGGTTGGAGTGCTCCAGTAATGCCGTTGATTGGAATTGGCCCAAACACAAAGATGGTTGTTAAAATGGCCACCTGCACATGAGCCAGTGGGCTCGGTGATGCCAACCAATATGGCCAACTGTCCTTCCCGAAGCCAGAGTGTGTCAACATCGCTTTGTCCTGTGTGTCTATAACAGTATCATTATCTGTGTATGCACCTCCGATTGAGGTGGGACATCTGCGTGGCCAGGTGAGCCTGGGTCTGAAAGTCTGGTAGCGGGGTTATGGACCAGGAACAGGGGCCAAAAGATGGTGATGTGATGCTGGCTGTGGAGTAGAGCAGCCAATAGCTCCTTGTGTGGGTGAGAAAAAAAGAGAGAGTAGCCATTGCTTCACTGAGTGCCCAATTGTTTGCTCAATGGACAACACTTGTAGTTCACCTGTCGCTTTGCAATGCCGTTGCCCTGCCCAGTGGAGTGTCCACACTTGCATGTTCCTTGCTTCTTCAGCCCACAGCTCTGGGTGAAATCCAGGTAGACCCTATGGGTTCAAGGCACTCCTCAGGTCTTACAACGTTAGGTGGTCCCCACCCTGAGCACCAGCCCACAGCTAGCTATCCCCTGTTGCCAGCACCTTTCTCCTGGAGGAAATAGGAGCAATGGTCAGGACCTGAAGTTGTTCAAGCTTTATTTTGTGATGTGCAGTGAAACAGAAGAATGTGAAGTGGTTATTACGCCCAACAAAACTGATGGTAATATCTGAAAAGGTAAATCAGGGATATTGTCAAGCTTACACTGTCCACTCTGAAGCATTTCAGATGATAGTACATGGACCAGCCGATCAAAATAAGCTGACCACTGTTTTAGAAAATGTTCATGAAAAGCAATGGAAATATGTTAATAGTGTGGGGATTAACGTAGACCATTATCACATTCAACCACGCAACAAACTGGCATGAAAATCTTTGTTTAAGAAGTGGTAGTGCATCTAAAATAAATGTCTCCATCAAGATAGTAGGCATTTTTTTTTATTAATGCTCAGAGTAATTGATGCCTTGTACTTTATTGGGATGATTTAACAAAATGTTTTAAACTGCTCCAAGCAAGAACAATCCAAATGAGATTTGCTGCTATAGATCAGCTTTGCTGTATAATTTGAAGAATGTACACATGAGCTTAATCTTTTTAAGAAAACTTTTCTGAAAAGCTATTTTTTTAGAAAAAAACTGACTGGCATGAAACTGCAACACAAAGCAACCAGAACATTAACCTTTCTCTTTTAGTTACCAATGTCCCTACAATCATTTGTCGGTTTTACTTCAGATTTGCAGAACTCATGGGATATTTTATTTACTTGTAGAATTTTATCTTAATTGCTATTGAGTCTGGAGTATTTTGAAATTACAAGTTTGGTGGTTATAGAGATGAAGTAATTCAGGTTCCTTTATTAGTCAATACTGTAGTGCTGCTTAATGTGATTTATCTCTTGTTAACCCCCCTGTCCTCCAACTGGGACAGTCTGTAATTAATAAGACTCCAAATTTCCTCTCCTATGTGATGCTTCGTGACTTTGTCTGATTGCGACCGTGACTATTCCAAGCTTGGTCAATTTCATAGTTGCATTTAGTTGGAAATCTCTAGCCGAGGAACGGAAGGATGAGCAATGAACATTTCAAGCCAGTTGTCCAGTGACTGGGTATTGAAGTCTCCAGCTTTCCTAGATTGTTACATCTTCAAAGCTAACCTGGCCATTTTTTTAAACATATGCCAACGTTGTTGTAAATGGGATCAGGTAATGACTTCTGAAGCTGAATATGTTCTGTAACGTTATTGTTTTGTTCCCCTTGTTTTTTTTTAAAAGTGAAGAAAAATGACAGTGATGTTGAGTTGATTTATCTGGTAAAGCTCTTTTCTCTCCTGTTTTATCTACCCAGGAGCCACAGACAACAGTAGTCCATAATCCCACAGATGGCATTAAGGTACCAGTTTGAAGTCTACTACTCTGAATTTCTTGTGATTGATCCTGTACTTGGTCTTTTCTTTTGAAGATGCAGTAATACTGTGGTGGGTGTCAGAGGCCTAACTTTAAAGAGCAGGTTTCAGTCAAACTACTGATCTCGCATGTTAAATATATCGACCAATGGTGGAGCATTTAAAATTGGGAAATTGTACAAAGCCAGAATTAGTGTGCACACATCCTGTAGAAACTTGAGGCCATAGAGATAGGGGATGACAAGGCCACTTCATGTTTTGAAAGTAAGGATGAATTTTTTCAAAATCCAGGTACTGCTTGACTGGGAGCCAGTGCCAGTCAGCAGACAGTCTATTCATTGCTATTCTCTTGGTGATGATGAACTCTGTGATCTGCAATGGTCAAAACAAAAAAGCAACAAAAAAGTGGTAAACTTAAGTGTTATAAGTGATAACACTTATCAAAGTACCAGTTCAGCACCCTGAAGCTGTAATAAAAGAGCATCCTTTCAGTCATATCAGCTGTGACTCTGCTGGAGCCAGCATTATTCACCCAGGTGTATAACTGAGTGCAACAGCTTGCATTCCAACACGTTCAGTCACCAGGACTTCAGCACGCTGTTGTTTTGCATGTTGACTTATGTGAAAGTGTTAATTTGCCAAAGAAAACCTTTGAATTGAATTAGGAAATTGCACCTCGAGATAATGTGTTTTGAAATTCAGCAGACGTTGATATTATAAAATGCTGTTTTTAATATGGTTTGAGTCACTTTTACAACCCAGTTAAGTTTCTGAAAGTAATCTAATATA
Organism: Hemiscyllium ocellatum; assembly: GCF_020745735.1. Taxonomy (NCBI): domain Eukaryota; kingdom Metazoa; phylum Chordata; class Chondrichthyes; order Orectolobiformes; family Hemiscylliidae; genus Hemiscyllium; species Hemiscyllium ocellatum. The sequence continues at coordinate 26,501,391 of NC_083443.1, forward strand.
TACTGTACTGAGTAAATTTCCCAGTTACAATGGGGAAATTAAACATTGCCAATCCACCTAACCTGCTCATCTTTTGACTGTAGGAGAAAACTGGAGCACGGGGAGAACATGCAAACTCCACGCAGTTGCCCAAGGCTGGAATTGCACCCAGGTCCCTGGCACTGTGAGGCAGTAATGCTAACCACTGAGACACCGTGCCATGGAGCCACGTTCAATTCCAGCTTCCTGTCTGTGTTAGAATTTGCAAATTCTCCCCATGTGTGTGTGTGCTTCCACCAGCTGCTCCAGTTTCCTCCCACAATCCAAAGATGTGCAGGCCAGGTGGATTAACCATGGCAAGTGCAGGGACAAGAGGACGGGGTGGGGCTGTGGGTGAGATGCTCTTCAGAGGGTCAGTGCAGATTTGATGGGCCAAATGGCCTTTTTCCACACTGTGGGATTTCTGTTATTCTAAAGGTAAAGTCATCACATTCCCCGAGGACCACGGGGCTGCTCTCTCGTGAGAGAGTGACAACTGGTGATGGTTTTACTGATGAGGTTGGTAATCCCAGCTGATGCAGAAAGTGCAGTATAGCTTGAAAGTACCATAATACAACAGCACGGTAGCCTGATTAAATTGATAAGGCTGTGTAAATGTCCAACGGGTTGTTGGATTGTTGTCTGGTGGTACATTGCCCTTGTAACTAAGGTTAACTGTTGGCAAAAGAAATATTATCCATCTTCACAAGGCCTCCATTATAGGAATAACTTCTACAGCACAGCCTGTAAACAGTTTCTGGTCCCTGATATGCGATATTTACAGAGGTGAGCCAGTGTTACAGGCACTGCGAGTGAATCAAAATTATTACAATCTTTCAAAAGTGGCTTGAAAATAGCCCGAGAAGCTAAAGCCTGGATTTGGTTTTAAACGGTGACAATTACTTCAGGGAATGATGCTTTTTAATGTTTTAAAGATGATCTCAGGATTTCTTGAAAAGGTTAATGGCTGCAATTTCTTTTTCCCTGAGTGACACTTCTCCAGCCAACAGCAATTTGCTATCAGCCTTTAACTAATGGTCTGTTTTGCAAATGGCGAGAGCCTTAAAAGTGTTTACTGCTGACAAATCCAACAATCGAAGAACTCCAGCCCCCTTCGGCAAATCTGTGGAAGGGTAAACAAATCTGGCCTCGCTTGGCTGGCTGAGTGTTGCTGCTTACTGGAAGCACAGTGACGCAGTGAATTGTATTAAGTGCGGTACTTCCACATCCTGTGATTTGTGTTACTGATGCTGGCTTAGCACTGGAGCGCTTGTCACTGCAATGGCTACAGTAGCGGAGGTGGCAACAGTTATATTTGCACTCTCATTAGCTCCAATTAAGATTATTCGTGTCCTGGGGAGAGGAGGACATTGGAGGAGGTGGTGGGGGAGGTGGGTAATTAGCAATCTCTGTGTGGGCTGACTCACGGCTAAAAGAAAGAGCGAATAAGCAGCCAGCATTCCAGTCCCTGATCTGCAATCTGTTTACCCTCCTTTTGTGAAAGGACAGTTGCTTTTGGGCAGTGGCATGAAAGGGTTTGGTCAAATGGCCGAGTCACATATGCTTAAGAGTCATTTCAATACTCAGGGAATGACATTTTAATGAGGACTAGAGCCTGAAAGGAGAGGGAAAAGCAACTCAATTTTGAGTTTGCGGTTTTCGAAAAAAACTGCCATTAAAACCACAAACTGGACATTTTCAAAACCCAGCCTAAGCTGCAGCAGTCTGGATGCTTTTGTCTGATCATTCGATCCACATTTATAAATTGAATTGTGAATGACCTCAGTACGAGGATGTGTCCCATTGCTTTCTGCGTCGTTTGATTTCGGGTGACAGGGGTTCTATGCAGAAGCAAAACTGCCAACCGCAGATGCTGGATTGGAAGTGGCAGTTTTGACATTTGGGGCCCTTTGTTGTGCAGTTGATGTGTAATCAACGTCACACGAACCAGGAGCAAATCTGAAGGGAGTTTGGAGATGTGACGGTAAAAGTATTTTTCTCAAGTAGAGCACTGAAACGCACACACACATTTATGGAGCACTTGAGAGAAAATTTGCTTTGTCTCTCTGAACTATATGAAATACTTTTGATGCCAACTATTTAACTGCACGTTTGAAGGTAGATGTGGGATATAATCAGAGTGAAATGCTGCCCAATTTCTCGGATCAACTGCCCTCAGTGTTTTGAGTGTTTACAGAATGGTCCTTAATGTAAGCATGGCAACACATTAGGATGATATAGCTGCTGAGGGGCGACCTTTCTGTCCATCTCAGACCAATGCTAATAGCCTCAAGGTCATGGGTTCAGTGGCCCTCCTGACCAAGTCTGCAGGCTTCCAACTATGAAGTAGATGTTCAATAAGATGGAACAAATGCTCTGAAGAGGGGATGTAGTAGCTCAGTGGTGAGCACTGCTGCCTCTCAGCACCAAGGATCCAGATTCAATTCCAGCCTTGGGCATCTGGCTGTGTGGAGTTTGCACATTCTCCCCGTGTCTGTCCGGTTTCCTGCCTCAGTCCATAGGTGTGCAGGTTGGGGTGGATTGGCCATGCTGAATCGTCCACAGTGTCCAGGGATGTGCAGGCTAGATGGATTAGCCATGGGAAATGCAGGGTTACAAGGATGGGGGGGGTGGGTTGGGGGGTGCGGCAGCAGCGGGGTGGTCTGGGTGGGATGCTATTCGGCGTGGTGTTATGGATACGATGGGCCAAATGGCCTGCTTCCATGCTATAGGAATTCTTTGATACTGGGCAGTGAGAGACTGCCAGGGAGCAGAACATTTTGGTTTTGAGTTCAACCTCACACGACCGCCATGACCACTGTTACCTCATCCCCTCGGATGTACCTGGTCCACTTCCAACTATGGGAAAGTTCTGAGAGAATAACGTGGCATTTGACAGTTGAAGATTCAACATGAAAACGAGATAACAAATACAAAGGACCCTCAACTCCATATTCCAAATCATAAGGAATATTAACAGAATTCTTTATAAGTGAAGTGTACAAAAGCAACATTAATGCTGAGTATTCATCTGTTGCCTGGACCGACTTGATGAATTGCTTCAAAAACAACTATTGAGATCTCAGAGAAGTGCTCAATGTTCGAGGCTTTTCATTTTTCTTTCATTCAGGAGTGTTGGGCCTGGCTGGCTGGATCAGTATTTATTGCCCATCTGCTCTTGAGAAGCTGGTGGGGGCTGCCTTCTTAAACCGCTGCAGTCCATTTGGGGTAGGGGGTAGGTCAACAATGCCTTTAGGGAGGGAGTTCCAGGACCTTGACCCAGTGACAATGAAGGAACAGTGATATATTTACAAGTCAGGATGATGAGTGGCTTGGAGGGAAACCTGCAGGGGGTGGTGCTCCCACGTATCTGATGCCCTTGTTCTTTTAGGTAGTGGTGGTTATAGGTTTTAAAGATGCTGTCTAAGAAGCCTTGATGAATTTCTGTAGTGCATCTTGTCAATGGTACAAAATGCTTACTGAGCGTCAACAATAAAGGGAATGAATGTTTGAGGATGTGATGCTTTGTCCTAGACAGTGTCTTCTCGGGTGTTGGTGGAGCTGCAATCATCCAGCCAAATGGGAAGTGTTTTATCACACTCTTGACCTGTGCCTTGCAGGTGGAGGACATGCTTGGGAAGTCAAGAAGTGAGTTATTCACTGCAGGATTTCTAGCCTCTGACCTGCTTTTGTAACTACAGTATTTACATGACTCGTTCAGTTCAGTTGCTGGTCAATGGTAACACGCAGGACTTTGGTAGTGGGGGATTCAGTGATAGTGATGCCCATCACGGGGCAATGGTTGAATCTCTCTTGTTTGAGTTAGCCATTACCTTTGAAAAGGCTTCAAATAATAGCAACTGAAAAGGTAACAGTAAGAAGAAAGTCAGGTGGAGTTTTTCACACAAAGTACAGTGGACACTCAGAGCTGAACTGCAGTATGTCTTGAGTTGATTGTTATGATTATGTTGAAAGTGTGTCCCATGCACTTAAAGGAGAAAGAAGCTGACTTAAGTACGGGTTTAAGAGAAAAAGAAATCATTGCAAAGGCAGCCAAAAAATGCCTATCTTGTTAAGTTAGCAAAAGCGCCACACAATCCATGTTTGGGCATTACTGTTCCATGAACGCAGTGATTCAAGAACATGACTCATCACCATCTTATGGCTGGGCAATAGAATTCCTACAGTGTGGCAGCAGGCCATTTGGCCCATTGAATCCTTACAACCCTCCAAACAGCATGCCATCCACTCCCTATTCTGCACTTCCCATGACTAACCCATCTAGCCCAAACACTATGGGACAATTTAGCATAGCTGAACCACCTTAACTGCACAACTTTGGACTGTGGGAGGAAACCCACGCGCACACAGGGAGAATATGCAAGTTTCAAACTATCACCCGATGGGGTGCTGGAATCGAACCCTGGTCCCTGGCGCTGTGAGGCAACGGTGCTAACTACTGAGCCACCATGCTGCCCTTACCAAATGTTGGCCTTAGCAGCAGTGCTTGCATCCTGTAAAATAATATATTATTTTAATTACACAGCCGCATTTGCTGCTGTGTGCACCCAACGACTGATCTTCACCAACTGGTCCCATAAGCTGTAAATCTGTGCGTTTATGTCTGTAGATAGTTTCCTAGAGTGACAGCAATTTCTCAGTCAGACTGGAGATGTTCGGAGATCTTCCCCATCAGTTGCACCTCAGGATTACACTCTGGAAAATGGTTTTATGTCCAAAATCCATATGATCCAAATACCCTGCACTTGCTGCATTCTGTTGGAGACATGACCCTGCTCTTATCAGGAGCATTTTCTTGTTTTACTTGTGTGTTTTGTGACGAATGAGCAGTGCCCCAAAAACTTGTGATTTCAAATAAACCTGTTGGACTCTAACCTGGTATTGTATGACTGCTGACTTTTTAAATTGGCACTGTAAACAGACTTAGTTTGCTTGACTGCTTGTTGTAAAACAGACTGCTGCTGTAAGTTGGTCAGAAGGAGGCCTCTGATGGCAAGTAGTTTGTTTCACTCAGAGAAATGCAGAAGACTAGCTTCAAAATCCACTTTGCACAATGTGAAAAGACCTTGAATTCTATGTATGAATCAAATTAAAGATAATTATCGATTATTATAGTATATTAGGGTTTATGGCTGATTGAATCAATTAAGCTGTCACTATAAATATCAATGTCAAATGTTTCTGGTTTTGCTCTTCATTCCTTAAGTGGGAAATCAAGATTATGTCTGTTTGACTTCTGGTTTTGAAAAATGTTTCTGTTTCCTAGGGGTCAACAGAGAGCTGCAACACAACCACTGAAGATGAGGAGGGGAAAGGTAGGTGTTTATTAATGCTGAGCCAGTATTTTAACCTGTGCCAGAGGAACCTATGTAACTATTCAGACCTGCTGATAAACTCCAGCCAGTTATCTTCCTCAGTTTTTGTTTGGTAAGGTTATACTCTGTTGTTCTGAATATGTATACATCTTTTTAAAAAGTTGGGTTTCAATTTGCTTATTTGAATTAGGAAGATGCAGATGTGGATTTGTGTGTGTGTGTGTGTGTGTGTGTGTCTGTCTACACAGAGCCAGGTGTGAAGGTGGATTTATCTTTGCTTCCATGATGTCTCGAGCATTGCAGATCAGACACCCAAGCAATTTCTAGTTAAATGCCAAAGCAGTGCAAATGACTATATGATTTACATGTGAACACAGAAGCGTGACCTATTCACTTATGGTCTCTGTAGTCATTCATCATTCTCATTTTGCTTGCTAACTTCTCCCTTAAGTTTGCTTTTATTATTATGTGTTTGGTTTAAATCCTACTTGCAATGTTGGGAATAGACATCAACTGAAAACAACATTTAGGCTTCAAGCATCACATAAGCTGTGGTTATATCATTCCAACAGCAATGGGCATTGTCTCAAACCACAGCAAGGGAACGTGTATGCCAATGTGTTAAAGTAGAATTTGAGGTTATTTGAAGCAATGTTATAAGATCAATTCCAACAACCAACCTACAAGTTAGCTGTGTGAGGTTCTGATGGAGATGGTAGTTCTGCATTGGTTGTGCGATTGGACTGTCAGGCACTGTACTTGGAGATGTAGTAACCGTGTTACAAGATCCTTTGGTCATACACAGCAGGATTGAGTATCACAGAAACCTGACGGCTTTGGGTGGAAAATACAGTTTCAAATTAAGAATGCTGCTTAATGTGAAGCCTGACCAACAACCATTTTCAGAGAGGGAGAGCAATTATGAAAATGAATCACTCAAAATGCAGTTCCTAAAGGCACTCTGTGTTTTGTGAAATCATTGATCAGTGTTTATCGTCCCCATAATTTTGCTGTCAAACTGCCTCCAAGCTATCTTGCTGCATTGATGTATGTGCACATCATCATTGCATTTGGCAAACTGCATCCTGATACCAAAAGTTTGCTGATATTAACAATCAAAAAAATTGTAGATCTGTAGGGGTGCTATGCATCGATTATCTTAAAAGTGACACTTAAAGCAGAAGTAAACTGTAGGAGGCCTAAGCTGTTAACTTTCTTATAAGATATTTAAGTAGCAAGACTGCTCACATTTCTTAATAAACACACAGCTGACTACAGGCCAGAAGACAGGTCAACTCCCTTTCCTCCTCACCCACATCAGTAGCCATGTTCTGTGTTCACAGAGCAGAAAACACATTAGAAAGAACTGAAAACAAAAAATGTTGGAGATCACAGCGGGTTAGGCAGCATCCATGGAGAGAGAGCAAGCTAACGTTTCGAGTCTAAATGACTCTTCAGCAGAGCCTCCATTTTTGCACTCCCAAACATCTACATCTATCATTGACACTGTATACTGCAAAGATGACAATGGATCTCAAAGAAGGGATGGATGCTTTGAATGTTGTCAAATCTATATGTTTTCAGAATGAAAGATATCTTTTGACTTCAAAAGAAAAATGTTGCTGCTGATATCAAAAAGAATGCATCAAATTAATCTTTTGATGAACAAAATAATCTCATCTTTCAAACTTGGCTACAATGATGTACAATGTAAGAGCATGGTGAGCTCAGAACTCACCATACACTGGCAATGCTCACCATTCCCCCAGCGTCACAATTACAAAGCAAGTAACAGATCAGCAGCACATGCAATAACACGATGTATTCAGTTCTCACTATATGTGGCTGTCTGTGGAAATGTGCTTTGCAGGACATCTGTGGAGATCTTGAGAAGAATTGACTGGGTTGGCTTACAAGTGAGAGGGGCAAGTTTCTTGCATCAGAAGTGATATTCTGTGTGGCAACCTTTAACAGAGTAGGCATGAGCTTCACCCTTTAGACCTGTCAGTAGGAGGTCTGTAGCCCATGATGTCAGGCTGGGAAGTTGTGATCACAAAGCAAAAACAAATCCGTCCTCAGGAGGCAAACCATCTCCTCGGGTAAGACCCAGAAGATTCCAAGAAATCAAAGCAAACTGATGAAAGAAATGATGTTTTTTTTGGGCTGCATGCTTTATCAATGCAATTGCAGCCTTAGAATCTGATGACGGCTATTTTTCCAGAGTCCAAGTCACTAACTATTCTGAATGCAGTGGACAATAAAACATCATACGTGTGTTGTGCCTTAGGGCAATATAGAAATAACTTATGCTAACTATGACAAAAAAAAGCAAGTGCCATCAAAATTGATGGAAGGACAAGCTAGTAGGCCAAGATATCATTCTCCACCTCAGTGTCATGCATGTAAACTAAAGTTTTGGTGGAGTTATTTTTTTTAAACATAGACTTGCTTTAACCAATAGTATTTAGTTTCTGAACATCTCTCTGGAGGGATAGCAGAGATCTCTAGATTACCAGTCCAGCAACATATATCACAATATGAGCCCTGCAGATGGAAAGCTGTCATCCAAAGCATCAATAGTTATCTCATATTCCCTTTCGCATCTCAGAGAACCATTCAGCTATCTTGTCTCTTCCATGAAATTTGGATCGTTCATTTACTGTTGGGTTGCAAGTAGATTTGGGAGTAGTTTGCACCTGTCTGGTAGAAGTTTCTTAATTATTTGCAGATGAGATTAATTAAATTTCTTTTCCTTGTAAGCTCTGTTGTGCATTTGAAATATGGTGCCGACGTCAGCAAGTGAATTGTAGCCATTTTGCTCCAGGTGATGACACCTTTGAGAAAGTGACGAACTGCAGATGCTGGAGATCAAAGTCAAAAGGTGTGGTGCTGGAAAAGCACAGGTGGTCAGGCAGCATCTGAGGAGCAGGAGAGTTGACATTTTGAGCATAAGCTCTTAATCAGGACTTGCCTTTCTAGCACCACACATGATGATACCTTTGCCCCTTCTAACATTGCATTCAGTGACCACTAACACAGGGATGCTCTGTGACACCTTTAGAATGAAAGCAGTTCAGTCGGCGTGCCCATGACATGGTGACAGCTAACACAGCGTGAACCGCTCATATTATCCATCTGTTTCGGATTTGACATTTTACAAACAGGTGACCTTTCTGACCCATGTTGACTCTACCCCATGTTTTTATGTTTTGAAACTAGCAGCAAGACATACGGCCTGCTTACACCACTGGCTTTTAAAAAAAAATTGCTCGCAGGTTATTGCTCTCAATGGCAAGGTCAGCATTTATTACCAGTCCCTAAATGCCCAGAGAGCCAGCCACATTGCTGTGGGTCTGCAGTCACATGTAGGCCAGACCAGGGAAGGATGGCAGATTTCCTTCCCTAAAGAATCAAATAGGTTGTTATGAAAATTGACAGTCGTTACCATTGGGCTAGCTCCTTACGTTGAATTTAAATTTCACCATCTGCCACGGTGGGGTTTGAACACATGTCACTAGACCGTTAGCCTGGGCTTCTGGATTACTGGTTATCAATTTGCCACTGAAACCCTAGAAGGATTAGTCCCAGGTACCTGGGATTAGTGATGGCAAAAGATTGAATTTTGGAAATGGAGATTCAGGGAATGATTAGCTGTCGTGGAACTAACTGGAAGACGTGCAATGGAGTGGTGTGCGATAGATAGGTATTGCTGATGGGAAACACTTACAGGATAGTAGTGAGACTGACCTCACTTTATTGGGCTACATCAAGAGCAATAATTGGATACTAATGAAATTCAGATAAAGAGATGAATGCATGGAGTAACAAGGAAGGGCAAAATCAGAAACCAGCATATCAAGGGGATCAGTGAAGGTACTGGCAGCATCAAAGGAAACAGCCAAAGAGAGATTGAAACGGTCTGGTCATCTGTTGTGGTCTGAGGAGGGAAATATGGTTGGGGCAAGTGATAAAGTTGCAGGAAGAAGGAGGAAAGGAGGCTCGAACACCAGATGGCAGAATCCGATGATGAGAGAATTAATGCAGTGGGACTGCAGAGGAATGGGTGAATGATGGGAGGAAAGGGAGAGGCTAACCAACCCAACATTGTGGCAATCCCATGGAAAATCCCAGGATAAGCTGCAAAGAGAAGAGGACAAGGTACAGTACAAAGCAGTGCTAGCCATTGTAAATCCTAAAACATAAACATATATATTTTTAAAATACTGTGAATGTTGTCAGTTCCATCAATTTCAAACCAAGAAAAGAAATTTGCATTGCACACAGCCCAGGACTCCTGTAATAACATCAGCATTGACTGCTACTGCTCAGACCGAATGGCAAGCTGTGATTGGTTTTGAATTAGAGTTAGATATTGCTGGCACAGGAATGTCGTTGTTATGATCCCAGCTGGTGTTATCACTGGACAAGTCAGGTCCCATACTTAAATCTAACTTGATAGGTCATAGTTTTCAATATGGTTTTGACAAGGTGGTCTTCACTGAAACACAAGTGCTGCAGATTTGGTTTTAACAATAAAACAGAAGTTTACTATACAAGAGAAATGAAAATAAAATAGAATAAACCAAATTATATGCATATAACATGAGTTTAAAAATTGCAAATCCCAAGATAAATTACTATGCTATTGATTTCAATATCACTCTTCTCAATCATACCTATAGTGATTAACTTAATGGATGCTTCAATTCTCAGCCTTGAAAACATGATAGACTCATCCTTGAATCGTTATTGACATGAACTTAAATTTTCTCAGTTTCAAGTAAATGCTTCACGGTTTTAACCAAACAGTTCAGATCTAGTATTGTATAACTACACTCCTTAACCTGTTTCTTAACTGAGCAAACCTATCCTCCTCCTTCAGGAGAAACTGTTTTCCATAACCAGTTTCAACTAGGACTTCTGCAAAACTGAAAGTAGAAGGGCTTTCCAAGCTGTGGTTGATTTCCTGAACAATGTTTCCTCCTGTCAGGTCTGCACACACCATTCACTACTAGTTTCTCCAATCATTGCCGTGCATGGACTTCAGAGATCCAAGCAGTGGTTGACAAAATTGGAGGGAATGTTGCCTCAAGCCAAAACAGATATACTGGATCTTTCTAACTGAAGCTTAATACACTACACTGTTTACCTTGTTCAGTCATCAAACCTCTCCCAATGTAAACAAATTCTCACTAGCCTCCAAAAGCAATACTATTCGCTTTTTTTTTTGAAAAGCACACAATGACTTTAGAATGCATTGCAAGTTAATAATTAAACCCATCACACACACACAGGACAAACCTACATGCCACTAGTTCAAAATCCAGATTCCAAAATAAATGGGGTGTGTATATATCTACTTTACATTTTCCACTGAAACATTTCTGAAGCCAAGTGAGAAATCACAACTCAGTGTACATGTAGTTAACAATCAATATATGAATTAGATAAAAAGTATGAGCAGTTTTGTGTGTGCATGTGCTGATCTGATTTTGAATAACGATAATGTGAAAATAAATGTTTTTATTCACTTCAAATAGAACAAATGTTAAATCATTCATTGATTTTCCTGCCACCCACACCCTTTATTACACGCTGGTACAAAAGGATGTGTTTTATTTTTTGTGCTGTTTTATTTCCATGTTGTCTGTCTCCTGTTTGTAACGGCTGTTTGTTCTCCACAATGCCACTGCGCAATGAGCGCCAGCATCCGCACCTGATGCCGGCGATGACAGTAACGGTCTTACACAGAGTCAGTCCACTGCCTTGCATTCAGCCGAATCAGTTCATGCTGATCAGCCCCCTGAGGTGACACCCTGTAAGTGAGCAGCAACCATCATCCCTGTTTGCTGCCCTCCGGTGTGTGTTGTGTGGTGTTGCGTGAAGTGGTACTCACCTTAGGATTTTGCATGGAAATTGGATTGTGATCAAAGGTGTGCTGGTCAGATTTTTCACTTGGACTTTGCAATCTACTTTGCAAACTTCAAGCTTTGTAAGTGTGTGTGCTTGTAGCCAGTGATAAACTTACAAAGGTATACAGTTTGCTTTAGATAATAATGTACAATAACAATCCATTTAGCTTGGTTGCTTTCATTTTAATGAGCCTTCTAAGCTGCAAATGTGTATTATCTTTTCCACCTACAAAGCTATTAGCTAACCATTATCATCAGTGTTACAAAGGAGCATGCACAGGAGTTGTAGGGTTGTGCACTGCGATTGCCTGACTAGCTTGCTCTTGGCACTCTCCAGTGGCTCTGTTACAGAACAGCAATAGCAGGAGGCTGAGTCAGCAGCCTCCTTGTCCCAGTCTGTGCACTAGCACATGTCCTCAGCCTCTCTTCTTACGGACACACTTCTCTCCTTATCTCTTGTCACCCTCTCATAGAGTTTGTTATAAACCTGTAAGTGGGAGTTCATATTCATTGCACTGATATTACAGTAGAAGGCTTTGTAAGATCAGCAACGGAATTTTGATCTTCTGGGTCTCATTATTTACAGTAGCAGGATAGGATGTAAAACTTTCTCATTACTGTTCTTGATGGATTTTGGAAAACATCAATTACACTGAATTTACACCCAAATGGCTTCTCCAAAATCTATCATGCATTGAAAGCAAACATAACTTCTTAAAAACTGAAAAAAACAGCAAATGCTATAATTCAGAAACAATAACAGAAGTTGCTGTAAAAGCTCAGCAGATCTGGCAGCATCTGTGGAGAGAAATCAGAGTTAACATTTTGGATCCAGTGAGCCTTCTGAGAAGGGTCACTCGACCCAAAACATTAAGATTAGATTAGATTTCTTACAGAATGGAAACAGGCCCTTCAGCCCAACAAGTCCACACCGACCCTCCGAAGAGCAATCCACCCAGAACCATTCCCCTACATTTACCCCTTCACCTAACACTATGGGCAATTTAGCATGGCCAATTCACCTAACCTGCACATTTTTGGAATGTGGGAGGAAACTGGAGCACCCGGAGGAAATCCACACAGACACTGGGACAATGTGCAAACTCCACACAGACAGTTGCCTGAGGCGGGAATTGAACCTGGGCCTCTGGTGCTGTGAGGCAGCAGTGCTAACCATTGTGCCACTGTGCTACCCATTAACTCTGATTTCTCTCCACAGATGCTGCCAGACCTGCGTAACATTTACAATAATTTCTGATTTTGTTCATAACATCTTCAACCTTCATCATAATTTAGATGTCTGACACTAGGGTTCATGTTTAAAATTTGACCCTGTCCTCATTCATGGGCAGCAGCGTCCTATCTGTGATTAAGTGATTAAGCTGCAAGTACTGTGTTTGATCTAAATCGTCCAATGCCCTTTTCATCAACAGTGAAACCTCATTGATTTATACTCATCTTGCTGCTAATGAATCACAATTTGCCAACCTCACTCCATCCTAGTGACACTGACATCTTGATAAATTAATTCTTTGGAAAACCACCAATCTCCTTGTGATTAATAACTTACACTGTTGTCCCATTTAACATACACGTCTCGTCCCATGCTCCTGTAAAAATCAATTTTGCACCAAAATCTATTTGCTCAGAAGAGAATTTGATCTTTATGATGCAACCTATGCATTCTTATTGTATCATCCGCAAAAGAGCAAGTGTTGGTGACAGTATTGGTGTCTAAATCATAAATAGCCAATGTCCCCAGACAGCTCCCTGAGGTTTGCTTAATTATTCTTAAATGGGAATTGGGCATTGCAGGCTAAATTAGCATATATTGTCCATCCTTAATTGTTCTTGAGAAAGGGATGATGAGTTGTCCTCTTACGATGTATCTCCTCCTTTCGTGACCTTTTCATTTCAAGTTAAAAAGCTACTCTTCAATTTTCCAATGAGCAACATATTGTCCTTGTTCAGCTGTTCCTATTAAAAGGTGTGATATCCATCACAGGTTCCAGTGCTTTATGGTAGGTGTTGTGGTGTAAGTTCTCTGGGACCTAGGAGCCACTTTCTGATGATGTCACATAGCTGCACATCACTATGTACAAATAACACAGTGTGGACAGATTCACAAAAGACCAAACAACTCCAGACTGGATTAAACTACACTGTAACTAGAGAAATTCTTGTGAGCACTTGGGTGGGAACACTTACAGAAGATAGATCATTCCTTAACTAGTGTAACTATATGTCTGAGCATGGTATATCTATGATTACCTTGTATTTATTATTAATGAACATTACTAATATTAATGTCATTCATTAATGTTAGAAAAGTTGCATTTTCCCAAATAATTAGCATCACTTAGTGACCAAAAAAAATTTAAAATGATACATTGTTCATCACAGCACCAGGGACCGGGTTCGATTCCAGCTTCGGGCGACTGTCTGTGTGGAGTTTGCACATTCTCCCCGTGCCTGCGTGGGTTTCCTCCGGGTGCTCCGGTTTCCTCCCACAATCCAGAGGTGTGCAGGTTAGGTGAATCGGCCATGCTAAATTGCCCGTAGTGTTAGGTGCATTAGTCAGAGGGAAATAGGACTGGGTGGGTTACTCTTCGGAGGGTTGGTGTGGACCTGTTGGGCCAAAGGGCCTGTTTCCACACTGTAGGGAATCTAATCTAATCTAATGTCATTCCCAGTACAATAACAATCCCTGTGGGCAGGGTTGGTGCTCCAGCCAATACCAGAAACCACTCCATCACTGTCTCAGTGTCAAGCACAATGGCTGCTACAATAACAATCTGCATTTCATTGATGTCTTTAATGTAGCTAAACATCCTACGTTGGTTTCCGGGAAGGTAATCAGAAGACATACAGTGAGTTAAAGATGAAACGTTAGGATGAGGCCAAAAGATTGGACAAAATGAAAGGTTTTAAGAAGCATCTTAAAGGTGGAGAGGGAGAGAGAAGGTGTACAATTACACCAACAGCTCAACTTCAGTTCCCACACTGACTGAGGTGACCACAAAGGTCCCTGCTTTTCAACCTCTCCCCTCATCTGAGGTGCAGTGACCCTCAGGGTAAACCCTCTCCAGTTATCTCTCTCTAATGAGAGAGCAGCCCTATGGTCCTCTGAGACGAGGGTGACTTTACTATTCATTCTTTAAAAGCAGGAGATCAAGACCTCCCTGAGTCAAGCTTGGAGATTGTATAAGGAAATCGGAATTCTTTGCATGTTTTGACATGTATACTCCTCGAAACTGCTGATGTCTCTATTTGCCATCAGGCAGTAAGAAATAGGAGAAGGTCATTCGGCCCCTCAGGCCTGCTCTGCCATTCAGGAGAATCATGGGTGATCCAACATTCCTCACGTACATTTTCCTACCCTTTCCCCTAATCATTGATCAAGAATCTATCTCAGCTTTAAGTATACAGAAGGACTCTGCCCCCACAGCTCACCATGGCAAAGAATTTCAAAGACTCACAACCCTCTGAGAGAGGAAATTCCTCCTTATCTCAGTCTTAAATTGGTGTCCCTTAATTTGAGACGATGCCCTCTGGACCTAGACTCTTCCATTAAGGGAAACATCCTCTCAGCATTTACCCTGGACAGCATGGAAACAGACTCTTCAGTCCAACTCATCCATGCCAACCAGATATCCTAAACTGATCTAGTCCCATTTGCCAGGATTTGGCCTTTATCCCTCTAAATCCTTCCTTTTCATGCACCCATCCAGATACATTTTAAATGTTGTTATTGTACCAGCCTCTATCACTCCCTCTGGCAGCTCATTTCCACATATGCACCACTCACTGTGTGAAAAGACTTCCCCTTAGGTCCCTTTTACATCTTTCACCTCTCACCTTAATCCTATTTCCTCCAGTTTAGGACTCCCCTACCCTGAGGAAAAGACTTTGTCTATTTACCCCAGCCATGCCCCATATGATTTTGTAAACCTCTATAAGGTCACCCCTCAGCCTCCGACGCTCCATGGAAAATAGCCTTAGCTTATTCACCCTCTCCCTGTAGCTCAAACACTCCAATCCTGACAACCTCCTTGTAAATCTTTTCTGAACTCTTTCAAGTTTCACAACATCCTTCCTATAGCAGGGAGACCAGAATTGAACGCAGTGTTCCAAAAGTTGCTTAACTAATGTCCTGTACAGCCACATTATGACCTCCTAACTCCTATCTCAGTACACTGACCAATAAAGGCAAACCTATCAAATGCCGTTTTCACTATCCTATCTACCTGCAACTCCACTTTCAAAGAACTATGAACCTGCACTCCAAGGTGTCTTTATTTGGCAACACTGCCCAGGACCTTACCATGAAGTGGAGAAGTCTTGTCTTGATTTGCCTTTTCAAAATGCAGCATCTCACATTTATCTAAATTAAACTCCATCTGTCATTCCTCAGCCTATTTGCCCACCTGATTACGGTCCCTTTGTATCCTGAGGTAACCTCCTAGGCTGTTCACTACACCTTCAATTTTGGTGTCATCTGCAAACTTAATATCTATACCTCTTTTATTCATATCCAAAACATTTATACAAATGACCACCTAAGAATCCTGTATGTTTCAGTAAGATCACCTCACATTCCTTTAAATTCCAAGAGGTAGAGTCCCCATCCATTTAGGCTTTGCTCATAAGACAGTCTGTCCATACCAAGGATAATACCAGTGAACCTTTAGTGAACTGCGTCCAATTAAATGACTTGTTTCCTTAATTAAGGGCACCAAGACTGTTCACAGTACTCCAGATGTGATCTCACCAGCACCTTGCACAGTTACAACAAGACATCCCTACTCTTATACTCTAATTCCTTTTTAAATAATGCCAACATTCCACTGGCCTTCCTGCTGCATCTGTGTGCAAGCTTTCTATATTTTACGCATCTCTCTAAGAGATCTCTAAGCTCCCTTGTGTTGCAGCTTTCTGCAATTGTACTCCATTTAGATAATTCTGTGTGCTTTTGTTCTCCCTTACAATATGAATAACTTCACATTTTCCCACATTATACTCCATTTGCCAACATTTTGACCTGTTTCAACAGAATCTCAGCAAAAGCCCCTCACCAGCGGGGACAATTTTCATGTTGCAAATTAGCCAGTGCAGAAAAACGGAGGTCTAAAGTGAATTGTTCCACAGAAGTGCAAAGAGCTAGAATCCAAGTGACAAGGGACATTCTGAACACTTGACAGTTCATCTGTACAGGCAGTTCAGAGAAAGTTCACTTGGCTGATTCCTGGAATGAAGGGATTATCATAGACATTCAAGTTTGGGCCAGCACTCATTTGAGTTTAGAAGAATGTGAGGTGATTAAATTAGATTAGATTAGATTCCCTACAGTGTGAAAACAGGCCCTTCAGCCCAACAGGTCCACACCGATCCTCCACAGTGTAACCCACCCAAACTTCTTTTCCCTTTGAGTAATGCACCTAATTGACAATTTAAGCATGGCCAATTCACCTGACCTTTGGACTGTGGGAGGAAACCCGTGCAGACACTGGGAGAATGTGCAAACTCCACACAGACAGTCACCCGAAGTTGGAATCGAACCCAGGACCCTGGTGCTGTGAGGCAATGGTGCTAACCACTAACCACTTGATCTTATTGAAACACAAGTCACTGAGGTGGGGAATGGGGGGGCTTGACTGGGAAGAAGCTGAGCTAGTGTTGCCCCTGATGGGGTCTGAGAACTATGGGGTACATTCAGAAATTCCTTCTCTCAGTACTAATAATCCTTTGGAATTCTCTACCTCAGTGAGCAATGGAGGCTGAACCATTGATCATATTCTCAAGACTGTTAGACAGGCTTTTGAACAATGAGGGACTCTATGATTGCGTGGGGGAACAGACAGCAAAAGGGAATGAATGCTATATCAGCCATCATTAATAAGAGGCTGAGTGGGCTCCTCCCGTTCCTAGTTCTTATGTTCTTATTTTGATAAAACATGTTGAAGTTGAAAACCCAGTGACAGCTATTCTGAAGATCCCAGCAATGTCCCTGGTTTGTGCTTCAGTTCAGGGTTTATCAACATGAAAAATTGCTATTTAATCACTCTTTAACAATTGTTTACTATATTCCTATTATTTCAATCTGTTCTGTGTTAACCAGCTGTTTTCTTTTCTCTCATT